>NW_012148175.1:2706450-2707838 GCF_000956105.1 Propithecus coquereli
TTGCTTTTTTAAATTGTTTCTACTAGGAAAATCAATCAAGTTTCAGAAACAAAGCTTTGGGGAACATTTTCATAATGTAAATGTTTGGACATCATGCCATATCTACTGAATCAGAATATCCATATCTAGGATAAGAATTTGCACATCCCTTTTTTGTAGTAAACTCTAAAATTAATTTTGATGTATACTCTTTATTAAGAACAACTGCTATAAGATATACTTGAGCTATGCTTGAATACACATCCAAAAACAATTATATATACAAAAAGCATTTAGCTTTGTTTCTAGAACAATGTGAATGAGTAAATGTGGAACTCCTCTCTTATTCTCTATGTGCTTGCAAGGACTCTGGTTCTAGACAAGAGGGTTATTGGAGGACCTCACAGAAACATTGATGACTCTCCCACACAGAGGCTATAGCCCATTAGGGCAAGTCCCTTATATCTTCTCTGTTTCCCCGACCATTTTGACCCGATATTACACAGGTGACATCCATCTAGCAGCTGGAGTTCACTACTGGTAGCTTAGAAAATTATAACATTTCAAATTTCTCACTGATTTATTATGTCTGTGAGAATACACAAGATGGAGAATTGCTTTAATCATCAGATACTCTGCTGATAATCTTTGAAATAATCTTGCATTTAAAAAAAATCGAATTGCTGAAGAGTTGTGCATATCAGCAGTATTCAAAATACAACACATATAAGGATAATTCCAAAATGGTAAGTTATTTTTTTCCATGTGTTTGTTGTTATGTTTTGTTTTTATTGTTTTGCTTTTAATCTGGTAAAGAAGGAATTCACTGTTCCAGAATTCTGGAGGAAAGACAGTTATTGCCAGAGGCAGTATAGAAGTAAAGATAATTTCAGACAACAGCAGGCTTTCTTGCACATTCTTTTCCATTTCATTAATAATATGGTCTATAAAGAGACATGCTTTGCGAAGCTGAAAGTGGAGATAGGAATTCCTCAGAAAGAGCAGACATCTGCACAGATGACTAACATTTTTTTAGATGCACAATTCTCCTTTTTCAGTGGCTTCTTTTTGAGATGCTGATGAAGATAAGGCAATAATTAGCAACCTCATCCATTACCCACCCTGCTTTTTAATCACAACCTATACCATGATGTGTGAGTGTGTGTGTGCACACGCATGTATGTGTATATTATCCCCCCCTGCCAAAAAGAATAAATTTTGTGGATAATTCTGAACTGTATTGAGAATTTTAGTGCTGACCTGGATCGTAAAGATCTCGATTAGATACCAGACCCATGCAAGTAAGAGCTGGTCTGTTTTCTTCCCCACTGTATGTGTAACTCTTAGATTGGTGCATCTAATGAGTGTTTATTAATTTTTTTGATGAAATGAATAAATGTAATTCAACC
>NW_012148175.1:2708750-2710740 GCF_000956105.1 Propithecus coquereli
CATGTGTTTTGTCATTAGTCTATCTTCTTTTGAAAACTTTATCTTCTGCCCATTTTTTAATGTTTGATTTTTTTCTTGCTGATTTTCCTGAGTTCTATATAGATTCTAGTTATCAGCCCTTTGTCAGATATCTGTTTCTATCACAGATGCACAGTGAATCTGTTAAAACACAAGTCAGTTCGTATTACTCCTCTGTTCAGAACCCTTCGTTAGTGGCCTGTTTCACCAAAAATCAAAGTTAATGCAGGCTACAAGCCTCTATGTGCCCTGAGCACTGAGTATCTCCCTGATCTTACCTCTTACCACTCAGCCCCTTCTTCAATCAGGCCCAGTAGTGCTGACCTCCTGGCTGCTGCTTGAACATGCCAGGCACTTTCCAACCCCAGTGGCCTGAAAATCATTCTTCCCTTCCCTGGAACACTCTTCTCCCAGGTTCCTGGCACTGTCACATTCTTTAGGTCTTTGCTTAAATGTTACCTTCTCAGTGACGACTTCTATGATAAGCATATTTAAAATATAATTATCTGCCCCATCCTAGCACTCTATAGCAGTTGTCACCAAAGGACATGTTTTATTTCCTTAGCTGTTTTTATGTGTCCCCTTTTACTAGAAGTCCCTTGAGTATAGGGATTTTTATCTATAGTTTTCCCTTTTATGTCACTACTGACAATGACATTGCCTGGGTGGTTGATAATATGCCCTCCATAAATGTTAATTGAAGAAATGAGTATATGAAGAAATAATCTCAGGTAGATGGACTGATTTTCTAAAGGTCACACTGATTACTAATGTTAAAACCTCACAAAACTCTCAGCAGCTATGAAGCAGGTTGGGTACAAGACCCAGCTTTAGCGTTCTTGAAACGGGAATTTCTTGTCTTTTGAGTATTTTAAGTGGGTGGGTCACAGGGATAGATGCAAAGAAAAGATAAAGTACTCTTTCTTTTTCTATAGTTGGGCTGGTAAAAGACATGTGTTTAGAACTATAAGAACCTCAACACTTGAGAGGGCAGATGCACATAAGTTCTTTAGGAGCTTGAGTTATCTTGATTGTAACTCTAAGAGAATTTTAAGTGTAATTTTTCCCAGACTCCGACTTTCTCGGCATAGTGTTCTGTCTCATTTGTAGGACCATATTAGAAGAGCCATGTGCAAATATACAATAGAATATCAAACAAAATATCCTCTACTACCTCTTACAGCATTTATTTCATAAAAGAATGTTTTATCCATCCAAGATATGTGAATAAGTGAAAACAAAAAGGACATTATTTAAAGTAAAAGATAGTTCCTTAAATTCAGCAGAATTAACTTTATGGAAAAGCTTGCTAGGTTGAGCTTATTTTTCTCTTTTCTTTATGTCTAAAAAGTGCTAATCATTAAGGAACGATTTCTTACACATTTGAACTTGTACAAGCACAACAGTTCCTGCCACCAAAGGTAATATTATTTCCACTGCACCTTTCTGTCACTTGTAAGTAACTCAAGCAACCTCTATCAAGCCAAATGAGAATCTTGCTCTAAGGATTAACCAACCACAAGGGAAAATTGTAAAAAGAAAGGACTATTTTCCCCAGATTTCAGAGAAATAGATTCCTCAATGACATGCATAAATCGATTCCTGAGTGACATGCATAACAGATTAGCTGTAATTTGTATTGTCAATTCACAGGGATAACCATGGGACAGACAAGCTAAGTATGGTAGGTAAGAGGCACGAGCACATGGTTCTAGGATTGTGACAGAGACACACGAATTGGCTACAGTTTGACCTACTCATTTGTCATCCAGAATAGTCTGTAATTGAAAAGCTGATATCAATTAAGATTCATTAACCAAACTTCAGCCTGAGCAAGAGCGAGACCCATCTCTACTAAAAGTAGAAAAAATTAGCTGGGCATGGTGGCGACCATCTATAGTGCCAGCTACTCTATTCAGGAGGCTGAGGAGGAGGATCACTTAAGCCTGGGAATTTGAGGTTGCTGTGAGCT
>NW_012148175.1:2711694-2717288 GCF_000956105.1 Propithecus coquereli
GAAAAGGAAAAAGGCTTTTTTTTTTTTTTTTTTTAATCACCCACAACTCCTACCTCACTCTTACTTGGGGTCAGAAGATCTCCTTGGAAAGACTAAAAAAGGGCCAAGAATAGTGCATATCTCCTATACCTTAATGCTGAAATACTATAATGTACATAAAAACACTGTGTTTAGAAGGGCACAGGCAACCATTTGAATCAACTTAATTCATTCTCTCAGTATATTGAGCAACTGCTTATTCTAGAGTGTAATGCCGAGGCATGGTATCTCAGAACATGGTTCTTGTCCTTTGGGTCTCAGAATTAAGGACGGGACCACATAGAAGGGATTATTGAAGAATTTACATTTAGTAACTCAGATGAAAACCTTACAAAACATAAGCACAGGAACTTTTCATGTCCACCTGAAGCATTTTACTTTAATGTATCCTCTCCCTTAAGTTCTCTGATGTATTTAAAACATAAAACTAAAAATCAAATAAAAAAAACCATTACTATATCCTACTCTCCTATCAGATTAGTTATTCAGAAGGAAAAAAAAAGAGTAGGCACACAAAATCCAAGACCATGTTGAGTACAGAAAGTATAAATCAACAGCAAAACCAAATCAAAATTGAATAATTTCAAGTCAGTTATACAGCATTTGACCAAATAGGCTTACTTACTCAAAAAGTAGTTAAATTATATTTCTTCTTGACTCAAGCCATAATGAAGATAAAATCCATATGGTTTTATTTTGCCAATACAGTTAGAGAAATTGGTATTATGTACATTAGACAAAAACTATCACTATAAGTTCAAAAACATTAATGAATACAGGTCCATGTTCCTACTTTCAAGATCTTTCCAGTTATCCACTACTGTGTAACAATATACTCAAAAACTCAACGACTTCAAACATCATCTTTGACTGAAACTAAGGGCCAAGACCCCAAAGGCCTCAGCTTGGCACTTTTTTTATTCCATAGGTGCCAACTATGTTGGTAACCAGGCTGACCTAGAAGATCCAGGATGGTTTCAATGATGTCTGGCACATTGGTGAGAACAGCTGGAAAGCTGGTTCTGCTGGGCCGCTCTCCCTCTCCTTGTTTTCTAGTGGCTTCCCCATGGGGTCTTTCCAGCCCAGTAGTCACACTTCTTACCTGGCAGGTCAGGCCTCCAAGAGGCCAAAGCAGAAACTCCTGGTGCTCTCACAGGCTGGGCCTTGATCTGGCAAAGTGTCACTTCTGCCACATTCTATTAGTCCAAACCATCACCGCCCAGTCCAGATTCACGAGGAGCAAAAATAGACCCCACTTTCACTGCAAGTGATGTCGAAGAATCATGACCATCCTTAATCATGTACAAAATAGTAGCTCATGTTTAGTTACTGAGGTGGTTTAATAACAGTATACATGTAAGAATCCAAATTAGAGGTAGGGAACAGAGTGGTGGCCATTTGGGGTCTCATCCATGCCTATTATTTATTCATTTATGCCATGTGATTTATCCAGGTAGAATTAACCTGTATAGTACTTTCACTATGTTTTAATAACAGTTTAAGTTTTCTTACAAAGAAATGGGGATTAAGGGCATAAAATGATCCTATCATAAAAATTTAAAATTCATTTTATATGAAGTTCAATTTTCTCCTATGATACAGATTTTGTAGCATAATTCTACTTGTGGCATATTTTGGAGGTTTATGTTTAAAGCCACTTTAAAAGAATACTAGGCAAAACAAATACATGTGTGAGCATGTGTGGATATATGGATACACATGTGTTACATATATGGATATAAATGTATAAACACATACACACCACAACAGCTCAAATAATTTCTTAAGGAAATAATTACACTAACAATATTCCCTCTATTTATTAACATTCATCTATAGGATAAAACACTAAATAGAAACCTTAAAGCACTCCAAAAGAGGGCATTTCCCGTATGGCCAAAGATCTGGCTTTTTAATCAGTGACGACATTCTCTGTTTTTGCAGCTTTTGATTTACAGCTTCAAATAGCTTTTGAAAGATATAATAGAACATCTTTAATTAAATCCCCCAAACTCACATTCATGGATAAATAATATCCATCAGCTATTTTGTTCTCTAACAGTACCCCAGAGAATTTGACAGTCTTAATCACTTCAGCCATTTATACCTTCATTTGGGCTTTATTTCAGTCAAGCCATTTAGTGGAGTTTATCTAAATTACAGTATCTGTTTTCTTATCACACGTTCAGAGCTGTAACACAGAAACTAATTTCAGGTGCAAAATAGAATATCTCAGAGGCCTGGATATCAGTAGTACAGGCGCATTAGAATGAAAAGTTACCTGTCACTGACGGATATTTGTCTCTGTAATGAGCTGAGGCAAAAGGAACTGTGGCTATAATAAAATTAGGGGACACCACTAGCATTACAGAATTCTAACTCTGAGAGAACGTATAGATTCCTGTCTTCAAGCTCTGGAAGTGAGCATATTTCCAATAAAATATATTTTTAAATATTTTCCACCACTAGTGTACAGGTAAGGAAAATCCCAAGCAAAGGAAAAGACCCCTACTATTGCTCGCATACCATGACATGTAGGTGATTGTTTCAGCGGGAGCAATTTTATCACTTAGAACAATATTCCTTAACATGCCATCATTCCACGAAGGCTGAATGGTAGCCTGGTAACCTAACAGCACTTTACATGATGATATATTTTTTAGCATAGATATTCGGAAATAGAATTAGTACCAAATTCATACATTTTGGAGAAGTTGATTTTTTTTTTTCTATTTTAACTCTAAATTGTTCTGAGGTGGCCTGATTGATTCATATTTTAGTGTAAAATGTTATATTGATACCCTTCCAGATATATTACCATGGAAGAAGCAGCTTGGTTATTTCTGAAATGAGTGTCTTTCCAACATCACGTCTTGTCTTTTGAAGCGCTTGGACTCTGTGCTCCAGCTGACCTCAAATACTTTCTACTCCCTCAATATAGAGCATTTGCTTTCCTTTAAAGAATTTTACCCATACTCTTCCTTTTGTCTGGAAGTTCATTTCTACCTTTGTTACCTGCCTTCTTCCTATTCATCTTTCTAGTTTAAGCTTTATTTTCTCTAAGATTTTATTCCCTAACTCACAGCCTCCTATGCCTCAGCATCTTAGGAACAGATGTGATGCACACAGTAAGGCATCCCCCACACCACTTCAAGGATGGGTTTGTTGCCCCACTGCGTGGAATCCTGTCTGCAGGCAGCCTTCAGTTCATACCAAAGGTGGGGAACCTTTCCATATTGGAAGGCCTCATTAATTTACTTTTTTACATTTTTTTTGCAATGGTCTCAGGATTTATATTTGTCTTGCATTTGGGTATATGATTTTTTTTTTTTTTTTTTGCTTTTCCCCACATGATTTTATTTTAGAACAACACCAATTTCAGGAAATATATTGAAAACTATGGAAATTGCCTTGTCCATGCCAAAAAAACACCCAGAAAAGAAAAAACAACCCCAAACCCCCCAAACATCTGTCCACATCCTGTGAGTGAGGGTAGGGTTTCTCCTGAAGGAAATAGCCCTTGCCACTGTCCTTCCTGCTATGGAGAGAATGGGTGAATGGGTGGTTTGGGGAAAATAAAGAGAACAGGCCTCATTAACTTAGTTGTAATCAAATAAGACTGTGTTCAAGAAACTTCAATTAGATATACTTAAAAATGTACATTATTTTCTAAAAATCTATCATATACTTGGTAATTTCAAAAAATGAATACTATTTAAAGTTAACTAACCTTTTAATGACTGTTGTGTCTGCTTTTTGTTGGAAAGCATTTGAGTATTTGGTTGCAGTATGGAGGTCCACAGTTTGAGTTGATCCTGTAAATGGGTATCAGTCATTTGTGACCTTAAGGGCATCTTGATTTGGGATAGGTAGGAGAATGTAGATTCCCAGCAATAAGTGGTTGAAAAGCAAGAAATCATTTTTTGGCCATGTTGCCAAAGGTGTGGGTATTCTACTGTATTTTTCCATATGTCAGTTGGATCTATCTTCGCATCAAACAATGACTTTAAAATGTCATCTACTGAAAGCTCTATCAATTCCACCTGCAGTTCTTTAGGTGCCTCGGTGATATCAACTCGATAAGGCTGTAATGCTAATTTGAGTGTGATGTCATGATTCTTAAAGTCAGTGAACCTCTCATTGGATTCTCTAATTAATCAGTGTGTAACAGCAGTGTATTCTTGAAATTCATATATATTATCCTGCTCATCAATGACCTTTGCTAACTGGGGAAAATGTTCATCCGAAATTTCCTTTTGAAGAAGAAATATTTTGAAAAAAGATAGCATTTTTTCAAAATGCTTGAATTTTTTGCCACATATCATGAATAGACAGTTTTACCTTGCAAAGAA
This sequence comes from Propithecus coquereli, assembly GCF_000956105.1. Taxonomy (NCBI): domain Eukaryota; kingdom Metazoa; phylum Chordata; class Mammalia; order Primates; family Indriidae; genus Propithecus; species Propithecus coquereli. The sequence goes on from NW_012148175.1 coordinate 2,716,086, forward strand.
ATATTCAAGTCATTTTGATTTGACATGATATCACACAGAAATGCTGCATTCCTATAGAAGTCTTTGATAATTCACATTGCTGTTCTGTTCTTCATAAAATTTAACTATGTGTTCTCATAGAGATAAAATTTTGGCTAATACCTGTCCCTGAGATAGCCAGTGCACTTTAGATTGATAGAACAAATTCGCAATGAATACCTCATCATTCAACTTTAGCATGTTAGGAAACTGACGATGCCATGTTGCACTTGAGGAATATAGTTAACAATATTTTATAACTTATTGCAAAGTGTCACTTAAAATAGTAGCTTTAGCACAGAGATTTTGATGATGCAAGATACAATGAAAAGAAATGAGAGCCTCTGTATCTGTTAATACTATTTTGAATCTGTGTAATAAGCTCTTCATGTTTTCCTGCCATGGAAAGTGCACCATCTGTACATACATTCACTAAATTTACCAAATTCAGTCCAACTTCACAACATTTATCTTGAGCGTTGTTGAACATATCTGTAATATTACCTGTGTTCTGTTCTCAAAAGTTCCCAAAGCAAGTAACTCTTTGTAGCAAAGAAAATCCTCTGCTATGACCTGTAAGAAGTATTATATAACACCTGCACTGACTGAGTCAGTAGTATCAGTTGATTGATTCAAAGCCATCGAATAATTTATATTTTTCTTTTGAAGTATTGCATGAAGTTGTTTTAAGTTGAAGGATAATTCATGGTGCCAATCAGTTAGGGTTCTCCTTGAAAGAGGTAGTTATATGTACTTTAAAACGTTAGTGGGGCCTAAGCATCTTACAACTTCAATAATGTATTCTTTACAATTTCTGCATCACTGAATGGCTTCCCTTTTTTCCCGAGTATATAACCTACTTTATAAGGTGCTGCAGTGGCATTATTTCCAGGTCTTATTGCTGCTCAAAAGAATTGTCTTTGCTTTTGCTTTTCATCTTTTAATTTCTGCAGTACAACCTTTCACACCTGTCCCTCTAAATTAAAATATTTCTGGTCCTTGTAAGTGTTATAATGCTGATGAGCATTGAATTTCTTTAATGATGATATTGCAGTATCATAAAGCAAGCAAGCATCTTACCTTTAGCAGAAACAAGATAATATTGCAATTCCCAATCCTCATTAAAAAATCTGTTTTCTTCCTTCAGTGTTCTCTTGGTCTTCTTTGACATGATGGGCTATTAAG
>NW_012148175.1:2720022-2722724 GCF_000956105.1 Propithecus coquereli
TTGGTATAATTTACTAATACGTTTATTTAGACTTCTTTGGGAACTGCCCACGTATAGATGAATTATTTCCATAGCATTAAAGCTATAGAAACTGTCATAATCATTACATAATGCAAATTTAGAAAGAAGGCAGAAGGAACTTTATACCAGTAAATATTCTATAATAACTGAATATAATTGTTTATTCCTCAGTGGCACCGAACATGTATTCATGGTTGTGTCACTAACACAATGCTTAGATGAATTATGTTTTAAATATTTGTTAAATGAGTAGTACTCTTTGGCTGTAGGCACTGATAATAGGTTGAAAAAAAAATTATGTGTTGAAATCCTAACTCCTAATACCTCGGAATATGACCTTATTTAAAGATAGGCTCTTTATAGAGATAATCAAGTTAAGTGAGTTCATTAGGGTGAGCCCTACTTTAATATGACTGATAGCCTTAAAAGAAGAGGAAATTTGGACACAGGGACACATATGCAGGGAGAATGACATTTGAACATGGGGGACAGCCGTCTACAAGTCAAGGAGAAAGGCCTGGAACAGACCTTTCCTTCACAGCCCTCACAAGGAACCAACCCTGCAAATACCTTGATTTTGGACTTCTAGCCTCTGTAACTCTGACACAATGAATTTCCATTGTTTAAGCTGCTCATTAATACAATAGTGTAAGAAGTAGAAACACTTGAAATTATTGAATCAATAATCAAGACTTCATTGACTGATAGGCATTTGCCAAGTTAAGGGACCAGCATCTCACCTCAGGATAGCTATGAAATTTGAATCTGGAACAGCAAGTCTCAGTCCTATATTATATCAACCTACTGTATTAACACAAGTTGCAAGAGATGTCACAATCTATTTTTATTAAAAATATGAGTCAGATGTTGGTGAATAATTTACATTTTAAACAAGTTCAGCAGATTCTCAAAAGTGTGATAGTGTAATTCCCAAGACGGAAGAACATTCAAGCACGATTACTAAAACAGAAAAATCTGCCAGATAATAGGGAAAAGAAAGGAATTATGAAAACTTGAAATATATCTATTAAAAATCCCAATGGTCTCAGAACTGTTGGCATGGGGATAAAAAACCTGACACAAAAAAAGAAAACTACTAACAAATACCTTTACGAACATAGATGCAAAAATTCTCAACAAGACACTAGCAAACTGAATTCAGCAGCACATCAAAAAGATAATTCACCATTATCAAGTTGTTTCATCCCAGGAATTCAAGAATGATTCAACATAAACAAATCAATAAATATGATTCACCACATTAACAGAAACAAAAAAAGACCATATAATTAATATATTCAGAAAAAAAATATTTGATAAAGTCCAGCATTCTTTCAAGATGACAACCCTCAACAAATTAGGCATAGAAGGAACATAACTTGAAATTATAAAAGCCACATATGACAAACCCACAGCCAACACCATACTGAATGGGGAAAAGTTGAAAGCATTCCCCCTAAGAACTGGAACAAGACGAGGGTGCTCACTGTTACTACTTTTATTCAACATAGTACTGGAAGTCCTGGCCATCAGAGCAGTCAGGCAAGAGAAAGAAATAAAAGGCATTCAAATCAGAAATGAGGAAGTTGAACTATCCTTGTTTGCTGACAGTATGATCCTCTATCTAGAAAACCCTAAAGACTCCACCAAAAGACTCCTAGAATTGATAAATAAATTCAGCAAAGTTTCAGGTTACAAAATCACTGTACACAAATCAGTAGCATTTCTATATACTAGTAGTAGTCAAGCTGAGAGTCAAATCAAGGACCCAATACCATTTGCAATAGCTACAAATAAAATACTGAGGAATATAATTAACAAGGGTGGTGAAAGATCGCCGCAAGGAGAACCATAAAACATTAATGCAAGAAATTGTAGATGACACAAACAAATGGAAAAAAAATCTATGCTCATGGATTGGTACAATCAACATTGCTAAAATGTCCATTCTACCCAAAGCTATTCACAGATTCAATGCAATTCCCTTCAAAATACCAACATCTTATTTCACAGATCTAGAAAAAATAATCTTATGCTTCATTTAGAACCAAAAAAGAGCCTGAATAGTCAAAGCAATCTTAAGCAAAAAGAACAAATCTGGAGACATCATATTACCTGACTTCAAATTATACTACAAAGTTATAGATAAAAAGACAGCATGGTACTGGTATAAAAGTAGAGACATAGACCAATAGAACAGAATAGAAAACCGAGAAATAAAATCATAGCTACAAAAATCTGATCTTTGACAAAGAAGACAAAAACATACACTGTGGAAAATATGCCCTAATCAATAAATGATGCTGGGAAAATTGGATAGACACAGGTAGAAGAATGAAACAGGACCTGTATACATATACAAAAATTAATTCAAGATAAATACTTAAATATAAGACATGAAACCATAACAATCCTAGAAGAAAACATAGGAAAAATTTTTGTAGACATAGGCCTAGGAAAAGAATTTATGACTAAGAGTCCAAAAACAAATGCAGCAGCAGCAAAAATAAATAGATGGGACTTAATTAAATCAAAAAGCTCTGCACAGTAAAGGAAATAAACAGAATAAACAGGTAACCTACAGAATGGGAGAAAATATTCACAAACTACATCTGAGAAAGGACTAATTTCTAGAATCTACAAAGACCTCAAACAAAGCAGCAAGAAATAAATGAACAACC
>NW_012148175.1:2734075-2736891 GCF_000956105.1 Propithecus coquereli
TATAGATGAATTATTTCCATAGCATTAAAGCTATGTATTAATAAAAATAAAAGGATTCTGTAAAATTTGGATTTGGTCAAAGGCTGCACTTAAGGACCTAGAAGGCCATATGTGGCCTTAAGACCACAGGTTCCCCTTCCCTGGTTGATACCATCTTCAGCATCACTTTAGCTATGGAGAGCCACCTCATTGAAGGTCACACTCTTCTCAAGGTAAGGTGAACCATACACAATGACTAATTGAGGTAAAGGTATAAAAGCCTAGACATTTTGGTCCAATGAGGACAAGGCTGAGCACCCTGTAGGTTGACTTGGCTAACATTGGGCCTGCAGAGCAGCTTGACTTCACCCTCTGTCCGCTTGGACCCTCCTTCATTCTCTTTTACAGGTGCCAATCCCCAGGGCAACTTGTAATAAATATTCTGTGCTCTAAACTCCAACTCAGAAAAGCCAATGTGCTAAACATAGTTACAAATCATATACCTTGCTCTTGCCATATTATTGCAATCGAAACACAGTATTGTAATTACCTATTTCTCTCTAATTCATACAAGAAGATAAGCTTCAAGAAAATCAGCACCTAATTAATACATAATAAATATTGAATCAATTAATGGATGGATTAATAAATACATCTGTTGAAGACATTTTGGGGATAATATGGTTTAAAGAATTTTCTACCACTGATAGATGTTGCTGAATCCATCATTCCTCAATGACTTTTGAAAGCTCTATTTAAAGTTACCTTATCAATGACAATTGTCATGGACCACACTTTCTATCAAAGAGATATGTATAAAGTATAGGCCTTGCTTTTTTGCAAATTCCGTTGACTCTCCTAGATATTCTCTTTGTACCCTGAGCTATCATCCCTTTTCCCTCACCATGAAAATTGCCCCTTTCTACCTTTCCATTTTCCTCTTTAGCAATTTAGTAGATGTAAGTGAGCCTGAATTACAGATAAGGAAACAAAAATAAAACAAAGCAAAGCAAGGAAACCAAACAAAGGAAAAATAAAAATAAAAGCAAAATAAAATTTCCTATGTGTATACAAATTTTATAAAGATTCCAACCTAAATATGTTAAGCTGAAGTTAGTATCATGCTGGGAATTTAAGCAATAACAACTTCTAATTTCTATGAGGTCAGGCTAATGATTTTGATCTAATACTTATATGTAATGATATTTTCATTGAGCTGTATTAAAGTGCAGAATTCAATTAGGTTAAGTTGAAGCAATTGTTATGATTCCTAGACAGTATGATAAAATAACCCTTTACTTTCGAGAGGTCAGAGATAAAGACTTCAACTTGCAGTGACTTTAGTATGTTGCGAGAATGGTGGAAAACCCACTGGGTTCTGGCAGGTTTGAATCCTGCTACCTGCTAGCTGTCAGACTTTGGGGAAATTATTTATCCATTCTGGGACTTAACTTTCTCATCTATAAAATGGAATAAAAATTGTACCAACTTCCTAGAATTATTGGGCTGATAAAATGAGATTATACAAATAATGCTGCAATGTTTATGATTACCACTAATGCTCTTCACCTTCATAGTGATAAGCTTTGTGTAGTGGAGGTTAAGAATCTCTGATGTTTTGCCAAAGTAGCCCTATGCCAAAGTTGCTCTTACCAGACACCAATGCAAAGGATCTGATGTGCATTTAGCTTTTCTTGCTTTTTAATGGAATGCACCTCTTAATTTGAGGAAAGGAAAGGGCTGATGAAACAGGCTCCTGTTGTGTTCACTTACATGCTGTTGCTGAACTTACTGAAAATGATCTGTTTCTGGCAATCTCCTTTCAGTAGGTTGTTCCAGAGTGAAATAAAAATGGAAACTGATATCAAAGAGTTTATCATATTGTTTCATCTCATCAATTGTCCCACCCAATAAATTGTTCGTGAATGAAAACAGGCAAGACTCTCCATCCTCATTCTCTTTTGGATGCATGTGTTTGCCTCAGAAATCAAAGTTGCTTCATCAGAGCGTGTCATTCCTTGTTTGAACTTTCCAATAAGTGGTGTACTCTGTCCTAAAAAATGATTATATTTGTTGGGTTGTACTCTTTAGCTTATTTCTTGTGTTTCGGATTTTTATTGATTTGAAAATTCTGATCTGTTTATAGGTCTTGTTTATTTTTAAACTAGTCACGTTGTTTCCCACTCTGGAGCCAAATATATTTTAGTGCTTTTTTTTTTTAATGAGTTCTCTTTGGAAGAAAGGAGGAAATGAGATGTAGTTTATGAAATGATGATAGAATATTTCAAAGACACATTCTTTGATGTTTTATTTGAGGGTATCCTTTCATATAGGATATTAACTTAGTTTCATGTTTAATTAACACTGGAAGCTAATAATCATGAAGTTGAGTTTACATGCTGTCCTACAGCACTCCCCTTTCATATTTGATACATGGAAAAGCTTATAGAAATTTTCATTTATACATATATTATACATTTATATACAATATAGAATATTGAATTTATAATTTGAAAGGAATTACATTAATTACTCAACACTAGAATTTTAATGCTAATATTAGTATATAACTTTCTTCTCAAAGTACAATTCAGGAAGACCTATAAAGATAATGTTTAACTTTCTAAATACTAACCTGAAATATGCAGTCTTTGTCATAGTGGACAGTTAAAGATTAGTTTAATATAGCTATGCATTATATTTCCAGAGACATAAAGATAGGGATGTTTTGGTTGGCCAAGTACATGACAGATTGGTATAATTTACTAATACGTTTATTTAGACTTCTTTGGGAACTGCCCACGTATAGATGAATTATTTCCATAGCATTAAAGCTA
>NW_012148175.1:2739477-2743211 GCF_000956105.1 Propithecus coquereli
CCTGTCAGAATGGCCATTATTAAAAAAAATCAAAAAACAACAAATGTTGGTATGGGTGTAGAGAAAAAAGTATCCTTACACCCTGTTGTTAAGATTGCAAGTTAATACAACCTCTATGGAAAACAGTATGGAGATTCCTAAAAGAACTAAAAGTAGACCTACCATCCAATCCAGTAATCCCATGATTGGGTGTCTACCCAAAGGAAGAGAAATCATTTTATCAAAAAGATACCTGTACTCAAATATTTATCACAGCACAATTCACAATTGCAAAGATATGGAATAAATTTACATTCCCATTAATACATGAGTTGATAAAGAAAATGAGGTCTATATATATACCATGGAGTACTATTAGCCATGAAAAAAGAATGAAATAATGTCATTTGTAGCAACTTGGATGGAACTGGAGACCATTATCCTAAGTGAAGTATCTCAGGAATAGAAAAAACAAACACCACATGTTCTCACTAATAAGTGAGAGCGAAACGATGGGTGTGTATGGACACAAAAAGACCTAAAGGACATCACAAACTCCCTGAGAACATCATTGTCCATTACAACCATACAGTCATAACATCAGTGACACTACCATCAAAAACTGTACATTTTATTCATCTTGTTTTATAAAAGTCACCAGTAAAATAGGTAATGATACATTTTTAGAAATAATTCCAAGAAGAATAGTCAAAAATATAGAATTTCAAAGAGTGATCTTTAGTTATGTGACAAAATCTGTTAGGTGGAAGAGATCATTTCCTGTTATTTCAAGATTTTTCTCCCACTTTTAGCATTGCCCTTTCAACCCTCTGCCAAATAAACAACACATAATGTGAAGAGAACATAGTGCTCCAATGAGTCAGGCTGTCCTAAAAGTATTATAGTTGATTACCTTGCTTTAAGAAAGTGAGACAATATTTTCCAACGAAATAAAAAATCTACATCATACTGTACATAATACAAACCATGAAGGAAAGGATGAAGAAAGTAGTCAAAGTGAGGAGTAGCTTTCCTAACATTCTTTTTTCACACTGTTTCCATGATTTAGGTACCACAGATAGGTTTTTCCTGCCTCAGTACCTTTATTTGGTATACAAGGAGCAAAGGACAAGTCTATAGGAACTGGCATGGAAAATTCTGCTGCACAGATTTGCTTGACTGAAAATGTATTCATATGTGCTGTATAAAATTAATGACTCTGCTAAATATTTAAATGTTCATAAATATTCCAACTCCTGCTTTTTTTTAAATTCCTGAAATCCAGTATTCTTGAACAGGGGAGCAACATACACACATGCCTTCTTATGAGTTCTCATAATTAGCATATTTAATAAGTATAAAATTTATTAAAATATTTGCATCTTACCAAGAGAATTAAATGAAATTCTTTTAGGATGCTTCTGTGAACTCCATCCAAAAATCAAGGATGAAATTAGAGAGGGTTTAATTCTTACTAGTATGTCAGTATCTAACCAATGTCAACTATAAACACTAATTAAGGGGTTCAACATATCCAGTGTCTTAGTCTTTTTCCTTGAAAAACAAAGCCTAAGACTGGGCCAAATGAAGTTAGTTTATTTTGGACCTCAGGGAACAGGAGGAGGTGGGAAAATGGAAGGAGTAAAACCATGAAGGAGTGAAAGCCTACTAAAGGGTGAGTTAAATAGTTGGCCACTGCTTAGGGCAACTAGGGCCTTAGCACACTGAGACTTTTTAAAGGTGAAAGGTACCTCAAAATTGTTCACCCTAAGGATAGAAGAGAGAACTTTTATTTGCTGACTATCGTCTCCCATTGATCAAGGATCATCCCATGAAGTATTTAGTCCCTTACACTTGTAGGTTGTGCACGGCTGAGTGTATGAAAGGATCAGGAAGTCAGGAACAGAAGTACAGTGGCGGCGAGATGCTGTCAGGGTATTTACCTTCAGGAAGCTGACTGTGCAGAAATAGAGTAAAAGGTGGACTGGTTGAATGGGAAACAGGGTTAAAGAAGTTCCTAACACATACAAAGTTCATTTTTATACAAATACTGACTATTCCAACATCTGATTTTTATTCCTTTACTTTTCAACAATATTAAATCTTTCCTGTGGGAATTTTTTAAAAACATTAAATATCAGTTAAATGAGAAGTTAATTTATTATATCAGAGATAAAATGTGACTCAGTTTTGAAAACACAATTCTCACAAATATTTTCAAAGGTCAGATAGGTAATAGAAATAAGGTGGGTAGGAAACTTAGACAACAGAATTGGTGAAAACTGTGACATTTCTCAGAGCACATGCACTGTCTAAGGGTGTTAATGCACTTCTCAGCTGTAGCCCACCTTTCCTGGGCAAGAATGTTGGGCCTGTATTGCCATATCATTTGATTTTTAAGAAAGGCTCAATATAATTTTTATGTGAAATTTTACAATTTTTAAAAATCTGCAAGGGAAAAATTTTCAGGCTAGTCATTACCCATAAATCACTAATTATACATCCCAAATTTAACAAATCATACATTATAATTATTAAAACCTTAATATTAATATTATTTAATTATAGTCATATTTTATCCTCAATTCAAAGATAATCATGATATATATATTTTTACTTGTGCTTGCTGAAAAATAATTATAAAAGACACTTGAAAAATTTAATAAAATAATTCATGCATTGAGCAAAGATGAAGTATAATGATACAAATCCTTAGCACTTGAAATCTGCTAACAAAAATGAATAAATAAAATCAAGCAATGTCCAAAATTTGTCAAATTTTTAGAAGATAGATTAAAAGAGTTCAATTTCTCTAAGACCTAATTATTAGTATGTACTACCCCATAACTTGAACTAAATAACCTCAGATATTCTTTGTTTTTAACATTCCGTTTTTTCAATGACAAGGAATTCTATGAGGAAACATTATTATCAAAGTCTAATGAGAACAGAGGCTAGTTTAAATCAGAACTATCTGATGAGAATATATAATCTGCCTCTGGGTTACAACAACTGTTACTGAGACAAAAGTCAACTGAGTAATCTGAATGAAGTATTTATAATCAATATGATTTTTTAATTGACACATTGTAATTGTACATATTTATAAGGTATGATTTGATATTTCAATACATACACACACACACACACATATATATGTGTGTGTGTGTGTGTGTGTATATATATATGTTTCTGGGCCCTCTGTTGTGGTCCATTGGTCTATGTATCTGTTTGTATGCCCGTACCATGCTGTTTTGGTTACTGTAGCTTTGTAGTATATTTTGAAGTCAGATAGTGTGATGCCTTCAGCTTTGTTCTTTTTGATCAGTATTGCTTTGACTATTTCAGATCATTTGTGGTTCTGTATGAATTTTAGAATTATTTTTTCTATTTCTGTGAAGAATCATTGGTATTTTGATAGGGGTTGCATTAAATCTGTAGATTGCTTTGGGTAATATGGCCATTTTAACAATATTAATTCTCCCAATCCATGAACATGGGCTATCTTGCCATTTATTTGCCTTTTTCAAATTTCTTTCATCATTGTTTTATAGTTTTCACTGTAGGTCTTTTTAACCTCCTTGGTTAAGTTTATTTTAGAAACTATTTTAAAAGCAGGGAGCCCTAAGTTTAAGGATTTGCTTTTATTCACAGAAGTCTAGGCAGTGTTTGTATGAACATTAATTTATAATAGAATACTTAATCCTAGTTCTTGTTGTTTCAATTTTTACTACAGAACCCATATTATAATATAT
>NW_012148175.1:2752424-2755583 GCF_000956105.1 Propithecus coquereli
TTATATTAGATTAGTATATATATGTTAAAGTGCTTTCATAATATTTTATTTAATCCTGACATAAATCCCAAAGAATGGGCAGGACTGACACTGTTGATCTCATTTTATAGATGAGGACACTTGAAACTTGAATTTTGAAGAGAGGTTAAATGCCTTCCTAAATGTAGCCGTTATTTTTTTATTTTAAACAAAGTACCATATTACACAGCCCTACAAATATTTGCCACTTCCAGGTATTTTCACGTGCTTTCAATCCAGTTTTGTTGTAAGTATAATTGTTTTAAATCCAACTTCCCTCAGGATTCTTTCAAATTTTTTTTCTTAAGTCTCCAAGTGCAAACTGAGGGTGATGGCTAATTAGAAAGTATAAACTGGAGTGTTCTAGAATTGGAGGCATCACAGCTAAATTGTGCCCTCCTTGGCAAAGAGAACATGCAGCTGTTCCAAATGTTTTTGGATTTGCAGAGATCCAAAATAAGTATGCTTGTGGTAGAACACAAATCTCTGAGGTTTTTACTTGAATCTGCTGTTTGCATGTAAAATTGGAATTGATTTTAACATAATGGAAAATTATTGATGTTTGTGGAATGAATCTATATCAATCTGAATTTACTTTAGCTCAGACTTTAAGATTAAAACTCTAATTTTACCAAGCAGATTAACATTCCATTTAAATTTTTATCTGTGACAGCTTCCCCTAAAAGCCTTAAAAATAACAGTTCAACTTCTGTAGCACCGATTTTATACTGAAGCATGTGAAATTTAAAAATGGCTGCTTTCCTCCAAAGAATGGGGTAACAGCCCCATTAACCCCAAAATTGAGGATTGTCCTTGGAAGGGGAGGGAATATGCCCAGGTTTTTGTTCATTGATTTATTTTATTCATTGATCTTACCTGCTATACATAAACTGTTAGCGGAACCTCAGAAGGAAAAGGACAGAAAAGTATAAGGGCAGCAGACAAAATGCATATTTTGGGAATAATTGTATTGAGAAAAAAAAATGAATCTTTTTCCAGAGAACATCTAAAATTTGTGAGACCAAAGTTCTCACAGGAAACAAGCACAATACAAGCTCATTGGAACCAATACAAGCTGGTTTAGGACTTTGCTCTGCTACTCACCATGTGACTTTGAAAAAGTCATTGGACCAATGAGTGTCTGAGTTTTTATGCCCATCGAATGAATATAACAACAATAGATTGGAGGAATGAGACCAATAAGTAATGGAAGAGAAGCATTCTTGGGAGAAGGCACAGCGTTTTAAAATCCAGAAGAAAAAGGAGAGCGTGTCCTCAAGCTGAGTATTGCAGAAGTATGGGATAAGACAAAGAACACATTAGAATACATTCTTTTCAAACATTAGAGAGGAAACCAGGAGCCAGCTAATTTAGAGCCTTAAAAGCCACACAAAGGAATTTAACTTTGTCCTGACAACAGTAACATTTACTGAGATCTCTCTCTCTGTTAACAGGCAATGCTGTCACCTTTCATACATTAATTTATTTAATCATCATAACTTCCCCATGAGAAAAATGAGGTTCAGAGAGGCCAAGAAGCTCATTAAATAGCACAGCTATTAAGTATGTGGGGAGGGGGCATGGGCCTCAAATCCTGTTCAGCCTGACTCAGAATCAGGATTTATCCACAAGACTACATTGAAAGATTTCAAACCCAATAGTGACATGATCAGATTCTTATTTCAGAAGGAGTCCTCTGATTTCAGACAGAGAACTGATCTGGGGAAGAGGCCTAACTAGGGACAAACCAGCTGGGAAGCTGCTACATTCATCTAGAAATGAGACAATGGCAGCTGGAAGTTAGGTAGAGGCAGTGCACTCAAAATATTTAGAATCAATAAGACTTGGCAATTTATTAGGTAAAGGTGACAAGACAAAAGCAGCAGATAAGACACCCAGTTATTTGTTTAAATGTTTTCCTACATCCATCGTATGCTGTAACTAAACATATACGTTACCCACTGTTAGTGTTGAAGACACTCTGCATGTCTCCTCCTGGGCCTTCAATCATGCTGTTTCCTGCCTGGAAAAGAAGTCTATTCTGCCCCATCCCACCGTACTCACTGCAACAATGAAATCCCACTTCCCCTGCTTCAAGAGGCAGCTCTACCATCCCAAACGTTTGTTGCATCTTTCACTTCTTCTTCCACTTCTGAAATCCTCGTATCTCTGAGTGTCTCTCTTAAAGAGCTTATTGGGAACTACCTGAGTACTTTCTTTTTTTCACTTCAAATTTACTGGGACAAGAATTGTTGATAGAATTTTTAATTATCTGAATATATTATTCTTTTTTACAATGAAATCAAGTCTTCATTTTCAATGTGCATGTCATTACGTTAGAGATAAATGATAAAGACAATATTCAGCTTTTTAAATATAGTGTGTTTGTGTGTGTGTATGTATTAGATAAGGGACTTATTTTTAGAATTCATAAAGCTGGGCTTACCCAGTTTCACAATAGAATCCTCCTGCAGTATCTGTATGTGTGTTGTCTCATTAGATTTTTACACAAAACAGTCTGCAAAATTAAGCCCTGCGGGCTATCAATGCTTATCTACAAAGTCATTTTCTTCTCCACCACACTCTTTCTACTACATCTGAACGATCTTGTTCATCAACTAAAAACCCAAGTAAAATAACTCTTCTGTCATATCTGCTTTTGAATTCTATGCACAGTTAATCATTTCTTCTCTTGTACTCTTAAACCAGTCTGGTTCAAACATACCTTCATTATTACTGATCAAACTATAAACCTGATCTCACTTTTAATCCTCAATATCAAGCACTATATTTAATCCATCTTTGTATACCCAGTAAGTAGATAAATGAATGAGTTGCTCAGGTACCTTACAATATAGAGATTAATGTCACTTATAGCCAATAGTATTACACTATCTCATTTAAACCTCACAACATCTTGATGAGGTGTGTAATAGCATGCCCTTTTTACAGATAAGGAAATTGGAACATAAAATAGCTAGGTAACTTTCAAAAGTTGCATGGGTGATAACTAGAATATGTTGCATACTATTCTAGGTCAGTGTCAGTATAAGCCCAGAGTCACTATATTTGTGAATGTTTCTCTTTGCAGATTAATTTTCAGATGAGTGATTTTATTCTTAACAATTATATTAATAATTA
>NW_012148175.1:2755633-2762008 GCF_000956105.1 Propithecus coquereli
ATAATATATGTAAGCCATTTGTTGACCACATTCTGGAAAGTGTACTTTGAATATAGCAGAACTAAAGACTGCCAAAATGCCCCCATAACTTGATATTATGGGACTTTTGCAATAAGGATTGCCTTAGACTAGGAAAATTATTTCTAATGATTTCTCTCTGTTAAACTGACCCATGTCAAAAAAGGAAAGTGAACTACTTTTTTGAGTTGATTAGAAAAAATGGCCAAACTCTTTGCCAAAAAGATTTTGGGAATGTCACAGGTTGGCCTCCATCAGATCCGACTTTATTTGACACCAGCATTTCAAGGAAAATTGCCCAATTTCATGCTTTAATGTTGTGGCCACAAATACTGTTCTTTTGTCTCTTGTAAATATTCAGTAGCAATAAAGAATAGATTTTCCAGAAATTTTTCTGTGAGTTTGAATATTTGGTGAAGTATCATTGTGACTCTTGCTTCATTGTGACATTATGATTCTAATTTTGTCATTTCCTAAAGATTAGGGGAAAAATTCAAATCAAAATCACATTTTCCTTAAAATATGTTAATTTCCACTTTTTATTCAATTATTTTTAAGGTAATAACAGGCAAAACAAGCAATTTATTTACAAAGGATCCTTGCTAATTCCTTTGAATGAGTAACCCATATGTGTAAGCCTTCTTTATAAAGCTAACTTAATCTTAACCAGTTTCCTGAAAAGTGATTCTGCAATACTCCTTGTAAATCTTCAACATAACTCTGATCCAACCGTATGTGTGTCAGTTCAGTTCTAAAGAAAAAAATGATTTCCTTCTGATCCAAGATCAACATTCTATAAGCTTCAACCATTCCTGATGTCATACAAACTTGTCTTAAGCACACAGACATCTCACCTCCTTCAAAAAGCAATTGAGTAGGAGGCCTGGCAATGTAAGATCATCTCTAGGGATAAAGCATGTATTTGTTTTGAAGGTCCTTCTCTTTCTTCTCTGCATCCTCAGATGCCCCTCATCTTCTTCTTTGTCCTATCTTTTCTGTGCCCTCCCCAAAACACTCACATACACATGCTTGTACTCAGGCATGCACACATTATATCCCTCTGATTCTACTTCAGTGACTATTTCAGTGGCCTCCATATCTGAAGGATGCCTTTTGTGAATATTTGAAAGCAAAGCATTGTCTACAACTGTGGTAATTACAGTGATTTCCTGATCCTGCTAAAACTTCACTTCCTCTCTTCAATGTTGGCTATAATCCTTTCTTTGTTATGCCACAGGAAATATAAGAAATCAAATTAAATTGATTCTTTGAAATGTTGAAGCCTCCTTTTTTTTTAGGTATTAAAGTGGCTTCATTATTCATTAAAGAATACTTTAGAAATTCCATATGTATTACTTAGCATTGTGAAATCCTAAATATGATAGTTAATTTCTATTTCAACAAAGCATTTTCCCCTTAGGTGGAGGCATGGGTCTGCACTGTTAGGTTTATTTTTCAATGTTATTCAAAAGAACAAAAGATCCTCAGAGAGAGTTGCTAAGTAAATAAAAAAGCTCTTCAGTAAATTACAAAGTTATGCTATTTCTTGTTGGATCAATATCGCCCTTTTTTAAACCGAAGTATTGGGCTACAAATAATAATATATTCATCCAAATGTCTAGAGAATCATTTTTAAAATCATCGTAGATTTATCTTTTAGTTTCTTTGGCTTGCCATGTTAACTAGGCAAGTGAACTATACTTTAAAGGAAAAGTGGCCCCAAGATTTGGCCAATTAAGACTGTATAAATTAGAGACTGACATGCCTCAGAAGCAGTAAGTCAATGTCTGTTTCTGAAAGTCTCCTTCTTTGTAATGCTAAATTGCTAGATTTTTCAATCCCATTCACCTTCTACTTTGATTTAGAATTAATTCCATAAACACTGCTTCATGATTGAAGTATCTCAGACAATAGATAATATATATTGCCCGCCCCTTTTTGTTTTGCTCAGTCTTTCTGTTTTAGTTCTCTTTGATCACTGTGTATATTTTTTTCTTTGCATTAGCATTATGTAAAAATCAACTCAACACCCTTTTTTATGTCTGCTTCTAAAATGAATGATGAAGAAATTCCAGTTTTATTATTGGTTCAAGATAATGGTTTTCCTAACCAGACATAACTGAATCTGTATTGAGAAATATTGCAGGAAGCTTTCTTTGCAAAAAATTATATCTGGATTATTGTTAAATGTAATTTCAAATACAAACTTTAGTAATGTTCATGCCATGGTTTACTCTTTCTTGTACCTGTGTCCACATACCTGTTTTTACATGGTATCAGTTTGTGAACTCTCTATTCTGATATGTGTGTGTGTATGTGTGTGTATATATGTATGTGCTATATTATATATACTATAATGTATAATACATAGAATTATATTATAATATGTAGCATTACGGTATATATAGCATTATATTATAATGTATAGTATATACAATATATGACAGAAAATTATAATATGTTACATATACACACATATATATGTACAAAATTGCTGCATTACAAACTACCCACAAGACTTGGTGGGTTTATTGCTTATGATTCTGAAGGTCATGATTTGGGCCAGGCTCAGCACATCTGGCTTGTCTCTTTAGCAGATGTCAGCTGCTGTGGTTCTTCTGGGATTCAAGATAACCTCAATGAAGTCAATATACTAGCGGTCCTCTGGGGTGTCTTGATTCTCCTTCATGGGGCTTCTTACTCTCTCCATGTGGTCTGTCATCATTACACAGTCTAACCTAAACTTCTATGTTTGGTAACTTAATTACAAAAATGAATACAGTAATATAAGGCCTTGTAAAACTTAAACTCAGAAGTGATATCACATTTCTGCACTCTATTGGTCAAAGCAAGTCACAGATCCAGCCCAGATTCAGGCAAAGGGAAACCTAATCTACCTCTTGATGGGCAGAGTGACATAAGTATACAGGATGAAGAAATTGTTGGTGGCCTTCTTTGTAGCCAGTCCACCACAACATATGTATACATATTTTTGATCTTTATTTCCTAAATGTTTTCTCTTTGCTGTTATGTAGAAATACAATTTTTATATTGACTTCGTATCTATAATTTATTATTTGATTCTAATATTTGTCAGTAGATTCTTTAGACTAGATAGACAATTATGTCTCTTTATGTGCTATGAAAGAAGCCCTCTGACTTTCATTTTCCATTAATTCATTAATTTCGATTAATTCATTTTGATTTTAATTAATCATCCTTAGCTTTTTGTTATTTTTCTCATTGCATTATTGGCACTTAGCGAGAGCCTTCTGATTCCATTGCTTTGTAATTCGTAGTTCCTCTAAACTCTCATAAGCCTGGGATAATGCATGAGCAATGACATTCTCTTCTACTGACATCCCATCCCAGGTCACCAGTGAACAGTTAGTTCTACTTCTACACTATGCCGTGGGCTACTGAGCACTTCACCTTCAACCAGTGACCATTGCCAGCAAGCTGGTAGGTCAACCAATTCCAAGAACTGCATTTTAGTATCTGCTTGGAACATTCCTGGCACCAACTATCTTAGTTTCCCAGGAAACAGATGCTGAGGTACGCATTTGAGGAATGCCTTCAGGATCACCATCTGTGTGGGGAGTAAAGGAAGTAAGAATGGACAGAGAGTGAAGTAAAACTGTGATGAAGTGGCAACAAAAGACTCAGATATTCCATAGGGAGCTTGGAGCTAGGATGTCCCTTCAGGTAGGCCAGACATTTGTGCCCTTGGATCAACCCGTCATTGGATGTGGGCTGCCTTCAGAGGGAGAGTATAACTTTGGGCAACATATGTGTCTTTCGCTCAAGGAAATTCCTGGAGTAGAATTTGGCTAAGAAGCTTGAGTTGTCAACACTTCTAACACCTGAGAGAATGAGCGAGTATCTTAATCTTGAAGGGGAAAAACTGACTGGTGGCTACAGCATCCACTGCACTAGAATCATAAATATGTTAGAAATGTTCTTGGTATGTCCTATTTTTTCTGTATTTTTCATCTTTTTTTGTCTATATAGCAACCAGAATATTTTGCATTGACTTACATTTCAAATCACTAATTCCCTCTACAGTTCTGTCTAGTATGTTATTTAATTTATCTATTAAGCTATTAATTTTAGTCACTGTACTTTTTATATTTTAGAATTTTCATTTGGTGATTTTTCATAGATTTTATTTCTCTGTTGCAATTATCTTTATTGTCAGCTTGACCATTTTAATACATTTAGTTTAAATGCATGTCCGAAAATTCTAACATCTGGATGACCGTATAAGTATGTTTCTGTTGTCTGCTTTATTCTCATGATATTTTTCCTTGATATACATGGCAATACAGTATTTAATACATGATGTATTCATCACCTAAGGTTGTCATAACAAAATATAAACTGGGTAGCTTAAACAAAAGGAATTTATTTCTCACAGTTCTAGAGGCTGGGAAATGCAAGATGAAAGTGTTTGCTGACTCATTTCCCTGGTGAGGACTCTTCTTAGATTACAGAAGGCTGCTTTTCTTGCTGTGTCCTCATGTGGTAGAAAGAGAGTTCTGGTGTCTCATCCTTTTCTTACACGGACATTAATCCCATCTAAACTTAATTATTTCCCAAAGGATCCACCTCCAAATACCACTGCGTTTGGGGGTAAGCCTTCAGTTTTGGGAGGATGCCAATATTCATTTCACAGCACTGAACATTGTATGAAAAACTGTAGAAGCTACAGAGAGAGTTCACTCTATATTCTTTCTAGCAGGCAGGTGGAGTAGTAATATAATACCTCACTCCAAACAGGCTTTCACAGATAGAGGATGAGGTTTAAACTTTATCAGTCTCAGGTTACCTCTGGTTTTCCTCCACTTTGGGGTATATCCCCAAGAGTACCTCAACTAAGAGAGTGACATTTTTATCAGTTCTTCTCCTTCTTAATGTATTCTCAAATCCAAGTCTTGTCTCTCTAGCAATATAATGCTGCCAACACCTCCAATCAGCTTTTCAGCAGGTTATTTGTTTGGCTTCATAGCCTCTTACCTCGCAAAACTTAAGAATTGCAAAGGGCTCAAGAGGAAAAAGGTCTCACAGTTCTAGGCTAACCCCTCTGTTCCTCTCTTCAGGATCTCAGTCCCTCAATTCATAGCTGTCTTAGCTGATATTCACTCTAATTTTTGCGTCCCAAACTATTTGACACCATAGAAAGCTCTGCCACCTTCTGTTGGTTGCAGCATCTGCCTGACATCGCCATCTCTAACTAGTAGCTGCTTAAGAAAATAGCAAATGCCCCAAGAGAAAAGTGGCACAGTTTGTGTGTCTTACTTCCAGTGAACTTTCTTTCTCTCTGAGAGCTTTGCTCTAACATCTTAGCAAACTCAAACACTTCAATGCCTTAAAAAGATGCTTCCTTCTGTATGTATATTTTTATACAGGTTTTCTAGTAGTTCAAGCAGGAGATTGGTCTGTTACAAGCTACTCCATCATGGCTAGAAATGGAAGTGACTCAACTCATATATTGATTGCCACCTTAAACCCCTTTCTTTCTTCACAATGGTGTAACCCCTAAGAACTAAGAATCTTGAACCATACAGAACTGGAAGTGTAGCTGTGTGACCTGAGGCAAGCCACTTAACCTCTTTGTGCTGTTTATGCTTCAGCTTTCTCTTCCATAAAATGAAGATAATTGTATTTCTCTCACATATTTTTGAATAACAAAGCAATGCATCCAAAGCTCTTAGCACAGTACCAATCACATAGTACATGCCCAATAAATGTTTACAGATACTGTTCTCAAATATGTGATCTAAATGCCTATCCCTAAATGTCAAAAGGTTTCATTATTCTTTCATATTCTCCACTGTTTTTCTTTTGCTTTACCACTGGTGTCATTTACAATCTTTTTGGGTTTTCATTCTTTCCTGAAGATCTGGAGTAGGCTTTTATTTCCCCTCAACATATATCCCTGAGCCTCATTTTGTCATCTGAAAGCTCTTAGGAAGAAGAAACAATTCTTGATTGCCTACCATGTGCCAAGAATGTGCCAGGACTGCTGGGTGGCCAGTGTCAAATCCTATCAGCTACAATACGATACAATACAATACTAAGCGAACCTTTTAATAAGAGCACAGCTGATTGTATTTTATGAATATTTTCCTTTCCTTAGCATCATTTTCACCTTTGGCTAATTCAGTGTTCCCTATAAAATGATGTGGCAAAATGTGTATCAAAAAGAACATTAAATCCCCAAGTGGTATATTGCTGAGCCAGAGGCATGGGGTATATTTCTGAGTTCAGATTATCTTTGCCCATAACAAAGCATAACAAAATGTTTTTGTTGCATTTAAAATTGGTAGTACCACAGGTAAGGCACACAATGATATT
>NW_012148175.1:2771178-2776859 GCF_000956105.1 Propithecus coquereli
ATTGATTTTAACATAATGGAAAATTATTGATGTTTGTGGAATGAATCTATATCAATCTGAATTTACTTTAGCTCAGACTTTAAGATTAAAACTCTAATTTTACCAAGCAGATTAACATTCCATTTAAATTTTTATCTGTGACAGCTTCCCCTAAAAGCCTTAAAAATAACAGTTCAACTTCTGTAGCACCGATTTTATACTGAAGCATGTGAAATTTAAAAATGGCTGCTTTCCTCCAAAGAATGGGGTAACAGCCCCATTAACCCCAAAATTGAGGATTGTCCTTGGAAGGGGAGGGAATATGCCCAGGTTTTTGTTCATTGATTTATTTTATTCATTGATCTTACCTGCTATACATAAACTGTTAGCGGAACCTCAGAAGGAAAAGGACAGAAAAGTATAAGGGCAGCAGACAAAATGCATATTTTGGGAATAATTGTATTGAGAAAAAAAAATGAATCTTTTTCCAGAGAACATCTAAAATTTGTGAGACCAAAGTTCTCACAGGAAACAAGCACAATACAAGCTCATTGGAACCAATACAAGCTGGTTTAGGACTTTGCTCTGCTACTCACCATGTGACTTTGAAAAAGTCATTGGACCAATGAGTGTCTGAGTTTTTATGCCCATCGAATGAATATAACAACAATAGATTGGAGGAATGAGACCAATAAGTAATGGAAGAGAAGCATTCTTGGGAGAAGGCACAGCGTTTTAAAATCCAGAAGAAAAAGGAGAGCGTGTCCTCAAGCTGAGTATTGCAGAAGTATGGGATAAGACAAAGAACACATTAGAATACATTCTTTTCAAACATTAGAGAGGAAACCAGGAGCCAGCTAATTTAGAGCCTTAAAAGCCACACAAAGGAATTTAACTTTGTCCTGACAACAGTAACATTTACTGAGATCTCTCTCTCTGTTAACAGGCAATGCTGTCACCTTTCATACATTAATTTATTTAATCATCATAACTTCCCCATGAGAAAAATGAGGTTCAGAGAGGCCAAGAAGCTCATTAAATAGCACAGCTATTAAGTATGTGGGGAGGGGGCATGGGCCTCAAATCCTGTTCAGCCTGACTCAGAATCAGGATTTATCCACAAGACTACATTGAAAGATTTCAAACCCAATAGTGACATGATCAGATTCTTATTTCAGAAGGAGTCCTCTGATTTCAGACAGAGAACTGATCTGGGGAAGAGGCCTAACTAGGGACAAACCAGCTGGGAAGCTGCTACATTCATCTAGAAATGAGACAATGGCAGCTGGAAGTTAGGTAGAGGCAGTGCACTCAAAATATTTAGAATCAATAAGACTTGGCAATTTATTAGGTAAAGGTGACAAGACAAAAGCAGCAGATAAGACACCCAGTTATTTGTTTAAATGTTTTCCTACATCCATCGTATGCTGTAACTAAACATATACGTTACCCACTGTTAGTGTTGAAGACACTCTGCATGTCTCCTCCTGGGCCTTCAATCATGCTGTTTCCTGCCTGGAAAAGAAGTCTATTCTGCCCCATCCCACCGTACTCACTGCAACAATGAAATCCCACTTCCCCTGCTTCAAGAGGCAGCTCTACCATCCCAAACGTTTGTTGCATCTTTCACTTCTTCTTCCACTTCTGAAATCCTCGTATCTCTGAGTGTCTCTCTTAAAGAGCTTATTGAGAACTACCTGAGTACTTTCTTTTTTTCACTTCAAATTTACTGGGACAAGAATTGTGTCCTAGGAACCCTTAAAGAGTAATCTTACAGCTTGTTGCACAGGACAGGTGTTAAATCACGATCTGTTTAATTTAATTTATTAGGGACTGGAGGGAGATCCACTAATTTAGCAAATATTGTAATTCTTGGCTCATACATCACTTCATCAGAGAGGCTTCCTTTTTGAGGCCATCCAAAGTCATTTTGTGACTCATGACCTCTGTTTTTTTCTATGTCATCACCGTTTTATTTACTTCATAGCACTATGCCATCTGAACAAGACCAGCTACATAATTTGCAGGGTCCAGTGCAAAATGAAAATTCAGTCTCTTTGTTTAAAAATTACTAAGAATTTAAAGATGGCAACAGCAGAGCATTAGGCCAAGTATGTGGCCCTTCTAAAAGCAGGGTCCTGTGTGATTACACAGGTCACATGTCTATGACTCCTGCCAGCCAGGAAATTATCTTTTAAATTTTCATGTGTTGTTTTGGTTTCATGTCTCTCCCCCTTCGATTACACTCCATGAAAATAGGGATCATGTCTTATTCCCAGTGCCTAGTGGGGAAAAAAGATTGGCAGATGGCAGTTACCTAATAAATACTTGTTGAATAAAAGAATGGATTTAGATTGGAGTCCCACATTTTGAAAGTTTTGAGGGCAACTGTCCTGATATAACTCTTTCCTCCATGTAATTTGACACAGTGATTCCAAATTTCTGCCATACAGTGTTTGTGAGAGACGATGATGATGATTTCTTTTTAAATTAAAAACCAACACTCACCACTTTGAATAGAGCTAATTATCATCCCTAGGATGTGTCCGCAAACTGAATGTATCAGGAAGACTCAATTACTACGACTCCCTTAAAGCAGTCCTTCCCTAAATGTATTTGAGATTCTGTAGCCAACAATTTTAAGAATATTGCTACTCATTCTAGTCAGTAACTATTTTGTGACGTAAAGTCCTTAATTCTCCATTCCTGCCAATCTTGCTTCTTTCAAAAGCATTGAATTAACTTTTATGAAGGAAAAGAAAGAACCTGACTGAATACAGTGAGAGGTTAATTTAAGCTATTGTTTCTGTGACATGGTTCTGCTCCACAAAGCGTAATATCCTCATCAGATGGAATTCAAAACTTTAGGGAAAAAGAATTATGGCATTTCAGGCACTCAAAATACCTTTTGAGAGGTATGTGAAAAAGATAATTGAAGAGTTTGGATTGTCCTTTGAGAAGATGTTAGAAGATAGTGTGAATCCAATCAAACATTGTTTTAAATAATAGGAGGTGAATTCTCAATGGAGCTATGTGGTACCCATTTCTAAAGGAGAGAAAAAAAAGGTCGCAAAGGAAAATTCTACTCTTTCTGTGGAAATTCTCTCCGTTTTATAAATGTGGATTAGTGTCCTGAAGTCCAAAATCACATTTGTATTAGTGATTATAGTATTACTTGTAAAGGGCAAACTCATAGCAAAATATAATAAAACCTGTCATTTATTAAGCGACTGTCATGTGACGTGGGCTTAATATTTAAAAATGTTATCTAATTTACTCCTCATAAGAGTCCTCAGAGGCAGATAACCCCTCCCCACTTTACAAATCAGGAAATCAGAACTTAAAGGAACTTAATATATTGACCAAGCTCACAAAGTTAAAAAAAAAAGGACAGAACCAAGATTACAACCCATGTTCAGCTGACAAGCAAATAGGGGATATGGCTTTCATAGCTTTTATCAAAACAGAGAGTTTATATCTGGGACAATTTCTAGTTTTGTGTTCTTTGTCTTTTCATATAGTGATGTGTAAGCCATTAATAATAAAATTCTGATAGCATAGTCCATTATAATAAGGTTCCATTTAATTTTATTTGTGCAAATCATTTCTTTTTATTAGTAGCCAATTAAATGAAGAAATATGATTTATAATCCGATGCTGCAAGGTATTTTATAACTTTTTTGCTCGAAATGACTTTCCCCATCAGAAATAGCTACATGGAATTACCAAATGGAGTATCTGCTGGACTATGGTATAATTTGAGGTGCATTGGTAAATTCCAGAGCAAAAACTATATCCCTCAGCTGGTCTTTCCTCTAAAATACCCTTAATGAGGTTCATTCCTCTGTTTTAAGGCACTGTGTTCAGAAATTTGTGAGAGTACAAAAAGTGGTCCCAGAGATTGCTAATGTATTTGTACACCAGAGCCCTTCGATTTATTAGATTATGTTATCAAAAAATTTGAAGTCGTGTGCCAAAATATAGGTACTATTTTGGGGAATGGCCCATAAGAACAGAGAAGTCTGTGAGGTTCTTTAGAGAGTGAAGATGGGTGTAGATGAAGATAAATTAGGGGCAGAAGTTGGAGTTGGTAGAGTGAGAGGAACTAAACACCTTCCTATAGTGACTGGGATGAGATGGGGGGTTGATGAGAATGGCCCGCGACTAACAAACTGTGGGAGACGTGAAAGGGAGACGACTAAGGAAGGGAATAGACTGAAAAATAATCACATTAGGGAAATGAGAGTCTGTACCCGTGCCCAGACCTGTAAGGGCTGCATGCTGGGAAGGTAGCCACCGAGGCTGCAGTTCTGGCAACCGAAGGTAAAGTGATAGGAATGCACATACATGGAAAATTAAGCAATGATTGCAGCGTGTCTGGGTGTCTGAGATGCCGGGTGGTATCATATAATACTCGTCATCACAAATATCAAATTTAGAAAAAAACGAATTTGTTACAACTTAAAATAAGGAATGATTATTAAGACACAAAAATGGATCAAATATATATTTTGAAAATAGAAGCTGCCTCTAAGAATTCTAGCCAGAATAAGAAAGTGGTAGGTGCATTATTTGAGGGTAAAATTGAGTTATATCTGAAATTTTGCTGTATAATCTCTTGTCTCTACCCTTTGCTTGTTGAGACAGCTAACTATAGCAGAAAGAACCCCTTAGTGTAGTCATAAGATGGGAATTC
Source organism: Propithecus coquereli (assembly GCF_000956105.1). Lineage (NCBI taxonomy): Eukaryota > Metazoa > Chordata > Mammalia > Primates > Indriidae > Propithecus > Propithecus coquereli. Next base: position 2,775,854 of record NW_012148175.1, read on the forward strand.
ACTATGTGGCCCTGGTATAGTTCATTGACCTTCTCCTGGCCTCAGTTTCTTCACGTGTAAAATGACAGGGTTGCTCAAAGTGATTTCATATGTTCCTTATATAGATTTAGTATTTTACTTCCTTAACAGAGAGCCTTTTCAAAAGCTCATATTTAATTCTCTAGGGATCTTTCTTTGGACAGTGTTGAAATTCTCTGTGTTGTGGATTCTTTGGTTAATTTACAACATTAAGGGAAACATTGTCAGTACAACATTCAGATACTGTCCCCATTTGCCTTTGCTGGTAATGGAATTTGCCTTTTTAAGTCCTCTGCTCGTGTCAGACGGCAAATACCCCCTTTCAACTTTGCAACATGTGACACTTTCTCTCTCATTTTAGAAACGTTAGCAAAAGGCTATTTCCACTTCAAGTCTAGTGACTTCAATGATGCCCATGTAGTAAGTGGCATTATATCCTACCATATTTTAGAGTAAAAGGGTAATTTGGCTGCTTTTGTTTAGACAGGTCTGGATGTTGATGATGATATTCATAGGTATTATTTCTACACAAACCCACAGAAAATGCTCACAATTGAGAAGAAAATAGCACAGTTTGCTAGCTTAGGATTTATTCTATATTTGAGTGGTAATCTTAGAAGGCAGAATCCTATGAGACAAAAGTCTTTGTGCTCACTCCTGCCTTGATTATCATAAAAAGGACAGGTAATGCCACATGTCCTCAGGGAATTTATTGTATATCCTGATATATTATTGGGAATTGAAAAGAAACACAAAGTATGTCCCAGTCCAGAATTTAATATTTAATTCATTTTATGTCTATTTTGATGAAAACCCACTTTATGGTTCATTTCTTTTTCAGGTTAATGGCATATTTATTTTTATCATCACACACACACACACACACACACACACACACACACAAAAGAGGTTTTGCAGCTGTGGTGAAAAAAAAGTAAACACATATATTTGGCCTACTTTTCATTTGCAGAAGGCACGCACTCACCCA
>NW_012148175.1:2779219-2780328 GCF_000956105.1 Propithecus coquereli
TTATCATTACATGTCTTAAATTTAAGTCTGTTATCCATCTTGAGTTAATTTTTGTGAGAAGTGAGAGCTACGGATCCCATTTCAGTCTTCTACATGTGGCTATCCAATTTTCCCAGCACCATTTATTTAATAGGGATTCTTTTCCCTAGTATATATTGCTGTCTACTTTGTCAAAAATAAGATGGCAATATGTGGATGGTTTTATCTGGGTTCTCTGTTCTGTTCCATTGATCTATGTCTCTATTTTTGTGCCAGTGCCATGCTGTTTTTGTACTATAGCCTTGTAGTATAGCTTAAAGTCTGGTAAAGTGATGCCTCCAGATTTGTTTCTTTTGCTTAAGGTTGCTTTGGCCATTCAGGCTCTTTTTTGGTTCCAAACCAAGCATAGAATTATTTTGTCTAGATCTGTGAAAAAATGATGTTTGTATTTTGATGGGGATTGCATTGAATCTGTAAATCACTTTGGGTAGTATGGACATTTTAACAATGTTGATTCTGCCAATCCATGAGCATGATATCTTTTTCTGTTTGTTTACATCACCTGCAATTTCCTTCCTCAGTGATTCAGGGTTCTCTTTGTAGAGATCTTTCACCTCCTTGGTGAAATATATTCCTAGGTATTTTATTTTCTTTGTAGTTATTGTGAAAGGTATTGGGTCTTTAATTTTATTCTCAGCTTGACCATTGTTGGTGTATAGGAATGCTACTGATTTTGTAGCCTAAGACTTTGCTCAATTTATTTATTAGTGCCAGGAGACTCTTGGCAGAATCTTTGGGGTTTCTAGATTTAAGGTGCTTGTTGTAGCTGCTGAGTCTCCCTTATGGTGAGTGGGTTCCTTTACTTGTGGCTTACATTTTATATTTTGAGCTCATCTTTAGTGATTTTTTTTTTTTGGTAAAAATTTAAGTGCTCTGAATTGTGGCAGTCTCCCTGGAGATCTTTTTTGAATTTGCTTCTGTTTACTCACCAGCTGTGTTACTGATCTTGAATTAGCTTAATGTGACTTCTGGCTCTTTAAAGAATTATACTTAATTCAATGTTGCTATATATTTGAAGTGGTAAAGAATTTCTATATCAGGTTACTGGACCATATTACTAGAAGTAATCC
>NW_012148175.1:2783590-2786343 GCF_000956105.1 Propithecus coquereli
AAAAAGGATACTTTTCTTAATATTTCTTAAAGCCTCATGTTTTCAACCATGCAGCTTTCTCCTTCCATCTCTTACTTCTGTTCACGCAGTTTATTTACTTCATCAAGTAGAATCACAGCTCAGTGTTTACTTCAGATTTAATGTTCTGTGGCTTCTAATTAAGAGTGAAAGACAAAAATGGGCAGATTTTGCTGTCCCTGACACAAAATCAAAGCATTGGCCTAAATAATGATTGGCTCTTACCTGGTTTTTGACAGCAAATTTCAGGGGATAATTTTAATATGTTTCAAAACATTTATCTACTTAGGTATGTAAACATTCTCCTTGAAATCCTGCTTTAGCTATTCAATTTTCTCAATGTATTTTATTCTTCTAAATAGAGAGCAAATATAAATTTTAACATTAGCCCTTCATATTCCAAACCAAAGTCATCCAAATGATACATTTTTAATGTACAAGGAAAATAATAGCAAAGTTAAATGGCAAACTTGCTAATTTTGGGGGACAAACATTAATAACATGCAAAGCTGTAGTGTTTACAATGTGTTAGCAAATTACAAATTATCTCAAGAAAGAGAAAAGCCAAAGGACAAACATCAATACGATTTCCAAAGGCTACATAAAAATGATTTCAGTGTTGGAAAAAAAATTTAGTTAGAGACAATGATGAAAATGGAGGAAAATACATTTTGTTAAACTATCTCCCCCCCTGAGGTATGGGATAAAAATTCAATTTTGTACCAACCACAGTAATGTCTTCTAGAGAGCATGTTTTATTTACAGCTTTATTTTGCCTTAAAAAAGCATAGTCTAACATTGCATAAACCCAAACTATAACTTAGCTAAAAGACAGATCCTGAATTTACAATTTTATTAATTGAAACTGAAGCAGATTTACCCAGGCCAATGTTATAAAGTGTGCCCTGGAGCAGAACATTGCCTGTGAAATTCGTTTCAAGTTGTCTATCTACATATTTCTATTTAATTTAGGATTAAAAGGATTCTAATAATTTCCTTTATTTTTATCTTATTTGTTCTACTGGTGTTAGATGTACATTGTTGCTTTACTTACAACTTCTGCAGTGATTGGACACTCCAGGAACCTGAGAGCCTATCACCTTAATCAAGAAGCCATTGCAATTTTCCATGTTCCATTATAACTTCCCAAAAATGGGATCAAATAAAATAAATATAACAGCATTAAGCTGTAACTGCATTGTAAATTTGTTATATATCCTTTTACTAAAATGTGTAGCAGGGAAAATCAACATCATAATGTTATTTTTTCCTAACGAAGAAGTTGTCTGTGAGTTTTAGATTTTGAAAGGAATGGGGAGGAAATAAAAGAGTATTTGCTATAATAAATGCTTAGTGCCTGAAATAAGAAAAGAGCTAGTTGAAACTGACCAATCATTAGGGTGCCACTAGGATATTACCATGAATCCAGAAATGATGGAGAAAGAAACATGATTTTATGGAGTGTAAACCATCAACCAGCTGATTTTGTTCATTAGGGCACCTAGCACAGAATGTGGCATAAAGCAGGGAATTGGAAAAGGCTAAGTTAAACCACCCTATTTACTAATAGCTAAGTCCCACATAACTTGATTGCAATTTGTTTTCAGTTCCGACTCTTAACATAGGGATTCCCTAGTCTCCGGCCTAAGCCCTCCACTCTTTGCTACTGACACACTCTCCAGTTCCCTCTCCTTCATGTACTATCTCTGTGAAATGATTCCCAATGTGTATCTCCAGCCCTAGCCTCTCCACTGACCTGCAGATGTCCATATCCAATTTCCTACTCGAAATTTGCACTCATATAACTGAGAAACATCCCATCCTGCTATGGCTAAAATAGAACCAACACAGCTGATACAGACATATTAACCCTAAAGCTCTCCTCTCCCAGTCTTCCTCAACTCACTAAATACCACTAATATCCACTCAGTTACTGAAATCCCAAACCAGCAATCGCCTTTATTCCTTTTATTCAGTCATTACCCCTATGCAACCTGTCAGCAAGTCCTGTTGATTCTACCTCCAAAACATATTCCAGATCTATCCAATTTTCTCCCTCTTTAGCTACATTTTGTTCTAAACCACCCCCACTCTAAATCACCTCTTGCCTGGAAAGGTTCAAAACTGTCTCCCAGTTTTTACTCCTGCCCCTGCTTTCCATTTTTTACAGAGTAGACAGAGGCATGTTTATGACAAAATCAGATGAGGTCATTCTACTGCTTAAAACCTTCTAGTGACTGCCTATTGCCCTTAGGCTATAACCCAAGTCTTAGCACTGGATGCAGTCCACCTTCTGGCCCCCACCTACTGCTCTAACTTTATCTTTTACCACTCTATTCCCGCTTACTAGATCCTAGTTATGCTGATCTTCTTTCTGTTGCTGGAATATAAGTTCAAACAAGGCCTATGTGCTCGCTTTTCCTTTACATAAACATTCTATCCTCGAATTTTGCATGGCTGGCTTTCTGTGTTATTCAGGCCTGTCCGTCCAATCTGAAGTATTTCTCCTTTGAGCTACATCGCATGTTTCATTTCCTTCATTTCACTTATTATCATAAATTATTTTCTTTCTTTCTTAATTGCTCATGGTCTTTCTCCCTTTTACCTCCCCATGCCACAAGAATGTAAGTAGGAGATGTATCCACATGGCTACCACTGTATTCACAATGCCTGGAATAGCACAAACACATAGTAGGTGCTAAAAATATTTGTTTAATGAACACTAAAAATATTTG
>NW_012148175.1:2798018-2799591 GCF_000956105.1 Propithecus coquereli
GGTAAGCATTTCAAGATTGTGTTCACACCAGGATTGTGTTAAACAGGTGACTCTGTATTTCTGCTTACCTTTTAAAAATGTATATCAGAAGAAAATATTGATGCAAAATATACATATGCCAGGCATGCCTATAAAAAATTTTGAGAAACAACCAATTATCTATTTTGGTCCTAAAATGGTGATGATGAAACACTTTCATCTGAAAAACCTAAATAGTTGAGATCAGAAAGGATACCTTCATTGCTTATTTAATTTTGCTTCTGTAGATACATTCCTAGCATATGTTTGAAGACAATTGGAAAGTGTTTGGTGGTTTTATTATTGTAACATCAAAATACATTTTTGTTGTTTCAGATGATGGTGCCTGTTCATTAACTGAACAACTGTGGTAAGTTTATTTTTCTATTCTCAAATCTGCATAGAACGCTTCTCTTTTTGAGATTCAAAAGGATTTATTTTGCCTATAAAATGTTTGGTTAAGTTTGTTGAATGAATTTTCCTCTGGCAATCCATTAGGCATTTTAGGATGTTTATTTCTTCTTTTTTTCAATGAAAACTAAGACTTCAGTTTTCAGCCATATTTTGTCAAAAGAGTTGTTTGTTTTCACAGATGCTTCAGTTATTCAAACTTTAACAATCCCTCAGTCAATTAGAAAGGTAATATCTTGTCGTTAGTTGCTGTTTCAGTAGTTAAAAGGAATATTTTATAGTGTTTATAGTGATAGTGAAACACCCAACACTTACTGGCACAAATAATTATTTTTGTTTTCTCTCTTATCCTTACAAGAAGAGAAAGAAGAAGAAAAATTTGCGTGCCTTAACTTACATAATTGCCTTACATTATTAGGATTATTCATTAAAAACTCGGATGAGTGATTAGCTTGTATCAATCTAATCTCTGGAAAAGTTGCTGCCCATTTATTTTTATCTCGGAAGAATAAACCCAACACATTTGTGTGCTTGTACAGTACTAGCGAACTGGTACTATCAAGAATTCTCTGCACATTGCCAGACTTATAAAGAGAAGACTTTACATCAGATTGTCACACATTTTACTACCTTGAGAATTTACCAATTTAGAGCAGACTGACAGAAACGGTTGCATTTTTCTCTCTCATACAATTGCAATAAGGAAAAAAGTTATGAAAGAGCACCTTGGTATAGAACCTCCCCCTCTGTCACACTACACTGCTTGGTGAAATAAGAGAAGGACAGAGTGGGAGCTGGTTGGAAGGAGGACAACAAGTTCGAAGATGTAAGAAAAGCGTACATAGATTTTGGGTAGGAAAGAAGAATAGAGTAACTGTATGGGATGCTGTGTTTTATGTGATTTAGGAAAAAACAAATGTTGGAGAAAAAATATTTAGTGAGTCTTATTGTAGCTTACATCAGTGCTTCTCAAACTTTAATATGCCTATGAATTACCTGTGCTATCATGTTAAAATGAAGATTCAGATTCGGTAGGTTTGAGATAGGCTCTATGAATCTGTATTTCTGTAAGCTCCCTGGTGATGCCAAAGCTTTTGGTCTAAGGACCACACTGTGAATAGAAAGGTAGTATAAAAATAATTCT
>NW_012148175.1:2809502-2811735 GCF_000956105.1 Propithecus coquereli
AGCAGAAAGAAACAAAATCATGTGTGGAAAAACCAGTTTTTTCTTTTTCTCAACAGAGAATGAAAATGTAGTAACATTCCCCTCTATTGTGACTAGAAGCAGGACCCATTTCCCATGTTCTTCCAAATAGTTATGTTTTCCTAGTCAATAAAAACCAAATCCATATTACTATAAATGGAGAAGAACTAATGCCCTAATATATCAAATAGGGATTTTAAAGTTGGATCAACAAAATAATTGGGTGCATGTACAAATGCAGAATCACATGTAAAAAATCCAGGTGTTATGTATGCAAAATGGATAATTGTGCAATCAAAGAGGTGCCTTTGATTAAAATCATTGTATATGTAAATTCATCATTTGCTGCAACAGTCATATTTTGGCACATGTATACATAATTAGCGATTTCTAATTTAAGATAGTTTCATGGTAGAAATAGTGTTACCTAGTAGATCTCATGTTTTACCTATTAGTCAAATCTTATAGTTTTCATTTTTTATTTTTAATAATCATTGTCATAAAAATAAAATTTCTCCTTCTTTATCAATATCATTTAAAATCAGAATAATTTTTAGCTTTGCTTTGAAAACTGGCTACACAAAGTCTTCTTTGGAAAACACTAGTGATAGATGTTGAATCACTGACAATTTTGTGGTTTATTCCAAATGAGAAAGCAGCAAATTGATAGTATTAATATATATGGTATGTCCCTAATCATAAACCTTCCATTTATTTCTCAGTTTCATTGACATTTTAACATTTTCGAAATTTAAATAGATTTAAAAACCTATTAGTGCACTTAATGTAGTCTCTTATTTATCCTTAAATCAACCCTTAACTTAATGGTGCATCTTAGAATAAAGACCATCTTATGATCAAGGTATTTTGATAAATATCATCTTGCAATCAACACTGTCTTATTATAAATCCAGTCTTGTATTAATAACAAACACATATGATTACTATGCACCAGGCAACTATCCTTCACAACCAGCCTGTGAGGCAGATTTACTATATTTTACAAATGAGAAAACTGAGGCACAGATTACATGACTTTCCCAAGGTCACACAGCAACTATCTGGCAAAGCTAGGAAATCAGAACTTCATAAGAATGTGGATGCTGTCCTCCTTAAAGCACCACCAAATCTGCTTTAGTTGTTCCTATCAGGCATCTGTGACCGTCCTAATAGCTGTAATGAGACCTACTTGTGCAAGAATTACCTCCTCTTTCTCTTTTTTCTATTCTAAGGCAAAAATAATAATTAATTTAAAAAACAAAAATTTAAAACATTTTCTTCTTCCTTTTCTCCACCCTCTTACTTATCTTTTATCATTTCACTACTTTGGGACATTAGAAAACTGATGAAAGAGCCTGGAGAATCCCAAGGACAGAATCAACCATTGACTGATAGAGTGGACAAGTGTTTCGTGGAGCTCAGGGATATGTTTTCTTATCTCTCTTAATAGCTATATTAAAAACAAAAGTTTAAATACTTCTGTATTTCAATTCACATGATCCATGCTCAAAACCTTCCAATGGATCTTTATTTTCACTCAGAATTAAAGCCAAAGTCCTCACAGTGGCCTTTAAAGTGGCCCGTGATCTGGCTTCCTCTTCCTCATGGTCTCCCCCACCTCCTCCTCCTCCTTTCACTTGCTGAAGCTAATTTGGCTCCTCTGCTCCCCCAGGAATCCCTGAGCAAACTCATGCATTATGGCTTTTGTACCTGCTTTCTTTACCTGGAATGCTTCCCACATAAGAGCATGTGGCTCCCCCAGCCACCTTCAGGTCTCTGCTCAAATGTCATCTTATCACAAAGCTCTTCTCCCACCTTTGCCTCTTCCTATTCCACTTAAAACTCCTAAGATGTTCTTTTGCCTCCATAGCACTTTACCCATAAATCTGTTTATGTGTCCAACTCTACCTACTAGAATCCATAGAAACTACAGAAGCTATAAGAAGGCAGTGACTAAGAATATTCCCTGCTCTTTCCCCTGACACAGAGTAAATGCTCAATAACTATTTGTTGCACAAGTAAGAGAACAACCAAATGGAGGAAACAAACAAGTAAATGAATATTCTAGAATTCTGTCCAAGGATTCCCTACTTAGCTGTTGCTGGAATGACTACTTGTTAGGTACAGCACAAAATGGTTTTCTTTACAGAATAATACACATAAAGACATATTGAAGTGTTCATTAATGGTTGCTACATGTCATTTTTACAAGGAG
>NW_012148175.1:2813070-2814303 GCF_000956105.1 Propithecus coquereli
CTGAAAAACCAACTTCCTAGCAAATGCAATAGCTATCCTTTGCTAGAAAGGATAAAACATTTATTTCTCTAGGTCTTTACTAGATTTCACATAAACACACACTGTAAGCGTTAGAGAAGCCATAGCTGAAATACTGTGTTCTATTTACTGTTCCACCAAATTCATTCCAATGTAGGTTTTGTAAATGTAAGTCTTTTGCCATTCTGGCTAGTACAAAGGGGGAAAAAAGACGACATTCCCAACCATCCTATACCCACACTCACTCCAAAGTCCTTACGCTGTCCTGGCATTGAATAAGCATGCAGCCAAAAAATCTCTGTGTTATTTTTCGGCTTAACTCTGTTGAGATACAAATTCCTGGAAGTCTTGGTCCATAGATTCCACATGGAGGGTTAGGCTTATAGCAAAGGCAGAATCTGCAAGCACTTTGAGCTACTTGTGTAAGACAGTCTAGTAATTCACTTTCCTCTTGTTTATCTCACTTTCCTCCCATTTATCTCACTCTCTGGGACCATGTGTGAAGGCTGTTGATCATGGGGAGAAAAAAAATTATATCCTGGGGAAAAATTGTGGAGAATAAATGTTTGACTGGAACCTCTCACTGTCTTCACAATGTTTGTAAGTCCAAATGAAATGAGTAAAAATGCCAAACAATTTTAAAGGCTTTCAGACAAGTGGATGCTTGTAGAATGAAGATAGAACATGTGGGTTCATTATTCTTTTTTCTGTTGATACTATATCCACATCATGGCATTATGTTGGAAGACCTGTGTTTGTTCAACCTATGAAATAACTTGAGTCAGGAAATAAAATTCCTATCACCCAGATAGCACCTGAGAAAAAATTATAAATACTTCAAAATTTGAAATACTGTGTCTAGAAAAATGATATTAAATACATGTGTGGTCAATCCATGTAACAGATACTATGAACAACTTTTAAAAGTATTTGAGAGTTTCAGAATGAACAATTGTTTCAGAGGGACATTCTTTTTTAATGTCTCATCCAATGGGGATTTTTCACTCAATATTCATCAGATAGAAATACCACTAAAAACCTGAAAGAAAATAGTGAAGCATAAAAAAAGTAGCAATGAGAAAATTCATCATAATGGAAAGTCTCAATAATCATATTTAGTCAGTCAGCAAGGAGCTCATTGTATTGTATAGTATTAGTAAATTACCCACACTAATAAGTTATAAGAAATAGTAACAACCAGGGTAAAAAAGCAAT
>NW_012148175.1:2814353-2816674 GCF_000956105.1 Propithecus coquereli
TGCTCTGCTACACTACCAATCAGCTGTCCATTTATCCATGTATTCAACAAACATTTCTGGAGTAGCTTCTATATACTAGGCAATTTTTAAGATACTAAGAACAGAGCAGTAAGGCTAATAAAATATCCTCCCTTATGGAGATGTCTTTCTAGTAGGAGACACAGGTTCTTGCTTTTACAACAGTCAAAATTTTTCAAAAGACTTTGAAGACAGGAGATTCAAATATGACCATTCTGTTTGCTTTCTGAGTGATCTTGACAAATCTCTTTACCTGTTTAGTGTTCTCATGAAATTATATGAATAGATATGTAAATGAGTTGTTTTTATTACTTTACATTATCATTGATCATAATGAAAGAAGTTTTATGTAGGTGTATGATTTAAAAAAATGTCTTGATGAAAAAGGTTGATTTTTCCCTACAGCAGTAGACACAAAGGGCATTGTGAAAGCACGGGCTATATCAGGAAGGTGTTGGTGGCAATGCTAGTAGCATGCATGTTGGTGCTGGTAGTGATGGTATTTGTCATTATGCTGATGATGGTTGAGACGATGAAATTAATGGTAATTACTACCACTCATTAAGTACTTACTATGGCTCAGGCATTGTGCTAAATTCCTTATATTTATTTTTTTATTTAATCCATTCCACAACCTTGCGATATAGTGTAATTATTCCCCATGTTGTAGAGCTGGAAAATCCAAGGATTAGAAAGTTTTCAACAACTTGCCCAAGCCACATAGATAACCAAGTAATAGGACCTCAATTTGATCCAAAATCTATCAATTGTCTATTGCTGTCTAACAAACCACCCAAATCTCAGTGGCTTAAGATAACCGTCTGTTATTCCTCATGATTCCGCGGGTTGACTGGGCAGTTATTCTGCTCCAACAGGTATTGGTTGGGGTTACTTATGCAGTTACATTCAGCTAGATGCTTAACTGGTGGTCGTGGTTCTCTTCCATGCGGCCTCTTTTCCTACCTGGTGAGTCATAATCCAGAGGGTTTCCACATGGCCTTTCTCTCTAACAGAATAACCTATACTTTCACATAGTATGCAGCTCATTTCAAAGGAGTGTTGCAAAAGAAAACTCTACTGCAAGTGCTTCTCCTTGTATCATGTTTGCTAAAGACCCATTAGTCAAAATCAGTTACATGGGCAAGCCCAGAGTCAAAGACTAAACAAAGACAAGAATACCTGGAGGCATGTTTCAGTCTACCACACCAAATATGGCTGACTCTAAATACGACAGTCTGTTTTAATTACTATAGTACATTCTCTCCCTGAGGAGATTGAAAGTCGACACTGGAAGAATGCAGACTGCAAAATATTGTTGAAGAAACACCATAGACAGATTTGACCTGAGCTTATTTAAGTAAGTGTGGGTCATCTAAATATCCAGATTTATTATAGAAAATTCAATGTTGAGGTAAATAGCAAGGTTCAAAATTCAAGAATTCAGAGGTTTAAAAGTACCACTTTATAGTGTGATTATCAAATTAGCCTAGGATCAGGACAAAGTTGCCAAAATTTTGGATATTTATAAACTGGAATTCTACTCTTGACCTAATGTAGGATACTATTCTCACAGTACACATCTGCATACAGGTAGACAACAGTAGGGACTGCTGTAATTTTGCATCTACTTAGATTAGAAAATTGTATCTCAGTTGAATCCTGAAGGCCAATCCCAAAATCATGCAGAAAAGACCTTGGTTTGAAAGACGCAGAAGGCAAGAAAATCCTGGTGTTACCAATGACCTATCCATAATGCACAGAAGTCGCATTATGGGACTGTGAGTAACTTTGGTTTTTAAGGAGGCTTGTGTCCCAGTGGGGCTCTCAGGATGACAACTAGAAAATAAACATCCCACTCACCCAGAGCTTTATCATTGTGGCCATCAGTTATCAGTTTACCCAGGTCACTGCACCCAACACACTGTTCCCTCTGAGAGTCAGGGAAGGTCTTGATTGTCCTGCAAGACCATAATGAAATAGAGTTTTGCCTCACTGATTTTCAGGCTTTTTTTTTTTTTTCCCCAGAAACTTCACAGAGAACATCTGTCTCCAGGACTATAAATCTGATACTTTTTACTAGCTCTAAATTTTCTCTGTTGCTTAAGAGTAGTAGGGATCAACAGCCTACTCCCATCATTTAGGGACTAACAATGTGGAAAATTGAGTGAACTCGATATGTTTGCCACTCAAGGGTTCTTTCCATGAACCAAAGTCTTCTGTAAATTTTGAAATAAATTCCAAATAAGAAAGCAGAAATAGGCCAGGCACGGTGGCTCACGCCTGTAATCCTGGCTCTCTGTGAG
>NW_012148175.1:2816724-2818157 GCF_000956105.1 Propithecus coquereli
CTATGAATCTGTATTTCTGTAAGCTCCCTGGTGATGCCAAAGCTTTTGGTCTAAGGACCACACTGTGAATAGAAAGGTAGTATAAAAATAATTCTATCCTTTTGCCTCCTCTTTAAGAGACTGCATCAAGACATTAATTTTCAAACAATTGATTTGGATTTGATTTTTAGTGTTCTTATTTCACTGCGTAAAGATCAATCTTAAGATTAGAGGAAAAATGTCCAGTTTTAGTTTAGCCACACACAAAAAGAACTGGTCTTGACTAGCTCCTCATTGCCTGCTTTCCCTCTCATTACCTGATTAATCCAGGGTAAACTGTAAAGGATCCATGAAAGTCAATGTCTCTGAGTCAAGTAATTTTTAAGTGAATAAAATGTAAGAATTTGCCCCCCAAAAATGTATTCTTCTAATATTATAAACTATCCAAAAGGAATCGTATCATCACCTTACAATACTCAAATTACAAAAGGCAACAGCAATGGTCATGTGGTGTAGGCAGTCTTAACTGTAATACATTAGGTTAACAGTAGGCATTATTATCACTACCGTGCTTGACAGTATCTGACCTTTGCCTTGAGCGTGTAATAAAATTCTTTTGGTTTTATATCACATTCCTATTGACACTATAAATGCTATCTAGTCTAATTGTTCAGATTGTCCAGATCTCAAGGAGATTATCCAAAAACAGGAGAGATGCCAAAGTTGGCAGAGTAGATCAATAACGTGAATAATGGAGCCAAGAGGCCTTAGCCATTGATGTAAGGAAATCTGAAGGACTTCAGAGACCCAGAGGCTTGTACAAGTCTGAAGAAGGACATGGAAGTAGAAGTTCCAAAATCAATGTGAAGTTTTCTGCTAAAACCCTTTCATCTGGAATAGTGTTTCTTAAACATGATTGCACATCAGAATCACCTGTGAAGTTGAAAAAATAGTAATACCTGGGTACCACCCAGACCAATTAACTCAGAGTCTCTCAAGGTGAATGAAGCTTGGCATCCAAACTTTGATGCTTCAGCTTCCTGGTGATTACATGGGTAATGGAGTTGAGAACCAGTGCCTCACATTAAGGCTTAAGATTCTGCGTTTTTAACAAGCTCCCAAGTGATGATGATGTTGCTGCTTTGTGGAACATGCTTTAAGTAGCAAGGACCCGCTAGCCCCTATACATTTTTCCTCATGTTCTGGGAGGGCCAGTATCACCTAGTTCTCTTCTAAGGAAGAGAGGAGGCAGGGGAAAGGTAGAAAGGAAAGAAGAAACATCCAAATGGCACATGATATAGATACTGGGCAGAAAATGCAACCCCCACATGATTGGATTTATAGGTCAATGGAAAAACCCTGTACCAAAATATCTCATCTAGTTAAATGATATACCTGAACTTATGTGATTAAAATTCATTTGATTTCACTGCATTCCAAACCTGGCTGTGCAA
>NW_012148175.1:2819885-2821073 GCF_000956105.1 Propithecus coquereli
GAGGACACAGATTACTAATATCAGAAATAAAAGAGAGGATAACAATAGAGATCTGATGAACACTAAAAGGGTAATAAAGGACTACTTAACAACTCTATTTCCACAAATCTGATAGCCTCAATGAAATGAACCAATTACTTAGAAGACACAATTTCCATCAAAACTCAAACAAGAAGAAATAGATGACTTTAATAGGACTATATCTAATAAATAAATTGAATCCTTAATTAATAACCTTTCACAGAAGAAAGCACCAAGCCCAGATGAGTTCACTGGAAAATTCTACCAAACGTTTAGAAAAGAAATTACAGCAATTCTGTACAACTTCTTTAGAGATAGAAGAAAAGGGAATACTTCCTATCTCATTGTTTGAGGCCAGCATTACCCTACTACCACAACCAAAGATATTATAAGACAGGAAAACTACAAACCAGTATCTCTAATAAACATAGGTGTAAAACTTCTCAAAAAAAATTAGCAAATAGAATCCAATCATATATTAAAAAATTGTGTGCCACATTAAATGAGATTTATCCCAAATATAGAAGGATAGTTTAACATTTTAAATCAATTAATGTAGCCCATCATAACAACAGGCTAAAAAAGAAAAAAATCACTTGATCCTATTAGTACATGCAGGAAAACATTTGACAAAACTCAGTACCCATTCATGATTACAACTCTCAGTAAACTAGAAATATAGAAGAACTTCCTCAACTTGATAAAGAATGTCTATAAAAATTCTACAGCTCATATCCTACTTAGTGGTGAGACAATCAAAGCTTTCCAACTAAGATTAGGAAAAATGAAAGGATTTCCCATTTCACCACTCCTTTCCATTACCATAGTGGAAGTCCTAGTTAATGCAATAGGGCAAGAAATTGAAGTAAAAGATATACAGAATGGGAAGGAAGAAGTAAAACTATCTTTGTTTGCAGATAACATGATTTTCTATGTAAAAAATCCAAAAGAATCAATGAAAAACTGTTGGAACTAAAAAGAAATTAAAGCAAGTTCGCAGAATACAAGGTTAAGGTACAAAAGTTACTTGCTTTCCTCTATACCAGGAATGAAGAAGTGAAATTTGAAACTAAACACAAAATAACATTTACATTAGCACTCCCCCCAAGAATAAAATACTTAGGTAGAAATATAAAAAGAATTTGCAAAATCTATATGAGGAAAACT
>NW_012148175.1:2821123-2822675 GCF_000956105.1 Propithecus coquereli
TCATATAGGAAAAATGGTAGTGCTGCAAAAACTGATAGAACTGAAGAAGTAGTAGATGAACCCACAATTATAATTGGAGATTTCAACAGCCCTGCATCAGAAATAAACAGATATAGAAAGCAGGACATCTGGCTTTGGAGTAAGAACTTTCATACCATCAGCAACGAAAGAGAGAATTAAATATGGGTGATGCTGAGAAAGGCAAAAGATTTTTGTTTAGAAATGTGCCCGGTGCCACACTGTGGAAAAAGGAGGGAAGCACAAGACTGGGCCAAATCTCCATGGTCTCTTTGGACGAAAGACAGGTCAGGCCACTCGATTTTCTTACACAGATGCCAATCAGAACAAAGGCATCACCTGGAAAGAGGATACACTGATGTAGTATTTGGAGAATCCCAAGAAGTACACCCCTGAAATAAAAATGATCTTTGCCAGCATTAAGAAGAAGTCAGAAAGGGCAGATTTAATAGCTTATCTCAAAAAAGCTACTGAGTAATAATTGGCCACTGCCTTATTTATTACAAAACAGAAATATCTCATGACTTCTTTTATGTGTACCATAATTTAATTGGTCTTAAACACCAGAATTCAGATCATGAATGAGTGACAGAATATTTTTGTTGGACAGTACTGATTTAATTAAGCTTGGCTTGTGCTTAAATGAAATGATCGGTTTTTGGTTTTCTTTTTTTCTTTTTTTGCATCACAAATTTATTGAGACCTTAAGATCTGCTGTCTGCTATCCGTATTGCTCTAGAGGATGGAGTTAAAAAATAAATAATAAGAATTCTTCCCTAATTATCTCCTGGTCCAACTATCTAAAAAAATCACTAGAACCAATATTGTCTGTGAAACAACCACATAGTCTGAGACTTAAATATCAAAAAATATACCATCAATCTGATCGGTTTCTTGAATTTTAATAGTAATTCCAATTTGGTAAATGTTATCATTGGTTTTTCCCTTCTAAAGATGTGATTGGATTGAATTAGTAATGTTCAACTTTTCACAAAGATGGTAAATTGCCATCTCAAAACCTGTTGAAGATTGGTTTTATGTTTATAGTTTTATAACTGGTTATGTGAATATATTTAAATACTAGGGAAATGCCTTCACTGTTTCAGACTCAAACAAGACTCATTGGTGTTTTAATTTGTGTTCATTAGCCTGTTAAAGGCAGGGGCTGGAGATAAGGTAGCAATGTTTACTTTATATTTTTAGTCTTCCCTGTGCCAATCTAAAACCCTGTATCTACTAAAATGCTGCCTTTTATTTATTGAAAGGCATTTTAGTGTGGTTTGTGTGTAATATCAAATAAAGAATATTTAACACTTCTCACATTTGATAGACAATCTATAAGGTTAAATGCTTTTAAAAGTCAAGGTGACAAGAAACAACAAATTAAACTTTTGAATTCTTTGCTACCTAAGTCAGACTAAGTTATAATTTAGGATCATCTTTAAACAGTTCTTTAAAAATACATAAAACTATAGAATTACTGTATCTGTGTGATTAGTAATGGTGCTTTTACCACCTCATTAGAAGGATTAAA
>NW_012148175.1:2827421-2829703 GCF_000956105.1 Propithecus coquereli
TTTTTTTATCCCCAAGACTGTGAGCAAAATGTTATACTACTTTATAATGAGAAACCCGAGGGGTTCTATTTCAGTCTTGCAGTCCTATTAAAGGCTTTTGAACATGACTCTATTAATGTTTTCTTCCTTTTAAGACTAGATTCATTTTCAAGACATAGACTGTTTCATTTCGTGTCTTAGAGCTCTTTAGTGTTTAGGAACGTTTCACTTTATTAAATGTCAGTTTCTGTAGGATATCAGTAATTAAATACCTATCACTAAATTTCTTTTAAGTCAAGTTAATGGGTTTGGATTCATAGGTGAAATTTAATTTGCAGTCCTAAATGTTATTTAGGTCAATACATTTCATGAGATAACTGCTTACATATTGTAATTTAAAAGATAATTTGATTAATGGAGGAAGGCTTGGTTTTTAGTAATCACAGATGAAGTTGTCTGCAGCTGAAATCAAATTTTACAGCAGGGTGAAACCGAGGGAGCTCAAACCTGAGCAAATAGTCCTGCAATAGTGGTTATCCAAGCTATTCGATTGCCAGGAAGAAAACACTGACGTATTTTATACATAGAGATTATAGAAGATAAAATGACTTTGAATGTGGACTTTTTTAAGACTCTACACTATGTAGAGATTATTCGGAGGTTTTTTAACATTGAAATATGCAGTGTAATCAGAAGGAATCATCTTATAATCAAACGTTAAGATCTAATAATGATAAGGTCTTCTATGAGCAATTTCTCCTTCTTTGTGCTTTACATTATGAAAATGATTTAATACCACCTCCTTTATAAGGATAATCTCCTTTAAATCATGACATTTTATGTTTATTGTGCTAAAATACACATAACAAAATTTACCATCTTAGCTATTTTTAAGTGTATAATTCAGTGTCATTAAGTACTTTAACATTGTTGTGCAGCCATCATCACTATTCGTCTCCAGACTTTTTCATCATCACAAACTGAAATTTCATATTCATTAAACTATAACTTGTCCTCCCAGCCATTGGTAACCACCATCCTACTTTCTGTCTCTATGAATTTGATTATTCTAGATACCTCATGTGAGTAGAATCATACAATATTTGTTCTTTGTTGTCTAGCTTATTTTACAAAGCATGTTTTGAAGGTTCATCTATGTTGTAGCATGTATCATATTTTCATTCCTCTAAGGCTGAATAATGTTTTATTGGATGTGTATGCCACGTTTTGTTTATCCATTCATCCATTAGTAGATATTCGGGTGGTTTCCACCTTGGGCTATTGTAAATAATGCTGCTATGAACATTGATGTACTAGATACTTTAAATTTTTTTAGCATTATGTAGAGAATTTCTGATATTGACAATGTTTATTTAAAGGTTTATTTGAAACACAGGTGCACACACACATACATACACAATACAGAGTTGAGCTTGATTGTTATAGACCTGTAGCTAATCTTTGATTTTTTAAAAAAAATCTAGTTAAGAGTATGACTAAATCTCTCTCTGTATATGATACTTTTGTTTATGATATCCATTTCATTAAGAAATCTTTTACATCAAGCCAAATTCATTTTTCTTTAATGTTTCTTCTATCACTTTTATTGATAAGCATCCACAATATCCGTAACAATAATTTCTTTCATAGTTGGTCTTAAGACCATGAGTATATTTAGGAGACTTGAAAGATGAGAATAATATCATCCCAGACCAAGCCCAGTGTGAGATGAAGATTGCTTCAGGAGGACTCTCATTGCTGGTGTCTTTTTCTTCTTTGTGTATGGATTACTTTAAAAGGGTTTAGGTAAACTTGGCAACACTCTGAACAGTCAGTGTTTGTCCACTAGTTACTATGTTTTGAGTGTCTTAATCTAGGAGGAGTAAATGTAAACTCTCTTAAGGCTAAGATTCAATCTAATTGAAACATTTCATGGTTATTTCTCTTTACTTACCTTACTACTCTCATTCAGCTTTGTCCCCATTAAACTAAATTACCTTTCTGAAATATGCTTTGAAAATATTGACTGCCACACTAGGAAAAAAACATGTCCCTGGGGCCATGGTGTTTTTTAAAACAAAATTATCCTTTCTAATTTGTTATATTTTATTGTTTTCTGTGCGTGAGTTATATGCAATGCAATCCACAATTTTTAGAATTAAATTGTAAATATTAATTGTAACAATAAGAACATGAACAAGTGTAAGATTTTCATGAAGCAACTGCAGGCTTTTGCTTCACGAGGCCCTGGGCTCAAAACTAGCCTGAGTTAAATACAACTCACATGGCAGGCAGTGTGTTAA
>NW_012148175.1:2831874-2833601 GCF_000956105.1 Propithecus coquereli
AAAAAAAAAAAAAAAGAATAATCTTTGGGGCATTTTCAAAGTACCATTTTTATTGCCTCAACATATCCTCCTAAGACTAATATTTTTCACTAGGGACATGAGTCCCCAACTGTCATTGTAAGAGTCACTGCTACAATAAGTGGCTCACTCTAAGGGGAATACACTGTCTCCCTCAGAGTGTTGTAGTAGATGAAAGTGTGTAAATCAACAAAAAATGAAAGGACTAATGTTTATTATCTTACGAGGCTTTTCTGTGACAGATTGTGCTAGCATATTTCATACGTTAGCTCATGTAAACCTCATAAAATCCTGTTACGTTCAAGCCATTACTTCTCTCATAAAGTTGGGGAAGCTAAGACTCAGTTATACTAAGTAAACTTACTGGGTCACACAGTCAATAAATGGGAGAAGTAGGATATTACTGCAGGTCTAACTTTTCACTTTTCATCAAGGGCCTTGATCAGCCTTTTATATATTAAAGTCAAATTTGGCAGAATTTTGTAAATAAAATGCACAAACTGAAGTGTAGTCTGTACTGAATAGGTTTCAGGTCCTAAATGAAGATCACTAATACATTTTCAGTGGTTTAAACACGCCAGGCTGAGCTCTTCCTAGTTCAAGAGAGATTACCACTCAGTTGTTCCTCTGCGGCCTACCAGGCATTCAAGTATGCAAGTAGCTCTCCCTTATGACAGAGTTCAGAAGAGACAGAAAATGGACCCCTATTATCCTATTCTAAAAACAGATTGCATAAAAAGATTGTGAGATGGTACAAATGTCACCTTTTCTTATTACTGCAATTTGGTGCTTCTCAGATTGCTTTGCAAATTAGAGTTAGCTCATAATATGTGAGCCTGTGATATTCTCTCTGCATCTGAGAAATTGGAGCTATTTTTTTGTCTGAACACTTCTCTGGCAGTTTTGATGGGAACAGCTCCCATCTTTAGTCTTAGGATTTAACCTCTAAAATGTCTTCCTGATGCCAAACTTTCAGTGATAATTACTCATTCAAATACATTAAATTTTAAACTTTCATTGAACCATATAAAACCTATATCAAGTAATAAAATCTGGAAAAATTTCCAAAATTGTTACCAAAATTACAATTTTATAAATAACTTAACTTACAATAGAGAAATAATTTATTACACCAGAGACAAGATAATTTTAGGCCAAAATGTTGAAGAGGTTAAATATGACTATATTCTTTTGCCCCTTAGGAATCTTTTACATTTTTCAAAATATCTTTTTTTATATTTTTCCTTTTATTTACTACATAATATTAAAATCGAGTGTCCTTTAAGTGTTTTCTTTACCTGTACTCTTGTTTTCCTTCTAGTTAACTTCTCTCCCACTACAATTTATACAGTCTCTTTCCAGTTCACCCTTGTTGAAACTAAAAAACATTTCATCAGAATAAAAATTTTACATAAGGATACATAAATAGAAATAATCCTACAGTAACATTGGTTATATCATCTCTTCATTTATAAACCAAAAAATAATTTTCTATGGGATAAAGGGTCTTATTTTATTTTTTTAAATGTCTTTAAAATTTATTGTTGTCGAATATATTACAATATCCTGAAATTTGTTTCATTTTACCACCAAATTTTGCAAGTGATAGTTTACTGATCATGTTGGTGGGGAGTTTGAAAAAGAATTATTGTGACATTTTATTTAAATATTTTTGACCAAGTTCAGGATCTAGTTTTTATTTTAAAATT
>NW_012148175.1:2837817-2839157 GCF_000956105.1 Propithecus coquereli
CCCACAACAAAGAAAAACACTCATCCTATTGGTTTAGAATCTATATTTCTTTTCTCAAAGCTAATTTCATGTCAGTTTAAGAGAAGACATAGGCCTTAATCTGAAGTTCAACACATGAAAATATTGATAAGCCATACTAATAATGTAAATTAACACTTACAAAATGAAATCAGCCTTCAATGAATACTCACCACAAAAGGGCCTGTGTTAGACAGTGTGGTGTTTTAATCAACTACAAAGAATGATCTCTCTTTATAATTTAACTACTAAGACAGAAAAAGAGTATCTAAAACTATGATGCATAATAAATAATTATCAACAGCAAACAAGTTATTTTTTTATCACTGAATCTTAGTTCCCTCAGCCGTCAAATGTATTTGATGAAAAAAACAGAGTGGTTTTTTTAAGATTTTGCTTGTGAAGATTTTACAAGCCCACAAAGCTCCCTTAGAGAATCTAGAATAATCCCCTATAGAAAAGGCTGCAGAATATCTGAGCTTCAGGCCTCATGCCCTGTCTATGTGCCAAGACCACACCTGTTCAACCAGAAAACTCTGTATCTATGAGTTTTACCTATTGCACTGTCACTTCAGATTTTGTTTGACCAAAGACAGCCAATTCTAGCCTCCCAGAAGTTGAAACTACACGAATGTTCTAGCAATCTCTAACTGACATAATTATATGTCATATGATTTTTTTATAAGACTTAAAACTCTATAACCAGTAACAAAATACAGTTGTTTCCTAAATAAAATGGAGACAGATAGAAACTTTTGAAAATCCAGAATTTTTGAATGTTTCAGATCTCCTAGTTTGGAATTATGTTCTTCAAATACAAGGGGTACAGTGCCAACTTGTATATAAAGATTTCCATGTCTAGGTTCATAACTGCTATCTCCAGAGTTTAAATTTGTTATTAGTCTTTGAGGCATTTCATGTACCTGTTTGAGTCATTGATCAATAATTACTGCTGTGGCCTCGTAATTCCCAATTTTGAATGACAAAAACAAAAAACAAACAAAAATAGATACATTTCATATCCAGTTCTAATAGGCTACAGGTACAGTAACAAAAGAAAAAAATCAAGATTAATTTTCTAATGATTATTTTTCCCTTCATTATTATAGCCCCAGAACTTCCAAGGAAAAGGGTTGTAAACTAGGAGATTAAATAGCATTTAATAAAGTAGAGCTACTGCTGCTTAATTTGAAACCTCCTTAAAATTTGATAAAAGGGTTTATAAGAATGTACTTTTTACCACTTGATCACTCTTTACATTGAATAAGAAAGGTTTTCTTATACTTAATTATTCTACCTATTCTTTTCCTTTAGAAGTGAAT
>NW_012148175.1:2840702-2841747 GCF_000956105.1 Propithecus coquereli
TACACTAATTTTAACTTTATAAATTATTTGAATATATTATTACATGTGCCCTGAAAATATGTACATCTATTATTTTATCAATTAAAAAATTAAAAAAAAGATCAACACTAGAATTGAACCCAGCAGCGAAGACACAAGGTGCATTTTAGAAAACAATATGAACAAAAGTAATCAGCTATTAATATAAAATTAAGGAATACCAGGAAAGGCTAAAATACAGAGCATATAAAAGAATATTATTCTAGAGCTAAATTAAAAGTAGCTTTCAATATTATGATAAGAAGGTACTGAATATTAATAACCAGCAATATGACATGATCAAATGGATATTTTTAAAAGATATTCCTGAAGGTAATATGGCAAATGAATTGAAGGGAGAGAAGACTGGGTTTTTCAACTGTAAGGATTACATGAAAAAAGGATGTTATAAGCATTTAAGTCTCTATCACAATTTAATTTTAAGCATTTGACCCATAGTGCCCCACAAATTATTTGTTCTTCTAATGAAAAAGACTAAAATTTCAGGACTTAGCTATATTTTTCTTGGAAATAATCCCTGTGTATAAAATAAATTGAGAACCTCAGGACTAAAAATATTTGACCATGTATTAGAATATCAGCCAGGTCATCTCTATTTGGCACTACAATTCTTTCTGGTTAAATGATTTTAGTAGAATTTAAAGTAATTTCTCACTATGATTTACATATACTTAGTGCTTTGCCTTAATCCATATTTCTCTGTCACCAAGTGAAAGATATTTATAAATAATAGTACTATTGACTTATCAAATCTATTTCTTCACATAACACAATTGGGAATCTTTTCCTATTAGTATGTCTATTATTAAAGATTATAAATCTGCCCATAATTAAGCAGTAATTTACCATTATTTACAGAAAATATAAACAATAATGAAAAGAACTTTTAATTGCTAAATAACATTTTGTTTTTGTATTAATTTTGATACCTTGGCTAGATTTTTATTTTTGCTACACAATAACTTTTTATCTTTATACTTAATCCACATCTTATATATTCAGATTG
>NW_012148175.1:2841797-2843979 GCF_000956105.1 Propithecus coquereli
ATTTCTTTATACTCTTTACCTTCAGAATGCTCTATGATATGTCTCTGGAGTTTAGACATTCTAAGGGTTATAGATTTGGGGATGAGGCCTTAAGTTGTGCAAATGTCTGTTTGAGAGACCCAGAGAGAGACTGGGTTAAGCTGTAGGTCAACAGCACACAAGGAAGGAGGCAAAACCTTTGGCTGATCCTTTCCTGACCTATCTATTTAAGCCCATTTAAGAGTCTATAATCTTTGCTTTGAAAAAAATATGGACATCTATGAAAAGCTTTTGATTATAATGTCTTTTAACCTAGTGTGAACAGCTGTCTATTTGGTCGTATTGGCTATGCTACACGTTAGTAAATGGAATTTTACAGAACTACCTCAACTAAAGGTATTACAGAAAGCAGGCATACATCCTCAGGGGAAATGACAATTAGGGAATTCATGAATTAGACAACTATTTATATTTTCATGATATTGTTAAAAAATTGTCCCTGGGGGTAAGTGAACGAAGGCATCATTTCTTTGGTTGTATAAACACAATCTTCAGTGTCTATTAAGTATAATACCAACTATATGTGAATGATTATATATTGGGATTTGTACATTATGCCATATTTTATTTATTTTTTTGAGACAGAGTCTCACTTTGTTGCCCAGGCTAGAGTGCTGTGGTGTCAGCCTAGCTCATAGCAACCTCAAACTCCTGGGTCAAGCGTTCCTCCTGCCTCAGCCTCCTGAGTAGCTGGGACTATAGGGGCACACCACCACATCTGGCTGACTTTTTCTGTTTTTAGTTGCCTGGCTAATTTTTTTCTATTTTTAGTAGAGACGGGGTCTGATTCTTGCTAAGGCTGGTCTTGAACTCCTGATTTCAAGTGATCCTCCTGCCTCGGCCTCCCAGAGTGCTAGGATTATAGGCGTGAGCCACGAGCCACCATGCCCGGCCCATTATGCCATATTTTAAATCTCACTGCTGGGTATGAGGCTCAATCAATATCTTCATTCATCTAATAGAGACATGTGATCTCAAGCTGAATGGCAACTGCACTATAACATAGAACTAAATAAAAAAAATCTATGATTCAATATTTCTTATGTGTCCTCCCTGCTGACAGTACTTAACCTCTAAGATTTAGTGTATATTATTCAGTGTCATTTAGCACCGTATATGACAACAGCATCCTTCCAGTTTCTCAGGCCAGATGGGAGTGACTCCTCTCTCTCATACTCAAATCCTGTCCATCAGTGAATCCTGGAGTTACACAATCAAATATACCTAGAACTTAAGCTTTTCTTACTCCCTTCTCTGCTACTGCTTTGGTCTAAGCCACCATCAGGTTTTATCTAGATTATTGCAGGAGCCTCCTGCCTAATCTGCTGCCTTTGTTCCATCCACATTCAGTGCTGCTCACAGCACAGTCTGAACCCTTTAAAATGAAGTCAGATCACATCACTTCTGATCTCAAAATCCTCTGCTTTATATCTCACTGAAAATAAAGCCACAATTCTTAAAACAGCCAAAAGGGCTTTATGTAAGTGGGACCTTTCTTTCCTCACTCTTCCTTTCTCATTGTCCCCCTTTCTTCCTCCCTCAGCTCCATGACTTCACTCTTACCTTCTACTCTGGCTATACCCCTCTCTGTGCCTCTGCCACTGCAAATGGTCTCCCAATGTAGAGTTGTTCTTCGTCCTTCTGCCTAGGATGCTCTTCCCTTATATACCTGCATGGCAGTCTCCTTCATCTCTTTCAGGAATTTACTCAAATTTCACCTTCCAGTGTGGCCTTTCCAACCACTTTCTTTAAAATCGCAAATAGCCCATGACCCAAAATACATTCCCCTCTCCAAGAGCTATCAATATCTGACATTCTTTCTCTTTGACAAACGTGTATGTATCTTACTTCCTCTGTTAAAATGTAAAAACTTTTGGGGAAAAAATTATCGTGACAGTTTTGTTTTCTGCTGTAATCCAAGATATGGAACCATGCCTGGAGTATGAATAGTGAATGAATGTACTTCTGTACAAACATTATGTGTGCATAGAACTGTGTTAGGTAGCTGCAGGGAACGTGGCCAGTGTTCCCCACAAAAAACCGGGTCCCTTTGGTAGAGTTGCAAGGGATAAGAAAATAATAGAGAAAAATGGAAAATGGAAGAAATAAAAGAATACACTGAGACAAAGATATAGTTTTATAA
>NW_012148175.1:2844029-2844532 GCF_000956105.1 Propithecus coquereli
CTACTGCACTCCAGCCTGGGTGACAGAGTAAGACCCTGTCTCAAAAAAGAAAAAAAGAAGTAAAACCAAAATCAGTTGACCTTTGTTTTATCTTAGCTCTATTCACTTTTATTGTGTACATATTTAATAAAAATAAAGACTTTATTTTATTTGTCCTTTTTTTTTTTTACCTATTATGCAGAATAAATTTTTCCATATCCTTAATGATTCATTATTTTCAATTGTGTATTTTTATTTATTAAAGTCAATATCAAATAAGAAATGTAGTTGATAGGACTGGGGTGAAATGTTTCTATTTCCTGTTGTTTTGATTGTTCATGGCTCATTTTGTAAAATTTTTATCTGATTAATGCAGAACAGCCTATTTGTTTCAGTTCAGGAAGTAGTGCTTTCTCAAACCCTATATAGCATAAGTTTTTAAAATGCTGAATTTCCAGTAATCTCACTTCTAGTAACTGGTAGAGCAGGCATTTGAGCTAAAACAGTTTTAGTCTTGAATTCTT
>NW_012148175.1:2856801-2864915 GCF_000956105.1 Propithecus coquereli
CATCTTATATATTCAGATTGCTGTGTTTTTTTTTTTTTTTTTTTTACATTGTTCTCATCATCTGTTTTACTCCTAATTTCCCAATTTACCTATTTCAGAGATGCTAACAAATGTGCATTCACTCTCCCACTGGGCCAGTCACAAGCTTGGCCTAGTCCAATCAATGATAAGTCCATCAAATAGTTATTCTTAGGAAAAAAACAGTTCATTATAAATTTTCTATAAACATCCCCTTAGAAAATGGGATTTTACTTGCTTAATAGCGCATAAGTCTAAGGTAAACATTTCTATAGATACAGGTATTTTTTCTTTTTATTTGCTATCAAATTGAGATAAAGGACTGCCCTGCTTTTACTATTTGTCTCTTATGGCTTTGCCAATCTTTCTTTTTTTTTTCCATCTATCATACAACTGTCATTCTACAGGAAATAGTCTTCTTTAGCTGTCCAGTGCCCAAAATGAAAAACATCAAACTGTCAGAATTTTAGAATCACTTCCATTGAAGGGAAATTTAAAATGTAAACACAATATACTTACCATAAATATTAAATTTAAAAGCATAATCATTTTTGTCATGAAACCTGACTCCTACAATGAAAACACACGGAACTTTAAGTTCATAAAATGAACTGTAACCAGATCACTGAAGCATCCTTACTAGACACTATCTGCAAAGATATGTAAAAATGTTTTCTGAAAGTCATGACTAGGTTATGTGAAAATTGAATTCTTTCTACATTTCCCTTATTCTGTAAGAGCTTTGAAAGTAAGGGTCTATGATCCTTTCACTTTTTCTCCAGAGTGCAGCACATTGCCTCTATAGTAGGCACTCAGTACACCTGCTGAATAAATGAATGAATAGGTGCCTGAAAATCAGACTGAGTCAGATGCCAATAACATCATTATCAGCCTCAAATGGAGTTTGATTGGGAAGTCATCTGATGAAAATAAGCTTGGAACCAAGTTGGAATTAGGTATATAATTTCACAAAAAGTAGACTGGGGTCAGGAATTCATACTACATTCCCATGTGAGTAATGGCTAGGTTTAGTGGGTTTCAAGTTCAATTAAATTTGGCGGAGGAATAATTATTGCATCCCAACTGTACTGCAGAACTATTCTTTAGCTCAGTCTTTGCCAATTTAGCTACATATTTGCAAACTGTTTCTATAAAGATCAGGATAGAGATGAAAAGGGAGATATTGTCAAAAATCTTCACAACCTCTTATCAAGGGACACTTTTATAGAAATTGAATGTGAAGTCATGCATATCATTAAATCAATTTCTTTGTAGTCCCCAAAGTGTCCTTTCCTCTCCTCTAGAAAAATCATAAATAGCTTCAGCTAATAAAAATAGCCCAAAGCCACATTTAGACTAATGCAGCTTAAATGAGATTTTAACCTTAGACCTCGCTTTTTAAAAAGCTTACTTTCTAATTGAATAGTGCATTTTATAGAAAACTGAAGGATATGATGTTGATTAGGTTCATACAATGAAGGAAAAGTTGCCACCCTAAGGTCAACATCTGTTGACTCTGAAAATGACAACCAGTATTCACAGTTTGAGATAATGGCTGTCTATGATGGGGTCATTAGCAATTCTACCTCATAATTTCCAGAAAATTCATAATAAATGCAAGTGCAGCAAAATCTGAAGGAAACAGTTTTTCTCCTGAAATGCTTTTTAGAAGTCCTGTCCACAGAGCTTGTAGGTTAATAGAGGTGCAACAGTAAGGTTGGATGCAATCAACTTTGATTGTGGGCTTCTCAGAGTTGGTTCGCTTTCGCCTTGAGTTTCCTACATAAGAATGCAATTAAGAAACAAACAGCTTAATGACGTTAATGATTGGTACTCAGAAAGCAAAGGTGTTGGATTAATCACAAAGTCTGAATCTGATTGAGGTGTAGGCCCTTCTCAACATGTACTTTTTATTTCTACAAGTTTCTCTGGGTCTTTGCAGTGACTCCTGAGATGTGAAATGGCTGAGCCTCTGGACAAATCAGTTTTCTGGAGAATGGAAGCCAATCAGTTTTTTGTTTTTTGTTTTTTTTTTGTGATTATTAACATGGTTAGCAAATGTATACTCAGGGTTGCAACTAAAAAGGTTTTCTGGGAAGGCAAATAGTTGATATTCTTTTTAATTCTGAGCTCCTTAGTTTTTAGAAGCAGCTTTTCCAAATTCTTCCTGAATGAACTGAGTCTAAAATGTTTCTAGAAATATTTACTAAAACATTATAAATGTAGATATGGATATGTATATAAACATATACCTGTGTATTTCTTTCTATAATTTCTTTATATTAAACAGTTGTATTTTTGATCACCAAAATAATACCTGCTGCTTAAAATCAAATCATTTTAGTACCTGAAAGAGTAATGAACAAATGGTATAATATAAATAATTTTGGTGTATATATTTTTTAAATAAGAAGACTAAATAGAACCAGTTCAGAAGTAAATGAGAAAAAAAAAACATGTCTATTTAATGTATTATTTGTAAATGTTACAAATGCCTTTGAACAGCAATGAAAAGAATAGAATGTGGTTTCGGAAAACTGTCTGGATAATAGATTTTCCAATAGTTTGGTCAGAAACATGTTTTAACTTCTTATTTGTAAAAGGGCAAAAAATAAACTCCTATAGAAAATCTCATAGTCTCTTCACAGGAGGAAAGAAGTCAGTTTAGGTGAATACAAAATAAATAGTTTCAAATTTCGAAGAATTACAAAATAGAAATTTAACAGGAAATAGAGTAGTGGTTGTGGTAGGTAAAGATGTTACCTGAAAAAAAAACTGAGAAAGACATAAATCTCAAGCACAATCAATAAATAAATTTATAATACCTGTATAATGTCAAATATATTCCCAATTGCTTGAGACAGGGTCAACCTAAAATAGTCTACACTATTGCCCTCTTGACTGTGCCATGGTTTTTTTTTATTTAAAAATTATTGAGCAGCACATACTCTGATTTAATAATAATATTGCAGTACCGTTGACCAGAAGAACTATATTTAATCATTTTGCTTCTTTCGCTCATTCACTTGCTACTTTGAACTGTTCTCTGATTCTTCTACTGTCTTTTAAGATTATTGGCCACATTTCAAGTCTTCTGGAAGCTACAAATGACCTAAATATGATTTCCCAGGCCAGTAACTAAAAACATTCAAAGCATTCACCAAGCTTGCCTCATTTGAGAACATGCAAGATCTTTTCCTGTGTAATGTAAGGTCACGGGAAGTCTACAAACCTTTAGGAACAAAAATAGGTACACTGAAATGAATTTCATCTGATTTTAAATTCAGAGGTGCCCGAGCAGAAGCAGGTACTAACATTTCAACAGAAGAATAATATTTGATGTCTCACAAGCCCTCACTGAAAGAAACACTTAGTGCATATCATCCTCTATTCCAGGTATCCATATATTCTCACATTATTATGGAACCAGATTTTGCTGGAGTCCAAACCAGCCATTTGCTGGGAATCTGTCAAAATAAGAGACTTCCTAATTCCAAATCTGTCTAATGTATAAGCAGAGTAGAATTTAGGCATAAGAGAATTAAAATCTACTGGCGGTTTGGTAAATGCGGAGAAGGAATGAGGGAGAACAGAAGGATATATATTGTATTTGAGACTCAAATCCCTTTTGGATGCCTTAAACCTGGTTGCATGACCCTATTTTATAGACTTCTTTCTCTCTCATTTTCTGTTACTTGGATATAATTCTGCTTCTTCACCAAAGGCTAGTTGCCAGTTTTATATCTCACCTCTTATACATAGTAGGAATTCAGGGAGTGTTTTCATATTGAATTTATTGGAATAGACCTTGCAGATCCTCAGGACAATATATTTGTTTTTCATAATGAAAATGAAACCTAGAGGGAGTATTTTCTTTGCAAATGTAGAAAAGCTAGTCAGTGATACTTGAAGCCCAAACCTGGGTCTTCTGACTCTAAAACTAAGTTTCTTTGAGATGCATGTTCTGATTAACATAATTAGCTCTCCTATACGTTCACACTTCTCCCCCTCAACTCTTTCCAACACAACTTGCTTTCTCTAAATGTGATTGCAACAGAGAAAATCACATCTTGAAGTTGGTAATATTTAGTAAAATCTATGTGCAAAGGGTGGCAAGCACTCATGTGATTCATAATGAATATGCTCTGATGATTTTAAATGTGTGTTTGCATTTCACTTGTTTTGTTTATTATAACATAGACTGTGATGGGTTTTTTTAAAACAAAATTTAAAAAAATAAGTCTAGTGTTACTATCCAACAAAAATAATCTGCATCAGATGTCCTTTGACCACCACGTCAAAGACCTCACTGTAGCACATCTCCTCTTTCTTCTACGTCATTTTTTCCTTTCTACCAGAGTGTTTCCATTGCCATGCAAACATGCTGTGATTTCTCCAAGATACTAAAAAAACATATACAGAACTGCCCTTCACCCCATCTTCTCTGCCAGCTGAACCCTCCCTATTCCTTGGCCTCTTTGCAGTTAAATTCCCTGAAATTGTTGTCTGCACCATTTTCTGTGATTCCTCTTCTCATGTGCTCTCTTATAACTGCTCCAGTCAGACTTTTACCCCTATCATTCTACCAAAACTTGTCAATGTCACCAATGCTCTCAAAATTGCTAAATCCATTGGTCCAGGCTCAGGACTCATTTAATCTTATCGGTGGCATTTGACACAGTTGATATTTTTTCCTCCTTAATACGTTTTTCTTTTGGCTTCAGTGATACCACACACTTGGCTTGCTTCTATTTCACTGGTTTCTCTTTTGACATCTCCTTTATTTGCGTTTCATTATCCTTCTCACCTTCTAATGCTGAAGTGCTCTGGGTCTCAGTCATTTGTTCTCTTCTACTTCTACCTTAGCTATGTCCCTATGTTTTTAACCCGACTCATGGATTAAAATACCTTGTTTATGCTGATGAGTTCCAAACTTGAATTTCCAAGCCACATCTCTCTCATGAACTTCAGTCTTACATATCCAACTGCCTGCTTGACATATACACTTGAATCACTAAAAGACATATCAAATGAAACTTCTTCAAAAAGTAAGTCCTTGACTTTTCTCACCTTCTCCATATCAAATGATAGCAACCCCTTGTGTTAAATCACTTAAATCAAAAACCTTTATATTGTTCTTAACTCTTCTCTTTATTTCATACATGATAATTCAACATACCAGAAATGCTATTAGCTCTACCCTCAACATATTTTCAGAATCTAACCAATTCTCATTACCTCCTCTCCTAAAACTCTGCTCTAAACCATCGTATCGATAGCCTAAATTTCAAGAGTAGCCTCTTAATAGATCTCCCTATTTCTAATCTTGCTCCCTTATAATCCGTTCTTGTTTTTCATGTTTGATAATACATATTTATTTTCCCAGGTTTTTTTTTTTTTAGGTATAATTGATGTAAAAAACTGTAAAAATAGAGGACACTAGGAAACTTTTAGAGATGATAGATATGTTTATTACTTGGATTTTGTGGATAGCAACACAAGTGTATACATTTGTCCAAACTCACCAAATTGTGTACCACCTATTTTTAATAAAGCTGCGAGAGTGGCCTTTCTAAAACTTAAGTCATACATGTTGCCATCCTTCACTGGCTTTCCATTTCATCCAGTCTCTACAATGGAACCTAATTTTCTGGTTCTTGCCCCTCATTTTCTTTTTTGTCCTCACTTCATTGCAGTCATATGTTCCTCCTTTGCTGTTGGTTGAAAATACCAGGCATGGTCTTGACTTAGTCCCCTTATATTGGTTGTTATCTCTGCCTTGATTATGTTTCACCCGGATATCTTCATGGCCAACTACATCCCTTCCATCGTGTCTTTGCTCAAATCTCAATTTTGCAATGAGAAACACCCATGGTACTCCACTTCATGCTGTCTTATTTACCTAATTCCTCCTTGATACTCCAAATCCTTCTCACCCTGATATCTTTTACTTTTATTCCATAGCACTTTTCACCTCCTCAAATAGTACATTAATTACTCATTGGTCATAGTTATCATTTATTGTCTATCTCTTCCCACTAGAATGTAAGTTCCACAGGGGCAGGAAACTGTTTCATCTACTGATAAATTCTAAGCTGGAGAACAGCCTAACACAATAAATACATATATTTTTAAATTTATTGGAAAAGTTAGCAACTTTTAAATATTTACAAGATTTTTTTTTTTTTTGAGACAGGGTCTCACTCTCTCACCCCACCCTGGCTACAGTGCAGTGGCATCATCATAGCTCACTGCAACCTCAAACTCCTAGGTCCAAGCGATCTTCTTGCCACAGCCTCCCAAGTAGCTGGGAGTACAGGCACGTGCCACCATGCCCAATTGATTTTTCTATTTGGGGGATGGTGTCTTCCTCTTGCTCAGGCTGGATATTACAAGATTTATTAGTATACGATCTCTGTTGAAATTGTAAAATATACATTGATATAATAGAGAATTACAAAAACTGCAAGAGTGAATAAAATCTTCATTTTCACTGAAATTATTTTAGTAGAAAACTTTATTATGTTGTGGCAGGCAGAATTCTAAGATGGCCCCCAAAATCCATACACCCATACATGTGTTATTTAATCCCAGGACTTATGAATATGATGGGATAGTCATCACTGTTACGATTAGGTTATATTATAAATACATGGCAGGGTTGACTTTAAGAATGAGAAACTATCATGGGTAAAACTGACCAATAAATAGCTCTTGCAAGTATATAAGTTTCTTATAATAAAAGGAACCAGATACTTCCTGAAAATGAGTTTAGGTGTGAGGAGAATTCAACGAAGGGGGGATTCTCCTTTGCTGGATTTATAGATGGAGGGGGCAGTGTTATAAGAAACTAAAAGCAGCTTCTAGGAGCTGAGAGCAGCCCCTAGAAAAAAATCAGAAAGAAAGAGTGGCCTCAATCATTCCATCGCAAGGTACTGAATTCTATCATCAATGTGAATGAATTTGCAAGCTTCCCCAGAGCCTCTAGATGACACACAGCCCAGCCAACACCTTGATTTCTGCCTTGTGATACCTTGAGAAGAGAACCCAGCCACACCAGACCTGAGCTTCTCACCCGTAGCATTGTGAGCTCATTGTGAGTTGTTTTAAGCTGCTAACTTTGTGGTAATCTATTACACAGCAATAGAAAACTAATAAATTTCCTGTTGTTTTGTTTTGCTTTGTATTTCTGTATGCTACTTTTAACCTGTAAATCACTTGATGCTCATGTCTTAACTCAGCCTAGAAAAAGTTTCAGAAGCAAGAAGTAAAAACAAAACAAAACAAAAAGACATAAAAACAAGGCTAAAATAAATATAAGTAAGAAGCCTATGTAAAAGGAATAAAAAAAGAAATTGAGGCAGAATTAAATAACTACAGTTTTCATATCACTTGACGTTGCAATATATAGAAGTGGACCCTATCCCTAGTGCTCCCAATAATTACTCTGTGACCATATGCAAAGGATTTAACCTAACCCAGCTTTATTTTCTTTATTCATTAAATAAGGGCATTTGACCGGAATAATTCTAAGATCTATTCCTGCTATAAAATTCTATGATTCAACAATTCTATGCCTTTGAAATCATCCATAATTCTTCCCACATTCATATAGAAATATATTTTTCATACTATTTAAATATCGACTTATCCATGGCAAATATCACTTTATGAGTTTGGCAGCAGACCTTAAAATATTCTGGCACTGTGTAATCTATCAATTGGATCAAGATACTATAAGTGTATCAATATGAAATAGATGGCAAATAAAGTTTTAGAATTTCAAGGAAAGTCTCTGACTAAGCCTGAACTTCTCTAGTGAAAATCTAATAGCATTATTTTGGCCACCAGAGGGCTCCCACATGATTTCTTGCATTGAAATTTTGAAGAATTATTCAAATTTTATCACTGGAAATGAGAATTATAAAGATACAATAAAATATCACTAAGAAATATAAATAATGAGTCGTTTTGTATCCATTATAATTATTCTAAATATTTTATATAAAACACACTGAGTAAACACTCAGATTATAAGCAATAGAGAATCACTTGTTACCCTTTGTGTAAATGACTTATTCTCAACCTCTTTCCTA
>NW_012148175.1:2865640-2871874 GCF_000956105.1 Propithecus coquereli
GTATTAAATGTACATTAGGAGGGAAACTTAACAGATAACCTCAAATCTGCAGTGTCAGTTTGATTCATTAAAAAAAAAAACCATATCACTCATATACATATTGGCTTTTATTTTACAAAAGTAATGATTTAGCACTCTTCAGACAAATTTGGAATTTAACTTCACTAAATCCTTAGTCTGTTCACTTCCTTTAAATAGTAGCTCTTTGGATAACAAGCACTGTAGTAATCGTGTGCTGCTTCTTAATAGTAGAGAACTTTCCAGTGTGTGTCTGTGTATTTCTGCAGTTGTGCCTCTGTGAATATATGTTTACCCTAGAAAGAAAGAAAATATTTTAAAAGTGAAAGTGAAGTTTCTGAATTCAGGATGTTAACTTGTCTTGATCATAAACATATCATAAGAAAGGGGAATGATATTTGAAAATCCTTCCATGGGAGAAAAAACAAAAACCACCCAGTTTTATAATAACTACTGTTTTTATCATGCTTATGTTTCTGCAAAAATGACAAAAACACAAGATATTTTATATCATGACACTGTTTTCTCATCGGCAACATACTAAAATCAAGTTTTCATGTTAATCAAACTTTTACATAACCAGATTGGCAAAATATAAAACCTGATAATTCCCAGTGCAGAACTTCTTAGATAGTGTTGAGTGTGTTAGGTGGAGGTTAATTGATACTATACCTCGGGAGGGCATTTTCACAATATCAAATTTTAAAAGGTCCATAATCCTAACCCCAAAATTCTGCTAGAAATGCCTGGAAAATTTTTGAAAGAATTACTATAAGCAACATAAATAGATAGATACTTTTGGCAGTGTTATTTGTATTTATAAGCTACCAAACAACCTAAACTTCCAACAATACAGAGCTGGTTAGATGAATTATTTTACATTTATGTTATGAAATACTATGTAACTGTTAGAAAGTGAGAGTGCTCTACGTGTACAGATAGGAAGGGCTCCCAAAGATATGTGGAGGGCAAAAATCAAGGTGTAAAAAAATGTCTATAATAGTGAGTATGATCACTTTTATGTAAATGGTAAAAAGATTATGTAATAGCATTCATATATTTTTCTGAAATACCTCATAAAAAACTGTCAGTAAGAAGATAAGGAGGAAAAAAAAGAGAGAAAAGATAAAAAGATGGTGTTTACTTCATTTTTACCTCACACTATGGTTTGCATCTTATTCCCAGTACATATATTGGGGTTTTTATTGTTTGATTAAGGCGTTTTTTATTTTTATCATAAAAGATTATTTTGTCTGTGGGATTTTTGCATATATTCTCTTTTTTGTATATCAGAATGAAGATAGCATTATAGTATGAATAATACGGCTCTCATTTATGAAGCTTCACTATGAGCCAGACCAATTCA
Organism: Propithecus coquereli; assembly: GCF_000956105.1. Taxonomy (NCBI): domain Eukaryota; kingdom Metazoa; phylum Chordata; class Mammalia; order Primates; family Indriidae; genus Propithecus; species Propithecus coquereli. The sequence goes on from NW_012148175.1 coordinate 2,867,025, forward strand.
TTTAATCCTCACCTAGTCCAACAAAATGGGTATTCATGTTATCCCCATTTGACAGACACAGAAATGGAGACACAGAGAGTTTAAGCAACTCGCCCAAAACAACAGGTGGAGCCATATCATACCCCAGCTGACCAACTTCCTAACTCTAACCCTAACCCTAATGCCTAACCTGAACCCTTATAATCTGTCGCACATACATATATTAGAATGCATTTTGAGACATTAATAGGCCACAAATCCTTTTTAAATTGAAAAGGAAAATAAGCCAAGTTCTTCAGTGCTTTTTATTTTTCAGCTAACACGTACCTCTCCAGTGTTGCTTGGTTTGCTCCACTGACTGTGTCGTATTTTCTGTGTCTATGTGCCTGGGCTTTACATTTTGCCTCCCTTACTGATAAAGCCTTCTACCCAGTGATGTTCATTTGAACACCTGAAAAGAGGTTGAGATAGTGTCTCTTTTGTGATCTGAAGAGCTAGAATACATCAAATGCATATAGTTATTATTCTTATTCCAAGTGCCTTCTTTTCCTCCTATCCTTTCTAGGAAACCTCAATAAATGGTTACTAATCACTTTGAATTCAATTCTTGTAATGCGCGTCCCGGTGCAGGCTATACTGCAAAATGCAGGTGCCAGTTATTCTCTGTTCAGTTTACTTTTGTCTCCTCTTTTTATGTTCTGTTTTCTACAAGATATCTTTAGAAATTCCAGTTTCCTTCGGTAATCTTGCAGAAGTGAAATGAGATATGATTCAGATCTTCACATCTTGCTTCATGTTAAAAGCTCTTCCAAAGAAAGCTTGGTGGTAGGAGATACTGAGAGAATTGACTAAGGGATGTCTGGAAATTGTCAGCAAATGTCCATGTAACCCTATCTCCCATGCCAAAGGTAACTGAGAATTGACCTTAGCGTACCAGTTGCCCTGTGAGCTTTCATAGAAGTGACTTTGCAAACAAACAAACAAACAGGCAAAAACTTGCTGAAAGCACTGAAATTGAAAGGTCATCAGAGTTTATTTTTGATGACAGCTGAACATTCTCAGTTTAAAAAAAAAAAAAAAGAGGATCTTAAAATATTGAGACTGGCTGACCCAGCCAACTGAGGGAACATTTTTTTTTTTCTTGCTACTTTAACATAACATTTATTGTTATATAAAATTGATGATTTGTGTTCAATTTGGGTTATAGGACAGTGTTTTATTTGAAGTTCCTTTTCAAACCTTATATTTTCAATTCTACATTTAAAATAAAAGAGTAGTGATCAGAGCGAAGGACAAGGTAGGTGCCTTTCTGGTCCCTCTCTGAGGAGAATGATCTGTAGAAAATATATGAGGTGATTTGTTACCAAAGATATTTATGACCAACCCATGTTGGAATTAAAACAGAAGAATGATGACCATGACACCTCTTCTAGAAGTCAGAAGAAATTAGATTGTTGACACAAAGGGGGATGCAAATAATTTGATATTATGCTGCTTACTTGAATCCTAGCTGATTACACAAAGGATATGGAGAATCTTACAAGAGTTTATACAGTACGAAAGGAAACTATTGAGGATGTCAGAGGAAGAAGCCATAAGTCTGAAAATAAAGCCAGAAATAAAATTAGTATGCAGAAATCCCTATCATATACCTCTGTACTTGTAAGAGTTAGGCTGCCTATTTGCTTCTGAAATTTCTGCTTGTATAAAGATCAGAATGCCTTAAAGTACAATCTAAGATTTGCGATTTCCATATGACAAAAATCAACTGTTCGGGAGAGGAACATTTTTCATGACACTAAGGCTGAAAAGAGACTTTGTAAGGATGAATATGGGTGTTGTAGATCAACAAAGGATTCCCGACAACTCTGTATCACAGCTCCCGGGCCCCTTTTTCTTCCTATCTTTTCAAACACTTGTATGACTGAAAGAAGACTAATGAAAAAGGGGCCGCAAGGACCAAGGTGACATCTTCACTGATGCAAGAGAGTCTAAACCTCAAGGCACCCCTGTAGTTTGAATGTTAAATGCAGAGAGTGCTGACTTTTTAAATTTTTCCATGATCATGTAATGGCTTCCTACAATGAGCCAGGGTCTTGGCTAAGTTCTGCAGGAATGCTAATATATAAATGCAGATTCTGTCTTCATAGGTGATGGGGCTTATTTACAAATAATTATAATACAAAGAAGTATGTGATAGATGTCACATAAAGTTGATATAGAAATTAGGAAAGAGAAAGGTCATTATCACTGGGGGTGATGAGTGTAGGTTCCATGAAGGAAAATGAACAGAGTTATAAAGAAGCGATTCTCAAACTTTAGTTTGCAAAAAAAATCACCTAAAGAATTTTAAAAAATGAATTTTAGGGCTCAACCAATAGAAAATTGAATTTACTACGTTTTGAGTAAGGTTCCAAAGTCTTAAATATAAACAAGCTATTAATAGATAACACTTCCATACTATTCTAACTATGGCAGCAGTTTTGTTCTGCCGGCAAAGGGACTTGTCTTCAAGCTTTCTTGCAAAGTTTCTATATTAAATAGGAAAATATCGGCTTTTGGTGCCTATTCACAATGGAGGGTGAGGATGAGATGACTGATAGTCTGATAGAGCTTTCCCAAAGAAGGGTAGACTGGCAGGTTTAAGCTAGCCCTTGGCATGTCTTCGTACTCTATGTTAATAAGTCTCTTGCCATTCGATATTAAGGAATTCAGAGAACATTGAACACATGGAAGGGAGTTCATTACGAGAAATATTTAAGTAGAGAAGAGATATGATCAGATCTCTATCTAGTGTTTTTTTTTTTCTTAAATGTATTTCCATCCCCACTGACCTATTGATTTTTCAGAATGGATCCCCTCTTCACAATGGTACTGTGATATCTGCCCACTGTAATAGTAATTGGCTACAAAATATAGACAATAAATCTAATAATAAACATCTATTCTTAGATAGCAATAATCTCAGACACCACTTCCTATCAAAATAGGTTTAGTCTCCTGAATTGATTAAAATTAAGAGAGACTAAAATCTCCACTGACTATTGGAAGAAGAGAAGCAGCACACAGATTGTCCCGTTACAGAGAGACCTTCATGAAGAGAGCCCCCTAATTAGGGTAAATGAGGATCTTCAAAGCTAATAAGATCCATGTGAATCTCCATTACACAAAAATGTTCAAGAGAAGCCACATAAAGCACGAAGCAACATCAGAGATCAAATTATATGAGTGAACGAAGATGTTATTTAATCAACAAAATGCTAGAATCTGCACTTTCTAGGCTTCCTACTTGGTCACGTGCTTTGTCCCAACCCTGTCTCCCTAGTCCTATTACACAGTGTGTCTAAAGAGAATGAAACATGTGCTTTTTCTGCTTCAAATGATGATTAAGGGGTGATTTTCACCCACAGCATTTGTTCACCCACCCAGCATACTAACACACTCTTTCATTCAGCAAGTCCTTTATTCTTAATGTTACTGTTTTACTTAAGAGATAATGTCAAAGGAATTGAGCGTTGTGACTGGATAATGGTCTCCTGCTGCAAGATAAATGCTTAGACATTTATTGAAAATAAATGTTGGAGGAAAGCCAAGACATTTATTTTTAAAGTAGAAAACTATTTTCTAGTCACAACTTTCAATGCCAGAGACATTATAGCTGTCTAACCAAGGGATTTTTTAAGTAAATTGAGATCACCCAAAGAGAGCAACAGAATAACTAATTTGTTGTCACCTATATGAAAGGTAACATTCTTGTTTCTTTTCTACAAATACCAAATCAAATTCAAATATATATATATATTTTTTGATGGGGAACATTGAAAGAATGGATTAACAACATATTCAACCAACTCTCTAGCTTGATTGTGAAGACTTGGCTTTTGCCTTTTTTAAACAAAATGGATTTAAATATGCATGCAAAAACAGAATAGTGATGAAAGTTTTTGCCTTTTTCTTTTTTTGGTCACTTTTTAGGCAGGAATGGTTACCAACATCATTTTGATGTGTCTGAAAGGCACATAAGCGGTAAAGAAGCTTTTAACAGCAATGGTAGTGAGCTGTGTTCCAAGGTAGTGATAATTTTTGTTCTTCTGGTCATTGTTTAGTGCTTTCACAGAGCAAGATCACTAGAAGTCAATTTCAAGAAACACTACTCACACTTTTCCTCAGTGTTGATATTCATAAGAATACTGTTGTAACCTGACCAGTTATTAGTGAATTTAGATGCACAATGAAACAAATTCTAATCCTTTCCCCCAATATCTGCTACTGTATATTTAACTTACAGTCATATTCTTCTAGTGATATAAAGTAACTCCATGGATAATAGATATTGCCTTTTTTCCCTTGCCACTCTCTGTTATAGGTAAAGAATAATGAAAATTTGTAAGCAAAACTGAAATACCCACTCTGCAACACCCGTATATTGTAAGGGCCACTCAGAAAATTGTGTTACCCTGAAGGATCAAAAGGAAAATAAAAACATAATGTTGAAGTGAACAGAAATTGTTATTCTTAATTTTGAAAATTGTGCTATGAGAACATCGTCCCTAGGATAAACATATATGTATGTATGTGTATGTATGTATATGTATATATATACACACACATATATATGTGGAGAGAGATTCCTCTGAAATAAAGGAAGTATAAGGTTTCTAGATAGATGCATAAATAATATATGCATCAAGAGTTCATTTGTAAAATAAAATAAAATTTTGCCATTTTTTGGAACTTTTTGAAGGGAACTTATGCTAAGCTTAAAGGATTAAATGAATCTCATAAAATCTTATAAATAAAAAGCATATAAAACAGAGTTAAAGTGCATAGTTACAGAGTTCTTTATATTATATATGAGCATATGTGTGTGT
>NW_012148175.1:2871924-2879016 GCF_000956105.1 Propithecus coquereli
TGTGTGTGTGTGTGTGTGTGTGTGTATATGTTTAAGAACAACCCCAGAGAGTTACATACTTATACTGGGCATTTGTAAGTGGCTTTAAAGAAGTCTTCCATCTTTTCAAATTTTAGAAATAAGTATCACTAATTAATAAGTACATATAATCATATTATAGACTTTAATGGCCTTAATGTTTTTGTAATTATTATGATAATAACTTTGTACAGTTTTTACACATCCCTCTCATTAATTAATTTTTGGTTGCTTTTCCTTAAATTATTTCTTCTCAGGATCGAACTTTATTATATGTGAGTCATGTGAATATTGACTCTCTCATATTGCTAATTTATTGTAAACTTGTTTCTGCAGTGCAGTGTTCTTTCTTAAATATCTGGAAGAACCTTTTCTTCTATTAAAAATGTCATCTATATAAACACCATGTTAGCAGAACATTGAAGTCCTTTAGCCACTTGAGGAGATTATAGCTAAGAAGATATACTCTATATTTAAGATTTTTTAAAGGAATTTGTCTTCTATCTGTGCTCTGGGATGCCAGAGAATTCTGCAGCGGTACATAAGGGAGTTTCCAGGATGCGGCCCCTATTCTAGCCACTTCAAGAACTGATACCCCTTGGCATGCTGTACTTTCACACGAAATTTTACTTCAAGGAAGATTTCCACTGTTAACAAAGTAATGAATAGATTCATGAATAAAGAAATGCATTGAAGTATTATAGAGTCACCATTTAGAGAAATAATAGAAATACTTATGTTTTATGTTTAAATACTTTGTTAACTTAATCAAATCTTTATAATAACCCTCTGAAGTTGATATTATTATTGTCCTCGTTTTGAAGGGGGAGCAAACTGAGGAACAGAGAGTTTTAAAAACTCAAGATCATGCAACTGGAAGGCATCAGGATCAGGATTTGCATCTAGATAATGTACCTCCAGAATTCATGATTATGTCAGCCTCAATGCTAATCTAGCCAGACTGGATGACCTTGGCCGGCCGGCGGGTAGGAGGGTAGTGGGGAATTATAAGGAATAGTGCAAGTTCTGTGATAGAGTGGTGGCTTCTAAGGAAGCAGTTTTTAGAAATGCTACATAATGAACATATTCAAAAACAAACATTTATTTTATAAGTCAATAAATTTGGAAATCAAAATCACAGCCCAAGGTCCATTCCTGGTGTGTGACCTCTCAGCCATCACCTAGACTTGAGCCTTTGCCTCCATGCCTTCCCTGCCCAGGTCTCATACTGATAAGCTTAACAAAGACCTACTGCAGCAACCACTGAAAGGGGACATATGCAGAGGAGGGAGGCTGAGCTCAGGAGGGGAGCTCATGGATTAAATAATAAGTTTTACTAAATTAAATAAATTTAATACTTAATTTTTTAAGAAAGTATACCTCTAAATGCAAGCTATTACAATTTAGGAAAAATATCCATAAGATAGCCCTTGTGAATACTGTACTTTATCCTGAAATTAGCTTTCATAAAATCTCACTTTGGTAGTCAGAAAGTCTCAAGAGACTTTCCTTTATTTATCTGTTTATTTGTTTGTTTGTGTTTAACATTCGGCTCTTGACTCATCAAGAGACTTTCTTGATGGAAAACTTTCTTGTCTGGAAAATCATTAGTTGCTTGTAGTTGCTAGCAGGTTGTTGCTTAATTCCCCAACTCCAAATATATGACTCCTAGGACATTACTTTGTTCCTTGTCGAGTTTTCTCCAACAGATCCCCAAGTCCTGTAATTAGTAACACAATATTTTTTTTTAGAATCCTCTGGCTTTCTAGTTAATTCTTGCAAAGATTGTAGATATCTTCCTCTACCTACATATATGAATTTTAGGCTGAGTGCAAACTGAACACAAGCATCACAAATATGTGTGTATATATTCATCAAAATATATATTGTGTGTGTGTATATATATATATATACACAGTTTATATACAAAAAATGTATATATACTGTGTATATATATACAAAATATATATAACTTTCTTCATGTAAGTTGTTCATATCTGTTGCCAATGTAGCAAAATATTCTTCATAGAATTAATGCATTTGCTTAGTTGAGAGATGCTCATTTTCAGTATACTTGGCTATCTAGAAGATATTTATAGCACCTAAGATACATATTACTGATATGTACAAGCTCAATTAGGAAGAAAAATAAGTAAGGAGTTTAATTTCCAAGAGAATGTTGGAGTGTTCTCCCAGGAATTTAGATAAGCTGTCTCTTCTCATTGGTATTGGGCTGTAAAGAACTTAACACAGAAAATAGCATTTAGTTGAAACTGTGAAGAAAAGAGAAACATCCTTTCCCCTTTCATTTCATCTCTATTTTTAAAGAGAATATATTTGTTTCACTTCATTTCACTGTATAAATGGACCTGCAGTCCTAAAAAAAAAAAAAAAAAATGCTCTTTGGTTCATGATTTTCCAATGGAACTTTTTTCGGAGAACTGCTTGTTTGATATAAAGTTTTATCTGATTTTGTTGACATTGTAAAAAATAGCTTCTCTATCACAATCTTCCAACTCTGGTATTTGCAGTTACTTAAGTTGTTAGGTTGTATACACTCAAACATCATCTGAAGAAAAGTCAGAGATACGCAATTTGTGAGACTGCCTTGGAGGATACTCAGGTAACCAAATTTTGTTAAACAGCAATATTATGTCAAGATCCCTGGGAAGCGTTTGTCACAGGACTCAGTGTCCCCCAAAATGCTGTGCTTTTTTAAAGCATCAAGTCTACATTTTCCCCTGTACATATGTAACTAATCGAGTTTCTTCCATTTCTTTGACCAAATAGAAAGCACAGAACCAAACGCGTTAAACTCCTCCGCTGAAATACATTTTATTTACTAACATTACTCTTGTTAGTACTTTTTTCTAGTATTTTAAGATGATGTATCATCATCTTAAAAAAAAAAGAGTATACAAATTTATTTTCACTGTCTTCCCTGTGTCTTTCTAAGGTTCAAGTAAAATGGCATAAAATAATCAGGAGCTCAGGGAAATACTACCTAGGAATATGTTATAATAAACCAGATGTGGGAGTTCTTTAAGGCAGTGCAGTATTTCTTCACTATCACTTGACCACAGCATCTCCCAATCTTTCATTATTAAAAGGATATTTTCCAATATTCTTGTCATCTCTATGGTACCAAAAAGCTATTTTTTTAAAAAATTTTGAAGTGTTTCCTTGAGAATTCTTTCAGTCTACATACATTATTATTTTCCCTATGCAAGTACAATTAGGTATCCCTTAATCCAGGAAGGGGTAGAAGAAGTAATCACTCCAGGAATCATCTTCCAAATCCAAAAATTAGTCTGAGATCAGGTAGAACACAAACACTATTATCCCAGATCTAAACTCAAGGTACAAAACCAGGATGTCAATTCAAGTGGATCAGCAGAGTAGTAAGTGGAAGCACAAAACCCTGGAATTGGCAGATATCCATCTGTCATCAGCAGACCAAGTGCCAGGAAACCAGACTACCGATGGCTGTTCCTGAGCATGGGTACTGAACAGGAATGTAGTCAGTGGGAGTTGGGGTCACAAAAAAGAGATAGGGTACTAACACACACTTGGGCCCTGGAGGATAATGAGTCTCAGTGGAGCAGTGGCTAACTGGACAGTTACTGACAAAGGGCTTCTTTAAGAGCCTATCTGCTTAAAGCAGTACTCATCTCAGAAGACTAGGTCAAGCTGAGCCCAAGGACAGAGGTTAAATAAAACAGCTGCAAGGGGGAAAGGCTGGTGGGGCCAAGAAGTAAGCCAGAACATCATTCTCGCTTTAAGTGGCCACAATCTACAACAGTATTATAAATTTTGTGATATATTTATTTACTACAATTTTATTGTCCCTTTCTTGATTTGAAAAAAAAATGGGAAAAACATTTTATATATTTCTTCAAAAACATATGTACATCTATTAATAAGATTTTATATACATACCTCATTTTGTGTTCAACAGAATGAAAACTGTGAACTATGTATTGTTAGAAGAGTTTTATGTATTTAGCCTTAAAAATTGTTCCTCATATTATCACTAGTGACTAAGTTCACTGGTGATTTTGTTTACTAGTGATTTACTGTCATGATTAGCTAGGTAAAAGAATTATATTTCTTATCTAGAAATCTACTAGCTCAAGAAAAATCCTTTATTTGTCAATGAAATTAATATTTTTAACTGAATATTTTCTTGTTACTTTGAATATCTACAGTAGACTTGTGTTTATTCTGTTGGTATTAATTCCTATTAGTAAGGAAATATAATTGTTTTCCCACGGTATTTCTAACAGCTATCCAGCTGAGGTTAACTCTATTTAATTCATAGCTCTTTGGTCCTAACAGATATTGAATTCTGTACTATGTATTCACTCACAGTGTGATCAGACACCTACCAAGTCTATAGCAGTAATTAATATATTACATGGGGTTAGATCTCATTAACTGAGTAACTTTGGATTATGTATTTCAGGTTAACTACTACTTGCAGTATTCTGTGCCATTCCTACATTTGAACCATTTTTTGTGGTATTTTATCCATAATACATAATAAGTATAATTAGAAGGTTAAAAAGAGATTCAAATAGTCACAAAATAATGGTCTTCTAAAGCAATCTTGAATGTTCTAAGAAAAATTGGTTTCTTCATATTATAGTCTTGGTTTTCATTCATTTTCTTATTTGCGTGTAGTATCATGGACTTTGTGATGCAACATCTGTTTTCCTCTCTTGAATGACAGACATTTACCCATATATTGATTATCGGCAGTTAATTTTCTTCCAACTCTATCGTCATCCCCATCAGTATCATTTTACTATCTTCAGTGGTTTCTAGAGTGCCTTAGCTAAAACTAAATCTGTTATTTTTCACTCCTGTCTGAGTGCCATCTCTCACTCTCTCTCTCTCTCTCACTGAGACTTTGTATTGCTAATGACTTCTCACAGTTACTCCCATCTTGAAATCAATTTACATACAGCCTATCCAATTAAAGTGTGTTTGTTGCTGAATGATAAAGAACTTCCAAAGTAGATTGGCATTTTTTTTAAGTCTGCATATTTATGGTTACATCTATTGGTATAAAGTGACCTAAAACAAATGGTATTATTATATCAACTATATCAGCTGTATTTCACTTTGCTACTAAAAGCTTTCATGATGTTCCATTGCTATGGCCTCAAAGTGGTTAGCATTTTTCATTCTGAAGTAATCAATTGGGTGATAAGCAATGATCTTAAGATTTTTGGGAACCAACCATACAATTAAGTAAGCAAATATTCATTACATGTTTCAAGTGCTTCTTACCAATTCAGTTGATATAAATAATTGAGTGAAACTGCTAGACTGTTGATGCATACATTTAATTTATTCAATAAACATGTATTCAGTAACAACTATATGCCAGGACTATACTAGGATATAGAGATGGATAAAACACGGTGCTATTCCTCAAGTTGACTCCAATGTAAATAGTGGAACAGCATGTACTCAAGAAGAATGAGGAAGAGGAGGAAGAAGAGGAAATGAAAAAGAAAAAATGAAATTATTAGATAATACACAAGAAATTCTGAGAAATAGATTGCTTAATAGAATTTTATCAAGTGTTGGCCTGTTAAATTATGTTTTTATTGGTAGGCCAGTATATACTTGCAATAGTTATTAGTCTAACCAATTAAATGGGTTGATATAATCCTAATATCCCATAAGCTATAATTTCAAACCAAAATGTAAATGAGTAAAATAATATACTTTTTGAGTTCCTTTAGTTTTTTTGAGCTAAAAGTTATCATTAAAATAAATGATAGTTTGGAAAAAATTAAAGAATACCTGAAAATTACATTTAAGCAGCTATACCTTTCACTAATAGCTGAAGCAATAAACCATAACATTCCCTTTTTCTCATTTGGTATCATGTATAGTGAGCATTCTGAAGCCAAGGAAGAATCTGTTGCCAGTTCCTACACTGAATACTTTTTCCTCTTTTGTTTAAGGAGATACTAAACATTGAAAAATAATGATCCTTTAAGTGTAGAAAATGTTCAATTAGAAATTATCAAATAAAGACACCTTAATGTGTATAAACTTTTAGTATATTCCTGCATGCTCAGTCACTGATATCTAGCCTTTTACATGCTGCCTCTATTAACAAAAAACATTTTTTTCAGTTGATTTTCAGCTACAGGTCATTGTGTTGTCCATGCCTATGGAAAAGTACTCTCAATGGCACTGGTGATTGGCAAAATTAAAGTGCATTTTCCATTTATAGCTCAACAGAGGAGATGACCATTTGTCATTACTTTTGTTAGCATAATATGTCATCCTTAAAGTGAAAGGAAATTTGCCATTTTTCTCATTTAATGCCTTTGACCAAACACCCTTGAAAAGAAAGTTTTGAAAACAAATATTCTAATAATGAAGAGGCTTTAGAGTTTAAAAATTTGAAATAAATGCTACAAAGCTAGGAAACTTAATTTTATACCAATGATTTTGCTGGGAATTTTTAGGTAATGTGACTTTTCTACAACAGTCTTCCAGTTTCTGCCAAAAAGAATATCTTCTAAAATTTAAAAACATTGGAATAAAAAAAAAAAAAAACCTAAAAGTTTTTTTCTAAAAGTAGAGAAAAATTAAATCTTTTTTTTCCTAAAATTCTAAAATAGTTTCATTTAGTGTTTGGGCATTAATATGCAAATTGACTCATTGTCTAAAATATACTTTTGTATTACCTATTTTAAATATCCATCCTGCTACAAGCTGAGTAAAACATAGTGCCAGAGGGAAAACATCTTTGTGAGAATGGAATTCTAACATGGAATACACTCTTAAGCCTATGTGCTGCTGAACTTAGTCTTCTAAATATAATGCAGCAAGAAATTGAACATAAGAGTAATTCATTGCACTAGCTCTAAGCATCCCTCTAGAGGCTTTCATGAACAATAAACAGAAAATTAGCAGCTTTTCTTTTATAACTCTTTGTTATTATATGAGGGTATTTTTCTGATATACTTTTTCATTTCAATGGAGCAATTTGTGTATAAAACAAAATAGTCTTTTGCATAAATACATAGGATGTTATTTTGATTA
>NW_012148175.1:2880056-2881243 GCF_000956105.1 Propithecus coquereli
TAATAATCATAATTTAAGCCGTAATTATTAAACTATACATTTCAGGAGCATTTTAAAAGGGAGCTTATTTTAAAAACTAACAGATATATATAAAGTAACACAATTATTATAATATATCTCATAGCTATTTATTTTAAAAATATTAGCATATTTCTACCTGGACCAAATGTACTTTCTATGTGTATAGCATAATTATCCTCATCTACTAAGAATTATTGTCTACCCATATTTAGGATAGTTTACCTAATACAGGCTGAAACAATAAACCTCATTCTTTAGCACTACGAGAAAGGCATAGAAATTGGTGCTGAAATAAAGAACAATGCAGCCAGCCTGTCCACCATCATCATCCGGTTGGACATCAAAGTCAGCGTGTCATACCTCAGGCCATGTGCCCCGTGAAAAGTTTACAATTCAGTTTCCATTTAGGAATTCAAAAGTTTATAGAGGGACATTCCTTCCCTGAGTTCCAAATCACATGGACAAGGGATTCTACCCTTGAGAAAATGTATGTCATTTTCATATATGTATGACCAACATCCCCATATCCTTTCTAGAGAACATGTCAAAGCCAAACATTTGTAACTCTCTCTGGAAGAAGACACGTGAGAAAGAAGTTTTAGAAAGATATGTGAAAAATTCCATCTTAGTTTCTCTTTTTGAGGAGGGTACAGAGATTACATATTTACATTTCTCCTATAATAATGAAAATCACAAAAGATATGTGTGTTACATCTTTAATCTGTGATATATATGTAATACTCTTCTTTTAAAGTCTTGGTTTTAAGTTTGTTCATTTCTTATTCCCGAAGTTCCAAATTCTCTGATTTTTCATTCTTTTTTTATTTAAGGGATTTTATCCAAGTTTATAGGCTCCTTTATTATTGTAAATGAATATCATATTGACTTACTCCCTTGTCAATGTGGATTCGAACACCTAGATTTCATTAAATGCTGAGTTATATGTTTTGTAACAATAGTTGAAAGTCCAAATTGCCTTGAGGTTTAAGGATCTATTTTTCTCAAGATTCTTGGGCCTCATTTGTAAAATAGAGGATTGGATTAAGTTGTCTCCAAGGTCCAACTCACCTCTGCGTTTCTTGGGCTCAAAATGAATGAGGAAGAGATAAGAAAGTAAATAAAGAAACAATGAACATGTTGAATAACATTTGATCAAAATAATTTAT
>NW_012148175.1:2893798-2894373 GCF_000956105.1 Propithecus coquereli
CAGATGTCCTCATGGTCACCATTACGAGTAGTATTAAGCAGGCAGATTTGGGTGGGATAAGATCAGTACATTGGTTCTTGAACTGGTATCAGATACGCAATCCTGGTTAAAAATATTTGAACAATTCTTAACAAAGTAGACTTTAGAAGCACAGAATTTGGAGTTAAATGACCTGGATCTGAATCAAATATTATTGATTAGCGCTGAGCATGTTACTTAATTCTTCTAAGCCTCCATTTTCCCACTTTTAAAATTATTATAGGATAATAATAATTCTACCTACCTCACATGATTGGTAGTAAACTGTAAATCTCAGTGGACTTTGTATGAATTATTATTATTATTGATTTAACCAATCAGATGAGCTCTTCCTCTTTTACTCATATAAAATAAATGATGTTTTCTCATTCAGTTAATATACACAGTAACCATTTAGCTAGTATAACTAGGAAAATCCTATTCGAACTTTGCTGTGCAATAAAAGGCATCTTCACAAATATATCATTCAGATACATTCTGATATAGTCAAAATATTCAAAATACTAATTAATGTTCAAAAAAACTACAGTAAAGAG
>NW_012148175.1:2894423-2897653 GCF_000956105.1 Propithecus coquereli
GAGACAGGGAGAAACGGAAGTATAGGAAAGCAGACAGCATGGCAGTGTCTGGAGCTTGAGGCAAAAGTGGCCAGTGAGTGATTGCAAATAGCACCATGGCTGAAGGGTATCAGTGACACAATCGATGTTCAGTTGTGGATTGTTTGTGTTTCTGTGATGTCAGCCCATTTCATCATCCTAAAGGTTCAGTAAAGTCTGCTTAGTACCCAAATGCTCTTGGTGAGAAGTAGTAGGGAAATCAAGGAAAAGCCACCTTCTTGTTACCCATAACAGGAATTAACACCTAGAAGTGACTCTGAGAAGGTAGGGCCCTAGGAATCTCTCAACGAGGGAATTGGCTGATAGAGGGCATGAATGATTAGATTCAAAAATTGTGTTTAAACCTCAGAGGCCAAAGGAATCTTAACTAATGACCCATTTGGATTAATGCAGCTTTAGCCTTAAATATGATGTACTATCTCAAGACAAAGCTAACATCTACTAAGGACCAAGTCTCTAAATCACAATGGCACGCTGGATGTTCATCCAGTTTGTTATAAAAACCATGTAATCAGTATCATCCTGCCATACTCCCACTTGCTTTCTCTTTGCTCATTTTCTAACAAAAGATAGAAGGGGATTTTGTGAAAGCTCCCTAGCAGCCTGTGGGGCTGGGCTGAGGAGCATTGCTTTTAATTGCCCCTACATCTTAACTTGTGTATATCCAGCCAGAGAATAGCAGCATGTGTAATTGTATTAAACTTATTTTAGTTAAAGCCTAATGTCATTTTCCAAAGTTTTTTTTTTAAAGGCATAATCTACCATCTACTCTTTTCTTGGAGTAAAGGCCGTGGAATCTCTGTTCTCTTAGTATTAATAAAGTTTAAAAAAAAAGACAAATCATAGTTATGAAAAGATGAGATAGGGTCATATAGACTGCAGTCAGTGAATGATTCTTTTTCTCTTGAGAATAAATATTTTACACACTTTTTTCTTGGCATGAACTTACACACAAAGAAGTAGGGAGCCAGCCACATTACCCTGCCTTTGTGATTCCAAACGAGAAGAATTCTTCCTGTTGTTATCAGAGTTTGCTGAGAAATTTTCTTGTACAATTGGGACAGATTTTGAGAAGAGGATAGGTGAATTTTCCCAGAGCCACTGTTCATGATTTTCTAAATGTTGGTCTCAAAAACAAGTAGAGAAAGAAAAAAATGTTTTGTCTTCATAGTGTCAATTTTTATCCAACCTTCAAGCCTCACTCATCACTTTAGCCAAAGTGATAAAAAAAAAAATTAAGGTTTGCTCATAATCTCTCTGATATTTCAATATGAGTACATATGCTAAATTGACAGATTTAAAGTTACAGCTATGTTAAAGCATTTGGAACACAGAACAGAAATTTAAAGAAATAGAAGACAGAATGGACATTTTTTCTTTTCACATTAAAATCTATTAAACTGGCTCTACCTTAAAAGGCCTAACAGAAAGCAGCAGTCATAAATGATATCTAAAAATGAACCGTGTAAGTGAAACATCTTTCTACTCCTCTTCTTTATAAAGAAGACTTTCGTATGTATGATCCTACATCCTACTCTTTGGCGGCATCTCTCCTTCCTCAAAATTTTACCATTCAACCAATTTATTATTAGCTAGAGTAAATAGAACATAAAAATTAAGTTTTAAAAACTCAGCCATTTTTTCTAACTTTTTCATTTTTGATTGTACGGTTGGATTCACATTCACTTAATCTAAAATTCACAGACTTTAATATTAAATGGAATTATGAAAAGTAACACTATTTGACTCATCATAAACCACAAACACAACATACATACTATCACACATTCTATGCTATAAATAGACTTAATTAAAAGATAATACACTGTATTATCTGCTGAAAAAATAGCAAAAAAGTTGAATTCTATTCTCGAATTATAAAACTCTATGAAAGTCTAATATTATTATTGTTACCCACGTTTCTCATTTTCTGCCTTGTCTTATAATAAAGATATTGCAGTAAAAACACAATTAGAGTACATGCAAGATATTATTATACTTTATCATGGATATGGCTATTTTAAAGTGCTTCCTTTTATACTATAGGCTTTGCTACATGTAGTTTCATGTACCTATTTCAAATTTCTCTGAGAACATTCATAGATTTACCATTTAGTGTCTTTTTTTTCTCTTTTTTTTATTTCAGCATATTATGGGGGTACAGATGTTTAGGTTACGTATGTTGCCCTTGCCCTCCCTTTCCACTAAGTCCGAGTCTCAAGTATGTCCATCCTTCCGGTGGTGCACATTGCACTCTTTGTGTATGCATATACCTGCCCCCCCTCCCCCCTCCCCCTTGCCCAACATCCAATAGATGTTATTCTTATATGTGCACTTATGTGTTGATCAGTTAATACCAATTTGATGTCTTGGGTTGTGCTACAAATGTAAATTTTTTAATGAAAAAGAGCTAGGAAAAAAATTACTGGAGCAAAAGTCAAATAACTATTTCCATTTTGATTACTTTAGATACTACGGCAAACATATTTAATACTTTGATTGTTTATCAAGAAAAATAGACCAGAGTAGGGAATATTCCAAAAGAAGTTGCAGCATTGAAGGAATCTGCTAGAGGCAAATTTAATTTACATTCTTGCCATTTACATGTGGGACTTCTTTTTTAATCTTTTTGCTTCTACTCAATATAAATGAGTCTGTGCCAATTTTTTAATAATTTACCAAGAATTTCAGTAAATGGTAGCATTTTCTGCCAGCAACTCTCTGTAAGATTGTTCATGATAAACTATAGAACAGCTGTATGCTTTGAAATCAATTGACCTCTTTAGTAAACAAAGGCCCAATTCCTTCTACTTTGTCCCTTTAGCTTTGCGGCTTGTTCTTGAAACATGTACCTCTCCCAACTTAATAGTGACTAAGCAACTGTTATTTGGTGACAGGCCTCAGCACAAAGGTAATTAGCTTCTGGAACAAGAGAGGTGGGCAGCTCATGGCTACTGACTCCTTCTATACCAAAAGGCTTGAATGGGTTTGTAAGTCTTTATAATATGAAACTTTTTTTTTTTTTTGAGTAAGTCATTTATGAAAAAAGTATTTTTGTTCTTTTCTCTACCTTTTGGGATACCTGCATATTTGTGTTTTATGTTCTTTTCTATTTTCATCCCCCGACATTTATTTTCCAAGTTACTTTATTTAGGACTCGTTTGCCTTTATCTTAACTTTTTCACTTTTTT
>NW_012148175.1:2897703-2899489 GCF_000956105.1 Propithecus coquereli
AAAAAAAAAAAAAAAAAACCTTCCTCTGTACAAATGTATTTTCATATTTCTATCTCAGTATAAGCACAGCTGTGAACCAATTACTTCAAAGTTCAAGAGCTGGTTGTTTCTATCCTTAGCATCACTAGAAAATGTTGAATGTAATCCTGGGGAGAAACTCCCAGGCTCAGTATAAAGAAGTTTTTTTTTCCCATCTATTTTCTTAATTTATGTTTCATATCCAGCACAAATGAGACACGCTTTCTTTCCTCTACTATCACATTTGTTTTCTATAATATACTCGGAACAGAGTGATAATAGGTTTCTATGTTTTGTGCTAATCCGAATATATTAAAAGTCGTTTTTCAGTTATTGATAGCGACTAGAAAAAAGGACACTATGTGATATACAGATCAATCTGTTTATCTGAGGAATGAATATTTCCTCATTCCATCTGCATTGTGAATGTATGTTTGTGAATATAAAAAAAAATATATGCATGCTTTACCTGCTTTTTGTGGAATTATTTTCCAACTCTCCCTCCACCTGCCAAATTGGCTTTTACCGTCTCAGAGAAAGAAAAGTAAATAAACAACTAATACAAATATATATTTGCGATATCCACTTTCTTACCATTCAGTGCTTTTAGCATGAAATCGTCCTCTGAGCATTGCTCTTTCTCATTTTCCTTAGTAAATCTCCCCACCTCTACATGTGAACAGATTGTCCACCCATGCAAACTCTATAGAAAGGGAGCAAATACGTAATTAACATAGACTTTTATCCCTTCCATTGATAGGGAGAAGGAAGGGTGTTCTCCAAGCAACAACTAAAGATTATATTAATTTTCCCTGAACTTTCCCTCTAGTTTTCCCGGAAGTTGCAATGATATCCAGCATATCAATGTGAACCGATTACTATGCATGTCTAACCTGATGGGTGATCTCCCAATCTCTAGCACAGCCCCTATTGTGCACACCCTTTTTCTATTTTGTCCCTGTACCTACTTATTGGAGATGTTTTGACTCAGTGACTGAGAGTGAGTGTGAAAGAGGTGGGAGGTAGGGAACAAGAAGAGAATTCCATTCTGTAAATGGTATCTATATGTGTTAGGTATCCACAGTTATTCGGTACAGTAAGAATCTGAGCAAGACAGTGTTATCTGGTTTCTCATTTGTAAAACATAGCCCTTTTATTGGTCAGAGAACAATCCATAATAATTTTCTTTCCTGAGAGATGTCATACTGCCTGTTCTGATAACACTTTCTTTAAGGGAAATCTTTCATCTGACAAAATATGTGCTCTACTCCTTCAACTGGTAGGATTCAACTGATAGGATCAGATGGGCATCTAATCCAAAGTCAATCTCTGCATAGTCCTTCCAGTGACCTACAACCTATAAATTAACCCAGAAGATGAGTCAGGCAATCATATTACTATTTAAGAAATTTTAAATTAGAAAATAGAAAACTCAATTGGTTAGAAGCAGGAGTAGAAAAGGACATGATTCATTAAGATTGCCAGAGAGACAATGGCAAGCCTAAACCATTTGCAAGCTAAATTTGTAAGGGAGGGAAAACTATATGGAAGTTGGTTTTGGAGAGAAAAGAACAGAACACATATGAAGGAACATCATTTGGCCCATGGGAAAGATTAATTGACTAGTTCTTGGAGCTATCTCGTACATGACTATACAGAAAACAGCCCACCTCCAGGTCATCATGTTTTCTTGGTCTGTTATCTGAGCTAGTTTGGCCAGGATTTTTTATTCCATGCAACCAAATGACCCAATTCATTCTGTTCACTA
>NW_012148175.1:2900678-2902297 GCF_000956105.1 Propithecus coquereli
GACAAAGCTAACATCTACTAAGGACCAAGTCTCTAAATCACAATGGCACGCTGGATGTTCATCCAGTTTGTTATAAAAACCATGTAATCAGTATCATCCTGCCATACTCCCACTTGCTTTCTCTTTGCTCATTTTCTAACAAAAGATAGAAGGGGATTTTGTGAAAGCTCCCTAGCAGCCTGTGGGGCTGGGCTGAGGAGCATTGCTTTTAATTGCCCCTACATCTTAACTTGTGTATATCCAGCCAGAGAATAGCAGCATGTGTAATTGTATTAAACTTATTTTAGTTAAAGCCTAATGTCATTTTCCAAAGTTTTTTTTTTAAAGGCATAATCTACCATCTACTCTTTTCTTGGAGTAAAGGCCGTGGAATCTCTGTTCTCTTAGTATTAATAAAGTTTAAAAAAAAAGACAAATCATAGTTATGAAAAGATGAGATAGGGTCATATAGACTGCAGTCAGTGAATGATTCTTTTTCTCTTGAGAATAAATATTTTACACACTTTTTTCTTGGCATGAACTTACACACAAAGAAGTAGGGAGCCAGCCACATTACCCTGCCTTTGTGATTCCAAACGAGAAGAATTCTTCCTGTTGTTATCAGAGTTTGCTGAGAAATTTTCTTGTACAATTGGGACAGATTTTGAGAAGAGGATAGGTGAATTTTCCCAGAGCCACTGTTCATGATTTTCTAAATGTTGGTCTCAAAAACAAGTAGAGAAAGAAAAAAATGTTTTGTCTTCATAGTGTCAATTTTTATCCAACCTTCAAGCCTCACTCATCACTTTAGCCAAAGTGATAAAAAAAAAAATTAAGGTTTGCTCATAATCTCTCTGATATTTCAATATGAGTACATATGCTAAATTGACAGATTTAAAGTTACAGCTATGTTAAAGCATTTGGAACACAGAATAGAAATTTAAAGAAATAGAAGATAGAATGGACATTTTTTCTTTTCACATTAAAATCTATTAAACTGGCTCTACCTTAAAAGGCCTAACAGAAAGCAGCAGTCATAAATGATATCTAAAAATGAACCGTGAGAAATCTACCCAGGCTTCCTCAGCACCATGTACCCAGCACTCCGGCTCCTCGCGCGCTCGCGTCGCCTCGTGCGGGCTCCAGCCTCGACCTCAGTTACGGGCTTGAGTGGCGCAGCCGTCCCCCCATCCTGGCCCCCGAACGCGGCTCGAATGGCAAGTCAAAATTCTTTCCGGATAGAATATGATACCTTTGGTGAACTCAAGGTCCCAAATGATAAGTATTATGGAGCCCAGACTGTGAGATCTACAATGAACTTTAAGATTGGAGGTGTGACGGAACGCATGCCAATCCCAGTTATTAAAGCTTTTGGCATCTTGAAGCGAGCGGCCGCTGAAGTAAACCAGGATTATGGTCTTGATCCAAAGATTGCTGATGCAATAATGAAGGCAGCAGATGAGGTAGCTGAAGGTAAATTAAATGATCATTTTCCTCTCGTGGTGTGGCAGACTGGATCAGGAACCCAGACAAATATGAATGTAAATGAAGTCATTAGCAATAGAGCAATTGAAATGTTAGGAGGTGAACTTGGTAGCAAGAAACCTGTGCATCCCAATGATCATGTTAATAAAAGCCAG
>NW_012148175.1:2913567-2915013 GCF_000956105.1 Propithecus coquereli
TGGAATCAATGACAGAATTGAAGTGAAAATGTCACTACCCTTTAGCTTAACTTTTTTTTGAAAAAGGACTTTACAAAACCATATAGTGACTTAGTTCAAATTGTTCAGGAATAAAATTTGTTATAGAGACTTTGTTAAATTAAATGTACACTATGCAAAAATGCTTAAATCAAATTAGCAGGTTGTTATAAGTTTCTTTGATTTTTCTTGTTTTAAATATCGGTAATGCTAGAAAATTTTGAAGAAATGTTTGATGATTATGAGGCTAAAGTGCCTTCTTTCTGGAATTCCTGAGCATTTAGGATAATTCCGAATTGCCTACGGGCTAACCCTAAGAAGAGTTATTTAGAATATATTGTACACGTAGTAAAGTATGGAGAGTAGATGACATATGGAAAATTGAGCCTATGTGTTTTAATTTAACTCTTCAGTAGACTTTACCAAGCTAATTGTACAGCACTTAAATTCTCAAAATTTATACTAAATCTGAACCTAACAAACACTGTGTGTCACTTTGGTACAAAATGTTCTCCACATTTGTGTTTTTTCATCTTTTAATTTTATCTTTGGCCAGCTAAAGAATGTTTGAGTTTTAACTTTCTCATTACATAACAAGGAGAATGGCAGTGTTAAAATAGCAGATTAACATTCAATCCCTCACTTGATTTATGGAGAAACCAGGCTGAAATCTCGAGCACTCCCAATCGCTGGAGTTTAGCAAGTAATCCAAGCAAAGCAAAAGCACAATTGCAATCTGAGTATATTAAAGAAAGGAAGAAAGGCAGCATGCATTCATTCTGCTTTCAAGGGTGAGTCATTCACCCTGTGCCACTGCTGAAGTGAAACATTTTTATTGATTTGCAGATTAAGAATCTATTTAAAAAGCGATAAATCAATCCTCCTCGTCAAGCCCACTGCAGCATGTTCAGGAACTTGAAAGCAATCACTGCCATTTGAGGAAAGCTTACTTAACTTGTGTTTCTTATAATGATGGAGAAGACTATAGTTCATAACGAAGGCACTGTATATTGAACATCTTGATAAAAAGTCAGAAGACTGAGCTGGCATAAATCAGTGCATGAATCCAGAAGCCTGCAGGTGGGATGAAGAGCAAGAGTTTATCCACGTTGATTATCAGTGCTTTTGAAAATCAAAAAGGTCCTCACCTCCACTGTGCACTTCCACACACATGTAACTGTCGTTCACAATTCATCTTAGATTATCATAAAAAGTAGATGAGGTTAAAAGTAAACAACTATCTGGATACTGTGTTATATTAAAAATAGAACATATTAGAGATCAAGATATTTTTATCATGTCTTGAAATTTGAGTCTGTTTATAAAGGGAAAAGCAGTTCTACTTCAAATAGTTTAAATTTGTATACAGTATTTCCAAGACAGATCTAAAATATTTAGATGCTAGTGTTATTATATTTTTGCAATATA
>NW_012148175.1:2915063-2916434 GCF_000956105.1 Propithecus coquereli
AGTTTGGCAGTACATGTTCAAATTTTCACCTCAACAAAATTACAGGTTTCTAGATGCCATGGACCATTGAAGTCTTCACAAAACAGTCAAAACCATAAATGTTAAATTCACCAGGGACCTGGACAGTGTTCATTGAGCATTGCTCTGATTTACTCATTTAATAAGACAGGGCAGTGATCCAAGTCACATGGCTTAGATCCTGACATGCACAGGTGTTACTCTAAGACCTTTGCTGCTATATGCATGTGCCAGATGTGTAAGATAGCACTAAAATGGTCTCTTAAATAAGGGCTAGGTATTTGAGAATTGGCATGATATAGTGACATATCTAAGGTGTAAACTAGGATTAAATTCTACCTTTGCCAACTATGTGACTTGGAAACATATTATTTAAACTCTCTGGACTTTAGCATTCTTTTTTGGCATAATAACGATTATATTCTTCTCATAGGAAAATTCTGAATTAAATGCAGCAATGCACATAAAGGATGAACACAATCCCTGCCTTAGAGTAAACACTAGTAGCTTTTATCATTTCAAATTTCAGTAGGATATGAGGGCAATAGATTTTACTGATGAAAGTCATAGGACTCTATTGGTGTGCAGTGTTTAGCAACATCTTAAGCTATAGTACTTTCATACCACTTTGTTGACTGAACCCAGAAGCATATCCATTTTCTAGGTCATGAGTTCACCTGTACACTTAGAGCCTTGCATAATTAGAATGACTGCTTAACTATTCAAGCCTTGAGAAGTCAGAACTTCCAGTGATTTGGTAATTATTTATGGCAACTACCTTTAAGACTGTAATACTTACCAGAGTGCCTTGCCAATAAATATTAGATGACAGATTAATGTATATTTTAATGAAGGCAATAAAGCACTTCAATCAAACTCAAATTAATTAGCTATTACCATAAAGTTAGTAAAATAGATAGCATACATTTTGCATTTGCTGTGTGCTAAGCACCTTACGTGAATTATCTCATTTAATCCTCTCAATAACTACATGATATAGACCCTACTATAATTTTCATTGCCTAAATATATAAATCAAGAAAAAGAGAAAATAAATAACTTTGCTGATGTCACATAGCTACTAAATACTGGAAAAATAAATGTAAATGTAAATGGTCAATCTCCAGAGTTAAATATTTTAACCACTATATTTTCTTATAGTGTTTTTCATGGAAGAATCAGTTATATACAGACTACATTTTAACAAAAACAGAATCTTCCTTTAATGAGTTCTGGGCTTTGGAGATAAATGTTAAATTTCTTTAGGGCTAAAATAGTGTATGTGCCACATATAGTCAGAACCATGAGAAAAATCAAAGAAGAAAATAGTTTGAATTTTATACTTTTCTTTCA
>NW_012148175.1:2919446-2920231 GCF_000956105.1 Propithecus coquereli
TATTAATGTTTCTGTTACATAGATAGCTTTTATAATGCTTGAGTCAGAGCTGTAAGTGTGCCCATCAGCTGAATAGTGTTCACTGTACCCATTAGGTAGGTTTTTTCCTCTCCCCACCTTCCCCGCCCCACGTGATTTGCAATGACTTTTACTTCCCTCTGTGCACATGTGTGCCCTTCAGTTCCAATTCATTAGAGAGTACATGTGGTGTTTGTTTTTCCATTCTCAAGATTACTGCATTTAGAATAATGGTCTCCAGGTCCATCCAAATTGCTGCAAAAGGCGTGAATTCATCCTTTTTATGGCTAAGCAATACTCTATGGTATAAATATACCACATTTCATTAATCCACTCATGAATAGATGGGTACTTCGGTTGATTCCACATTTTTACCATTGTGAATTGTGCTGTGATAAGCATTCAAAATGCACGTATCTTTTTGATAAAATGACTTCTTTTCCTTTGGGTAGATACCCAATAATGAAATTGCTGAATTGAATGGTAGATCTACTTTTAGCTTTTTGAGAAATCTTCGTACTTGTTTTCCATGGAAGTTGTGCTAATTTGCAGTCCCACCAACAGTGTATAAGTGTTCTTGTCTCTCTGCATCCACACCAGCATTTCTTGTTTTTGGTCTTTTTTGTTCTGTTTTGTTTTTGTTGTTGTTTTTGTTTTGTTTTCGGTCTTTTTAATAAAAGTCATCCTAGCAGTGGTAAGGTGATATCTCATTGTAGCTTTAATTTTCATTTCCCTGATGATTGGTGATGTTGAGAATTTTTTATGTG
>NW_012148175.1:2922508-2925538 GCF_000956105.1 Propithecus coquereli
TAATGAAAAGTTAAAAATAAAATAGTAATGAGAGAAATTAGTAAATGATGTCCAATACTCTGAGTATGATATTATACAGCTATTAAAAATCTTTATCACACAACTAAATTGAAGTCTTCTAAATGACAGAGATTTTATTTTATATGAATCATTTCTGTCTCTTGTATTAATTAGGATTATACCAGCTGTAATAAATATATCCCAAAATGTCAGTAGTCTACCACAATAGAAGTTCGTGTCTTCCTCAATTAACAGTCCAGTGTGGAATGATCCTCATTGGCAGGCAACTTTTCTCCATACAATGTCTCATGAATTCAGGGTTCTTTCATCTTGTGGCTTTGTCTTCCCCTAGGAACTCACTGTTCTCTGCATCTTGCCAACAGAAAGGGAAAGAGAAAGAACATAGAAAAGGCACAAATGATTCTTTAATAACTTGACTCAAACCTGAGACATGCCAATTTCATTTCCAATCCTTTGGTGATAACTATGATATGGCCACACTAGAAGCAAGGTGATTGGTTTTCTGGTGATGACTCTATACTAGGAAGGGAACGCAGGTACTTTGGTGAACAATTAGCTCTTTCTGGCACATTTTTCTTCAGCATGGTGCCTGGCTTTATGAATGTAGGTTGAGTGAATTTCTTCCAAAGGATTCCTGGCAAAATAGTATGAAAGCAAGAAATAATTTGGCTCTTTAGAGCTGCAGTCCCCAACCCGTGCCCCCCATCCATGAACTGATACTGATCTGTGAGCCTGTTAGCACAGCAAGACTTGAGCAGCAGGCCAGCAAGGCTTCATCTGTATTTACAGCCACACCCCATCACTCACATCACCACCTGAGCTCCACCTCACAGTTCCTCTGCTGCCAACCCCTGCCTCCCCCCAACCTGTTCTGTGGAAAAGTTTTTTCCATGAAACTGGTCCCTGGTTCCAAAAATGTTGGGGACCGCTTCAGAGTTCTTCTGCAAGTCATGCTTGAAAAATGAACTAGAGACTGACGCAAATGCCAGATTATATAGAGACTGTGCATCAAGTGAATAAGTTTGTAATTTATCCTATAGAAAATCAGAAGTTATTAAAGGATTTAAGACTGGGGAATAACATAATCAAAATTGCAATTTTTCCTAATATAACACTGGCAGCAATGTGGAACATAAACTCCAGAGAGTCAGGACTGAAGGTAGGAAGACTGGTTAGAAGATTAATTAGTCCAGATGATAAAGGCAATAGCAATGAGTTATGGGGGGAAAGCAGATGTGAAGCTTAGGAGGTGAGGTAGTCAGAGTTTCTTTCCTAATTGTGGAAAGGAGTTAAAAGAAAGAGACACATAGAGAATCACCTCCTTGTTGAAAGCCGACAGGACTGGCATTCGCCAACATATGAAATTCAGAAGGAAAAGCAATGTTTTAAGGAAGGATAATAAGTTGTGTTTTAGAACTATTGAGTTCGACATGCCTGTGAACCTTCCGAGAGAAAGGAGATATTCAGCAGGTGGTTGACTGAACGAGTTTTTAGCTTAAGTTAGTGGAGTGGAAGTTATTAGTAAATAGGAATAGGTCAAAGCACCAGCGTGAATAATGCCATACTTGGAAAGCCTATAGAGTGAACAGAGGACAAAACCTTAAAGATGACTAATTTGTAAATAATAAGTGAATGAGAAATCTTAAATATTTAAGAAAGAAAAGGACTAGTAGAAAGTAAGACATTGAAATTATCATTGTGACAAAAACATTGGAACAAGTTTCTAGATTAATATATGTGAATGAGAAGAGACCAAGAACAGTTGAGAGATTTTCCTTGAAAGAAAGAAGGGCCATGTTTTGTCAGTACTGTAGAGAAAGAGATGAAGGCAGATGCTGATATAAGTGACTTTGTAGTTTTAGAGACACAGTTTATTCTTGATGACCTCAATATTCTTAATAAAGTAAGAGACAAGAATATTTGCAAAATCACAGATCACTCACCAAAGACTCATAAAAGGATTATTGTGTGATCCCTGAGATCTCTAGGGAAATTTGTGACCATGCAGTTACTATAATTCAGTAAATGCACCTGATTGTGTTATGTTATTTAGTATTTTATTTAATGTTATTTTACATAACATTATATTCCTAGTAACTATATTTTATATAGGTACTAGGAATACTTTGAATGCATCCAACTTTGCTCACAATTTCATGCTGCAATTCTTAAAAGATAACTAGTATAGTCGATTTGGCTATTTTGCTATTAACCTATTCCTTCCCTATGAACTCTTTTGGAAGATGAATGAAAGGGTAAAAATAGGCCACATGTGTACATGTTACTAATGGTTATTTGGCCAATAATGTCTTTCACTCTTTATTTGGGTCAAGCAAATAAATCAAGCTTGCTTAACTTGTCTATAGATCACCTTAATAAACACTTTGTTTTTATCTTGAGGATAATTTTGCTTCAGAAACTCTGCATTTATTATAAGAGATTTTTCTAATAGCAGAGTTTGAAAGCTTTCTAACCTGAAAAATGTATCTACAGTTCAGTCAATATTTAGGAAATAGTTTGCTTGTCAGATGTTATGCTTCTCTGAGGTAGAAAGAGTGAGTAAGACAGAGAAACAAAAAGAGGGTTCGTGCACTTTATTTGTAGAGGAATCTCATGGACCGAAAATCTCATACAAAAATGTACTTCATAGTGGTATAAAATGTTAAACGAAGGGTAATTCCAAGCAAACACATCCTAATTGTCATATATAAAGTTTTCTTCACGATTTTATGGACTTAGGAGTGTGCACCAAACACAAACCTTTATGGTATAAATTGCATAGTGGTAAACCTTAAACATACATGATTCACATGGGCATAGTTATATGTTAATTAAAATATTTATTGAGAAAATTCACAAGAAAAACTCTCTGTATCTGAAGTTATTTGTGTGACTTTTAGCACCTCACATATAGCAAGAAAAGTTGCCTATTGCCGTAATACTGAAAATTATGTGAAGGAACAAGAAAAACCTAAGAATTTAACCCCAGGTTCAATTTGTTTGTAATCA
>NW_012148175.1:2925588-2927120 GCF_000956105.1 Propithecus coquereli
GTAGAAAAAGCATTTGACAAAATCCAGCACACTTTCATGACAAAAGCCCTCAGCAAACTAGGCATAGAAGGAGCATACCTCAAAATTATAAAATCCATTAATGACAAACCCATATCCAACACCATACTTAATAGGGAAAAGTTGAAAGCATTCCCAGTAAGAACTGGAACAAGATAAGGGTGCCCACTGTCACCACTTCTGTTCAACATAGTGCTGGAAGTCCTAGCCAGAGCAGTCAGGCAAGAGAAAGAAATAAAGGGTATCCATATTAGGAAAGAGGAGGTCAAACTATCACTTTTTGCTTATGATATGATCTTGTATCCAGAAAATCCCAAAGACTCCACCAAGTGACTCCTGGAATTGATAAATAAATTCAGCAAAGTCTCAGGTTACAAAATCAGTGCACACAAATCAGTAGCATTTCTGTATATCAATAACTGTCAAGCTGAGAGTCAAATCAAAGACTCCATACTATTCACAATAGCTGCAAAGAAAATAAAATACCCAGGAATATACTTGACCAAGGTGAAAGATCTCTATAAGGAGAACTGCAAAACACTGAGGAAAGAAATCATAGATGACACAAACAAATGGAAATATGTATTATGCTCATGGATTGGTAGAAACAACATTGTTAAAATGTCCATACTACCCAAAGTGATTTACAGATTGAATGCAATCTCCATCAAAATACCAATGTCATATTTCACAGATCTAGAAAAAATAATTCTACACTTCATTTGGAACTAGAAAAGAGCCTAAATAGCCAAAGCAATCCTAAGGAAAAAAAAAAAAAAATCTCGAGGCATCACATTACCAGACTTCAAACTATACCACAAGGCTGTAGTAACCAAAACAGCATGCTATTGACACAAAAATAGAGACACAGACCAACGGAACAGAATAAAGAGCCCAGATTAAAAAAAACATCCACCTACAGCCAACTGATCTTTGACAAAGCAGACAACATATTTCTTGGGATTTTAGAATCTCACTTTATAGTCAGCTTTATTTGACTTTAACAAATATCATCATAAGTTCACATATTCCAAAGAAATTTACTACTCCCTTGCTTCTAAATACCACATTGGAAAGCTATTTCATATGTATGTATTTTGATTGAGGCAAACCTTTTTTAACAAGCACTGAGGCAAAAATCCCTTTTTTTCCAACTGGAAACAATGGATTGCCTCGGGTATAATGTGGACCTGATCAAAATTAGTGAGCTTAATATTTTTTTTCTTCCTGTTAGATAATTATTATTAAAATGAGGTTGGTTTCTTTCAGTAAACAGATGATATTTATAAAGTATCATAGTTTGCTAGGGAAATAAATATACCATAAATTTTCTTATTTTTTAAAAAAAGATAATCTACAATGTTGTGTATTAATGTCATAATCTTTAAAAGCCAAACTCCTAGAATCAATTGACCTTCCTGTTCAGATATGTTTGTAAGTTAAATTTTTATAGTGATCACACCATAGTATCAAGATTCATCTAAATCCTCTCACCTGTGATCAGCAATCCTAAT
>NW_012148175.1:2930275-2946769 GCF_000956105.1 Propithecus coquereli
AGTTATATGTTAATTAAAATATTTATTGAGAAAATTCACAAGAAAAACTCTCTGTATCTGAAGTTATTTGTGTGACTTTTAGCACCTCACATATACCAAGAAAAGTTGCCTATTGCCGTAATACTGAAAATTATGTGAAGGAACAAGAAAAACCTAAGAATTTAACCCCAGGTTCAATTTGTTTGTAATCACAGAAATATTTCCTCTTCTTTTGTCTTTTAGACAGTTATAGACTAGGAAGGAATATCCTACAGTAGTAAATATATTTATGATTACAAGTTGAAGTAAATATAGCTGGCATTACCTCTAAGTCAAAAAAATCAATGTATTTGGGGAATCAAAAATCTACTGGCCAAAAAAAATGTGGATTTCACTAGATGAGGTTAGCCATACTTCAAAACTATATTTGGAATTACTGTGTGATATGGTAGAAAGAACATAGACTTCAGAATTGGCTGGGCAAGATTCTAAAATTCCATTTCTACATTTTCTTAATCAGATGATCTTAGATAAGTGTTTAATCTAGTTTTATTTTCTAGGATAGTAATATCTACCTTGTATATTGGGAAAAATAAATTGTATATATAAAATCACTGGGCTATAGAAACAATCAATAAGTTCTAGTTCCCTTTCAAATTTAGCTGTGTGTCTAAGAAGAGAAAGTACTTTGGATTAAGATACAAGAACTTTTGGGAGTTATATCTAACAGCAAGCTTCGTGAAGTCCAGTTTCTTTATTCTTTGCTGCAAAAACAACTGCAAGGAAGAAAGGGAAAACATCATGTTCACTGTAGAATAATGTGGTATAAGATCAATGAAAACTCTAAAAGTTAAGTTTAGTTGGCCTTAGTTAAAATTTAGATGTAAAAGTAGATAGATGAAATCTAGATGAGTTGTATTATAAATATCTAGTGGTAAGATTCTACACGGAGCTGAAATGAGCAAAAAAAGGAAAGATCGGAAGCTGAGATTGACAAAGTAAATTACTGTAATAAATGTGATTGGTATCTGGAGAACCAAAGAATAAAATGGACAATTGTCATGGTCCTTTGTGCTTATTGTATCTCACCAGTCTATTTCAAACATATAAAAATAAATAAAATAGAGTAAATGGCTCTAGAGATATTTTAGATTCATTTTGATAAATTAGAGAATGAAAATAAAAACCATTCATTTTGACACTGATTCAGAGTTTATGGACAAATTGTTCACTCACATTGCAACTCAATCCCATTGCATTTTAAACTCTTTTGCTTTAATTGAACAGGAATTTATTACATTTCTACCATAAGCAAAACACTACACTAGGCACTGGAGAAGTGAATGAAAAATAGTAAGCTTTTTAAATCTCTCAAATGTTAAGCTGCTGTTCTGCATTCACTTGATAACATTTTGTCAAGCTGGGCTGTGTGCCATGAAATCATAAACTACCAACAACTGCAAAAAAAAATCACCTGCATTCTTTGATGGGGCATTTACTATTAATTTATATTCATTTAAATTCCACCCGTGTGTTTGACACCACAAAACTGAATTTTTTATATACCACCTCATTACATGAGTGATGTAAGAACAGAACTTGTTTCTTCAACTCATTCAGTATTCTAATGAACTCAGAATACAAATTTAGTTCCATTAAAAATAATTGAATCTCACTATCCTACAGTCATTTAAATGCTTTAGAATAGAGGAGTCCTCTTTTTATTCCAGGAGGCGTATACAATAAATCTCATTATGAAAATTACCATATTCAGACTATCTTAATAATGCACATGCCAATATCTCCACTACCTTCAAACAAACAAATAATGGTGAAAATTATGCTAGTACTGACAATAGCCAGGAAATGTTATTGAGAAATAAACTATTTTCCTCTCATTTGTTAGAGTAAAACAACTTCTTTTCTCATTTAACTAGCTAAAAGACATCTAGATTTCGAACATTCAAATATACTGAGTCCATGGAAGGAGTCCAGAGACAAAGACATCAATAGCTGTCTTGTTTCCACATGTGTGTACTTACGTGCCTGCATACATAAAGAAACCACACATAAAACCAAATTTTAATAAATTTTGTATGAGGATTAAAGAGATATAGAAATCTCCCTAAAGTGTCACAAGTACCATTTAAATTAATTAACCAGCTAAAGAACTATTGTTGCCCTTTGCCTGTGGTTTGAGGCCCTGGTTTGATTAAAATTTTATTGGAGGCCCTTTCAGAGATAATCTAAATACCTCCTATGCCTGCCCAGCTAACAGCAAAGTACTCTTCCTGATTAGTATAGCTGCTAGGTCTCTACCCCTCCTCCCCTTAAGAGAAGGACTGCATTGTACATTGAGCAGCTAGATTTGGGTTTCTCCCTAACACAGCTAGAAGCAGAAGCAGCTAAAAGCTAGATTGCATCATTTGACTGTTCCTACCAGGATCTCTCAACGCTTTGCTGGGTGATTCCGAGGTCAGATTTCCTGTTCTGTATCTGCTACCTACTTACACTAATGATTTATTTCCAGGTGAAGTCAAGACAGAACAGAACTACCTATTTCACAGGTGAAATTGTATTAATACCACCTCCTAAGAAAGTTTTCTTCTGAAGTTGCTCTGCCTAACTCCTAAGTGTTCAAACACAGAGATCACCTAAACAATTTCAACACATTTCTATTAAAGGACCTTGTTGCTCTCCTCTCAAATACAGTAAGTCCTCACTTAACATCATCAGTAGGTTCTTGGAAACTGCAACTTTAAGTGAAATAACATAACAAAACCAATCTTATCATAGGCTAAGTGAGATAAATAAGAATTAAATTCCTATTGCATATTTCTGGTCACAAAAACATCAACAAACTTCTAAATAAAGACCCAAAACCCGTCAGGTATGAAACATGAAAATAAATATGAGCTATACATACATTTTTAAATATTAATAAAAACATAATTATTTACTCACTTTTTGGTGAATCAGTGAGTGATTGCAGTCATTGTGGTAGTCAATAAAATCAAGGAATAAATGTTTACAAAGTGAAAATTGCAAGGAGCACCTTCTCCCACCATGTAGTTGAAAAGTAAAAAGTTGAAAAGCTCCCATTCCGGGAGCTTACTGAATGTTTTTGTACCATATCATTTAGTACCATGAATTCGTATGATTATCATACACTTTATGAATTTTTATTTGACAATAACTTGTATTCATTCATTCATTTTCTACACTTATTCCAGTTCAGGGTTGCGGGTGGCTGGAACCTATCCCGGCAGCTCAGGGTTCCAACTAGGAGCCAGTCCTGGACAGGATGTCATTCCCTCACAGGGTGCACGCACGCACGCACGCACGCACGCACACACACACACACACACACACACACTCACTCACTCTCTCTCTCACTCTCTCTCTCTCTCTCTCTCTCTCTCTCTCACACTGAGGCCATGTAGACATGCCAGCTCACCAAATGGGCACAGCTTTGGGATGTGGGAGGAAACCAGAGTACCCCAAGAAAACCTGCACAGACATGGGGAGAAGGTGAAAACTCCACACACAGTGACCTTGGTCAGGAATTGATTTTTTTTTTCTCATCAACCTTATAAGGAAATGATGTTGAACAAAATGACAGTTATTTGAGAACCTGATATACAATGTAGAGACCAATCTCTGTGCTGATTAAGCAACTTTTAACATCCTCCATAATCCATCATTTTATTGATTTTATATGTTGAATCCAGTTGTAATCCCAGATGCTCCAACATTGTAGCTCAATTATTTAATCTCTCTGAACCTCAGTTCCTATGATTCCTACAATTTTTAAATGGGTATAGTAAACCTGATATTTCACATCTCATTAAGCTGTTTTAAGAATCAAATAAAATATTTTGATTTAATGAATCAAATTTAATATTTGTGACCTGTGAGGTGCTAATTAAAAGTAAGTAAAGTATTTTAAAAGTTTTAATTGTAAAAGTTTTAATACACATTCAGGCTATTTCACTTACTCTTTGTTGAGAATGAGCAGAGCTAGCAAATTAAAATTGCAATTTATTTTACTACATTTGGCTGTAATTCATAATGGTCTTAAAATCTATTATTGACACTGACATAGAAAGTTAATGTGCAAGGTTAGGAATATTGTTTACTGATTATAGTTTAATTAATTGCCTCACACATTTTATTTTTATCTACCTAGGATACAGTCAATGAACACAATTGCTTGCAAAGTACAAGTCAATTGGTTTCAGTGATTTTTCAAATGGAGAATGAGAGTTTTGATTCTGTATTCTATTTAAAACAATGGTGGATCTACAAGCCTTAAATTTCTGTAATGATTACAGCTTAGATTAAGGAACGATTAGTTGTCAGAGATAGGAGGTTCTATCTCATTTTTACAACTAATTACGGGGTGAGTTCAGAAAATCACATGCAAGAAAGAGCATCCTTCTTCTAAATTCTCCTTAAGTAAAATGATAATAACCTTTGCTTATTTTCTCTGCAACAGGTTTTTGGGAGTATCTTGCTAATATAAGTCAGGATTAGAAAACTTCCAAAACTAAGAAAATAGACACTGGAGCAAGACGCTTATTTCCAAATTTTTTGAGGTGATTTTTTTCCAGTTTGTTTTTTTTTTTTTAAACATTTATCGGTGTTTTATTTTTAGTGGGCTGGTAGCTGTACATAATATTTGGACCTCTCGAGAGTCTATTCAACTTTTTATTATATGACAACCCAACATAATGAATTGATGTTTGACATGGGATTAAATTCCTGCTAAACTACTTCCTAGTTTTGTGACCTCACACAAATTATTTAATCTTGCTGAACCTTTAGTTTATCTTTGGAACTGGAAATGAAAACAGCTAATTCATTGGGTCATTTTAAGATAATTTAATTAATACAATAAATGCTAGTAGTGGCTGGCCTTTGTCTTTTTCTGTTTTGCCCTGTGCAGACTTGGACTCAGCCAGACAAGGGTTTCAATTCCAGGACTCACATGTATTTGCTAAGGTTACTAAATTATTCACTCTCTTAAAATATTCACTTTCATATTAAACATGAGCCTACCACCCAGAATATGATACCATATGTGAATGTGCCTTACACATAGTAGGTGCTCAGTAACTGCTTATAGATTTCAAATTAAGGGATTTCTTTCTGCCTTTTTTGCTAAAGATATGATTGCAAAATCAGGTTTGTTGATTTCTTTGAAAGAAAACGGGCCCTGATTATACACAACAGAGGATCAGTTACCTTTAGCACAGTTCATTTGCGGGTAGTGCAGGCAGAAGGTAGAATGCAGAAGGAGCCAGGAGAGAAACCACAGGCAAGGCCTCATGCTGCTAGACTGAAGACTGGTGATAGGGCAGGTGTGGAAACTAGATAAAGTCTCAGCACTGCAAGGTGTGTGTCTGAGGTCACGCTGGTTTGAAACTTGCCCTCACTATGGCACATCCTACTATGCATCTTCATTAAATCCCCAAATGCTCTCTCTGTCCTCCTACTTTCCTCTTCAAGCACCACTTCACAAACATCAGCAAATCCAAAACAGTAACCACCTGTGCAACCTTGCTGCCTTGATACACAGAGTCTGAAAGAAATAAGATTCACAGGGACTCTTCTAGGAATATTTCTTTTCAGAATAATGTTTTATTTTCTCAATCAACTTGCAGCATGCTGAGATAGTAGAATATTTTCATATAAGCTTGCAAATCCCATAGCATGATTCTAAACTAAATCCTATGTAGGGATAAAAAAAGGTCTTCATGGCATTGTAAGGGGGAGATCTGTGATCCATCCCAATCAAAGAGTCCTCCATATTTAAATTTAAATTACTCTATGTTAAAATTTAGCTGAAGTAAGAACAGAAGCCACTATTCCCAGAATGGAGGAAGAGAGTAAGTTTGGAAATTCTAGTTTTTACAAATATTCTAGTGAAATTCTTCTTCCATAAAATGATGTGAGCAGTATAGACAAGATGGTAGATGAATTGAATAACATTGTGCCATATTTTTTCTTCAGAGATTCATCATAAAAATTTTATGAACCAACATGGAGAGCCACAGATTCTACTCTATATGGTGGAGTAGTATTCTTTTAGAGGTCCTCGTTGATGTGCTAAGAAAGAGAGAGTTTACATGAATTCTGTAGCCTCCAAGAAATGTGTCCTAGGTGTGTGAGACCAGTAAAGAGGGAATAATTGGTGTGAGGCCTCAAAAATTATCAACATTAGAGTATGCATTTTGAGGCAGGAACATGAACCTATATGAGATAAAGTAGATGATTCTAGCAGCTGGATAGTTTTTTGCTTCATTGCTAACACCTAATGTTGGCTTGCGACATTCTCCTGAAAGCTGATTCTGCTTCAAGTTTTTTTGTTTGTTTTTAAAGCAATGTTAACAATAGTTTGTTAACAGTTCACATATACCTTTAGGAAACTGGAGTATTTGTCTTGGGTTTGGGGATAGGGAGAGCAAGGAAAAGTACAGCAGAGATACAAAACATACAGTTCAGGTCTTCCTATGGCTTCATCCTACAAAACATGAACTTCATGATAAAATACACTGTTTATTTTTTTTAAAAAAAAAGCAAACATTTTCTTTTAACTCATGGACATTTCAGAAAAGCTGAGAAAATTTATAAGTGCCTTATTTAATGATTTGTTTTAACTCACATCACTGATAACATGTGATATTAAATGATATTTCTGGAAAATGTGCTAGTACATAAATCTCACTAAATTAATTCGAAGACTCTACTTTAAATAATATGTAATGGACTGGGTGCCATGGCTTATACCTATAATCCCAGAACTTTGGGAGGCTAATGTGGGAGGATCACTGAGGCCAGGAGTTTAAGACAAGCCTGGGCAATGTAGCAAGACTCTGTCTTTACAAAAAAAAAAATTAGTCAGCTGTGGTGGTGCATGCCTGTAGTCTCAGCACTCAGGAAACTGAGGCAGAATGATCGCTTGAGCCCAGGAGTTCATGGTAATAATGATCTCAGATTATGCCACTACACTCCAGCTTGGGTGACAGAGTGAGATGTTATCTCTAAAAAAAATTAAAAAATAAATAACATGTGATATGTTGGCTCTCTAATGCTAATTAACCCAGCTTGCTTCACAATGTTTGAGAATTTTATAGTTTAAAAAAATTCATATGCTAAAAATTCAACACTAAAATATTATTTTATCTGTAGAAGACATATTTCAAATTGCATCAAAATAGTCATTTTAATAAATCTTTATAAAAATAAACATCTAATTATATGTGTGTTTTAATTAGGTACAGGTAAATGGAAGATAAAGCTACTCTCAATCCATTCTTTGGATTCTTTCCATCGATGAAGCTAAGACAGTAAATAGCAACCCTAGGTAGCAAATGCCAGTCTCTAATAGATTGGCTCTGCTCCTGGTGAGAGCAGATGAGGAATCACAAAAAGTGAATCTCAGTACAAAGCTCATCTCATGCTTCTCTTTCCAATTATTTATTCTCCAGAAATGGTTCTTCAATAAGCAACTTGACATTAAACGATGCTGAATCCTATTAGTATTTTGGCCATCCAAACACTATTATAGTACATATTTGATGTGTTACAGTAATATTAACTCAATTGTCATTATCTATAATCTGGACTGTCTGTAAATATATATAAACCTATTCCCTTTTCTGGAAAAAAAAAAAATTTTGTGACAGGGTTTCACACCATCACCTGGGATAGAGTGGAGTGGCATCATCATAGCTCACAGCAACCTCAAACTCCTCGGCTCAAGCAATCCTCCTGCCACAGCCTCCCGGTTAGCTGGGACTACAGGAATGAGCTACCTCACCCTGCTAATTTTTCTATTTTTTTGTAGACTCAGGGTCTCACTCTTGCTCAGGCTGGTCTCAAACTCCTGACCTTGGCCTCCCAAAGTGCTAGGATTATAGGTATGAGCCACCATGCCCAGCCCCTATTCCCTTTAAAATGTATTTCTAGGATGTGTGTCATGAAATCATGAATGATGTGAAAATTAATATGAGTTCTATGCTATCAGTTGGTGGTATTACTTGATCACAGTTTCAGGGTTGGAGAAATATTTGCCCAAAATCACACAACTAGAAAATAATAGTGCTGGGATTTGAACACAGAATACCTGATTCCAGAGGCCATGCTCTTAAACACTTAGCTCCTGTGCATTAGGGATTAAAAACTCTTAGCTCCTGTGCATTAAACATTAAAAATAGTCTAACAGAAATTTGATTATATATAGTAAGAGTAAAATTTACTTTAAAATACCACAGTGATACAGTCCCTATTTGCTCGCTTTTTCCCAAGATAAAGGCTGGAACAGTAATCTGGCCAACTGGTTGAACTAAAAGGAGACAGCTGACAAACCCACTGAAAAGATGACATTTGGATGGAATTGTGCAGAATATCTTAATGTCTGTTATTGTGAATGGTGGGGAGGGGTATCCCCAGTTTAAGGAAAAAGCATGGGCAAAGACATGGTGGAGACCAACAGTGTGCCCCCAGTTTTAGATCAGGTGGCTTAGTGCAACCAGGGCAGACATGGATTGTGATGAGATTTGGGGACATGATGCTGGACAATTAGTAAGCGATAGATCATAAAGGGCTTGTTGTGCTAACCTAAGGATTGTGAATTTTTGTTCTCAAAGTTATAGGGAGCCACTGAAGGATTTTAAGCAAGGCTTAACTTGACCAGATTTCTAATTTAAAATGTTCTCTCTGGCACCAGTATAGAGAATTGTCTAACGGAGACCACTGGGGTCATTTAGTCAAGAACTAATGGGATTCTACTATAGAAACAGTGACTAGAATGGAAAAAAAGGAAAAGACATGAGATTAGTGATTTAAGGATTCAGCAACTGATTGAATGTTAGGGATAAAAGATAGCTAAGGAAGAATTTCAGTATTCTATCCTGGCAATTGCATGCTTCAGTTTACTAATAAAGGGAGTACAGGAAGAGGCATAGGACTGGAGGTAAGCTAAAATTTAGTGTTAGATGAGGCTGTAGGATTTTAGAAGAAAATAAAGGAGTATTCTTCACTTTCCAAGCTTGAGAGAAACCATTGCTAATACGTGCCTGGCCTCAAGAGAAACACTGAACCAAACTTTTATTATATATTGTGAACTACTCAAGTGGAAACATTTGATCATACAAGTGATAAATGAAGTCGTTCTCCTCTCTATCCAAACAATTTTCAGCTAACTGCCATGTGTTTGCAACCATAGCTGGTTTCACTAGTTTAGCATCTCTAAAGCTTTTGGTTAACTTTAAAAAATTAAATTACAAAGCTTACTTGAAATGTCTCAGGAACATCAATTCTATATTAATCAGCTAGTTAATTCAGATATAATTGCTGAACAAATGTTAACAATTTGAATCTTACATCATCAGCACTTTTTTTGTTCTTGAGAATGTCTTTAGAATTTGTCAAATAGATTTGCCTCTTCTTGGACTTCAATTTCTTAAACATTAACCTCTACATTCAAGACATTCAAATATATAAACCAAACACCATTACTCTTATTTTGGTCGTGATAATCTTGGTAACAATTTGGATTATTATAGTAAAATGGAGTACTTCTTTAAAAGTTACTCTCAGTGCTAATGAAGTTAGAAAGTCCGCTTAAAAATAATGACAGCATATCTATTGATATGAATAAAATTCACAAACCAAGAATGCCTTATAATAGCATTCAATTTTCTTTCAGAAACAATGATTATATGATGCTAAAAATATATGCCTTTATTTTCTCAAATATATTCAGAAGGTATTAGTGATGATTTTGGAAAAAAAGATGTGATTTTAAAATGCAAATGTAGAAATGGGGTCAAATCCTCATTTTAGTAATGATCACTGGAAAATCAGCTTTGACATAATTGAGTCTCTGTCATATAGTTTAATAATGTCAAACACATTTTTACTTGTACAATTTCTACTTGACCAAAGAAAACTGCCAAAGTTTGACATTTCCTATTGTCATACGTCCTGGGCTATGTTCTACTTGTGTTCTCCTCTTCCACTCTGTACTGGTGTTACGACATGTACTTACTTTCCTAGAGGAATCATAACAAAATACTATAACCTGGATGGTTTAAAACAACAGAAATTTATTCTCTCACATTTTGGAGGTTAGAAGTTCAAAATTAAGGTTTCAGCAGGGCCACATTTCCTATGAAAGAGCTAGGGAGAAATTCTTCCTGCCTCTTCTAGCTTCTGATGGCCTCAAGAGTTTCTCGCCTTACAGCTGCATCATTTTAATCTCTGACTTTGTTATCACATGGACCTTTCCCTGTGTCTCTATACTCATGCAGCAGATTCCAAGAAAGCCTCAGGAAATGAAGGGACTAAGGACCCTAAAAGGTAGAACTGAAGTATGGGCCTGAAAATAAGAAAACTAGTGGACAAATCTGTTTAAGGCTACATACCCCTGACCTGTGCACTGACAGACCATACCACCACAGATCCTAAAGCAGTCATGGATCCTACCTTTCCTTTCCATGGGAAGATTTTTGAGAACATCCCTAGATGCAAGAATACTAGGAACATTGAAAGGTGCAGATTAAATGGAAGTTTGTAAGTGAACAATAAGACTCTCAGCTCTGGTTCCCCATCCACAAGAAGGCCATCGGCCATGCTTATTCTCCAAGGCGTATAAAATATAGAGAAACTGAACCACCTTAGAATAAATAAGATACTAATATTTGGGGCTTTCCAACAGATATTAATTTGCCATTTATTACATTAAAATGAATCCTACCCACCAACAAGCCCTGCCCATGTAAGCAGAGCATCTAAAGTGCTTTAAGTTCCTCACTCTTAAATCCAAATGAGTAGTCAAGATGACAGATATTTAAGGACAGTCTAAAATTGGAAAAGCAAAGAATAAAAGTAGCAAATGCACAAAGAGTACAAGAAGAACTCTGAGGAAACATTCAAATACTTCCTCACCTCCTTTAAGACTGCTCAAATGTGTTCTTTGAAACATTACCATGATCACTTTACTCAAAATTGCGAACTGCTTTTTTCTCCATCTATTTCATCCTATTCTTCTTTTGCTTTTGCCATAACAACCATCCTCTACATACTACATAACTCACTAATTATGATCTACTAATTGATCAAATCTATTGTTTATGGACATTCCCTTTAGATTACATGCTCCCAGAGGGCAAGAGTCTTGGATGATTTATCCCAAGTGCCCAGCAAATTGATGATATTAAATAAGTATTTGTTGGATGAATTAGTTGCTTTAATTTTGAAACATGGAGGTAAAAATTAGTAGCAATAGCTAAAAGAGTTGAAAAGGGTTGCCTCCCTGAGCTCAATTGGGGGGGGGGGCAAAGAAGTGGGACCAGATGTTATTGCTAGAAGCCCTTTAGCGTTGTCTTTGAACTATTTATAAGTATTCCTTATAGGAAAATGAAATTAAATCATTACATGAGAAGAAAAACTGATTTTTATATTGAGTAGATAAACTGAAAATAAGGGCCATGAGGTAGCGATGTTTATTTGTTTGCTTGTTTTATTTTAGACATCATTCTCACTTTTCATCCAAGACCATGTAAGTGATTCCTATATCTTTGGTTTATTTTAGGGTTCCCTCAAGTACCATGTGCTGAGGAAACATGGATATGTACTTCCAAATTTCCACTTTTATGTTTCCATAAAAATCTCCGTTCCCATCCACATGTTGACTGTTCCCATTTCTCTTAAATCTAATTGCAAATGGTAAATTTATTCAAAACATCCAGCAAAATTCACATAATCACATCACAGCAGGATTTCTTCATTTTGTGAGATGGCTTTTTAAAATAGTGAATAATATATCGGGAGAGGTACTGAAGAGTGATTGTTGCCACCACATAATTTTGTTATAAGAATTAATTGTGAAAGTGAGAAGCATAGGAAATACCTATATAATGTATATATAAGCTTTTTTAATAATCGTAATATGTTATGGTCAGATTTATGTCATTTTTCCCTACATGTGATTCTTAAAATTCCATATCTTATATGAAATCAATTATGTGTTTTGGAAGATTTGAGAATGGCAATCAAAACAAAATTTATTATTATTTTTATCATTAGTTGTTTAAGTTGGTGTACAAAAATAGGAAAATAGGGCCCTGGACTGATGGCAAGGATGATCTATTTCTTCTGTGAATAGGTTTCAGTTTGGCTTCCTTTAGAATTTATTTCCAGATTATATTTCTCATTGTTTCAGGGGTAACTTTTGTGCTATTGCCTTTGCAAATTAAATTTAAAAAACGAGATAGACAAGGTCTGCTCTTATCAAGCCATTGAATATTTACTATCAAGCAGTATAGCAGGACATGCCATTGAATAGCACATAATCTAAAGACAGGAGAATATGTGTTCTGTAGCAAGTTCAGCAAGTGTATGTACAGGGGGCTAGAGGTTTGTGGAGGACTTACTTCACACTGATGTGAGGAATTATGGATGGTCTCAGTGGAAAAAGGTAATGCCAGAGTTAAGTAATGAAGGATACATAGGAGTTAACCAGTTAAAAAAAAATAATGGAAGTCAATGGGAGAATGTTTAAAGCAAAGAACAGAACACAAGGAAAGGCACCAAACCAGACTACAAAGCATGATGTGGTCAATATCAGTGGAACATAAAATGGAAGTTAGAGAGTAGGGAAGGATGAACATGGAAAAATATGCAGGAGTCAATTTTCAGTGGGCCTTCGATGAAATCTAAAATGTATAAACTTTATCTTGTACACCTTGTCCGCTTTCACACATGGCTTTACATAAGCAATTAGAAAAGGGGAAAAGGTAGATCATCTTTGAGAAAGAGAGCTGCCTATCAATGACAGTTGTGTGTATGAGAGAGGGGTGCAATAGGACGGATTTCTTTCTTCCAAGGTTCTTCCTAACTTGCCAAAAGGACATAGGAGATAATTCCTGGCAGATACAGCCAGAAGAAAACCCTATGACATATTTGTAGGAAAATACAATGGGAAGGAAGAAGAAGAAATTCTCAGCGACTGCTATGAAAGCCCTTTATCTCAATTTAATGACTTCTGGAACCCATAGCATTGTTCTAACTAACCATATAGATGATCCCTGACATTCATAATTTATACATGATCAATATCAAAGAGCTATGATATTTAACAATTCATTAATTTGCAAAGATGGGTTTTGAGTTATAGCCATGGCAAGCTGATGTAAAATAACTAGGACTTAAATCGTAAATGAATCAACATAGCAAATCAACAAACGTGTATTTTAAACTCAGCTTTTTAAAAATTTTTTATTATTTTTTTTATTTCAGAAGAGTATGGGGGTATAAATGTTTTGGTTACATAAATTGCTTTTGTACCATTTGAGTCAAAGTGTGCCCATCCCCCAGATAGTGTGCATTGTACCCATTAGGTGTGAATTTACCCATCCCCTCTTCCCTCCTCCCACCTGCTTGATTTCCGATGAATGTTATTTCCATATGTACACATAAATGTTGATTGATTAGTTCCAATTTAATGGTGAGTACATGTGGTTAAACTCAGCTTCTGCTTTTGTTATAGTTTCCTTCCAGATGTTGCCTGGACATTGATGAAATTTCTCCGGGATTCACAAATTTAGGGATTTAGGAAGGTTCTAGGGACATACCTCTTATGAATGAAAAGAGTCTATTCGACCCATTGCAGCAGCTCCTCTCTTCTAAATGACTTTTAAACCCTTGGCTAGTGCAATAAAATTTTATAGCTAGATGAAAGTTCTATCCATAGCAAACCCATTTATCAATGCACTAAACAATTTAGACAAATTAGATTAGTGTTCCTTTAAAAGTAAGATTTAGTAAAGGCAGTATTCAAGGGATAAAGTAAAATGATGAACTTCAGATTCAAAGTGATGAGTTTTGCAAATACAAAACAGAAATACTAAGGAATGTAAATTAGTAATTTGATGCAGTCCCACAAAAATTGCCAAGGCAACAAAATGCATCCCCATTGCTTTATTTCTCATTGATTAAAGTAAATACTCAGTCTAGTTCTGTGCCACCCTCTTTATGGTGGACCTTGTTAGAATCATTGGGCACATTTTCTCACTATCCCAATGCTATAAATAAATTGCCTTACGATTGTTTGAAATGGAATACATCTGAATTGGCACAATCTCTGGCTAAAAATTGTACGATTTCTGCTTTGACAGCTCCTGATTATGTTAGCTAAATTCAAGACATGCTCAAAAATCATATCTTATGTGGTTGGAAGAAAAATGTTTTTAAACATAGCTCTAAACATATTTTTAAAATTAGTCATATAAAAAGATTAAAGATTATATTAGTTATTATGAATGATAAAAGGTTAATTAGTTAATCACAATAATCTTAAACTATACTAAAGACTTCTTCTGTGTTATTGAGTGCCTGCTTTGTGCCAAATACTATGTTAGGCTCTGTTGAGAACAGAAGAACAATATTCACATGATGCTGGTGCCTTGGTGAGTCCACAGTCTAATGGGAAAGATGTATTAGTCAAACACTCACAAAATAGATGGATGATTACATATTATGATTAAGTGCTATGAATAACAAAATACATAAAGAGATTTAACCAGGGGCCCCTAATTTTAAATGAGCAAAGTGCCAGTGTATCAGCATGGACAGATTCAACAAAATATCATAAATCGAGTGGCTTCTAAACAACGTAAATTTATTTCTCACAGTTCTGGAGATTGGAAAGTTGAAATCAGGATGCAGCATGATCGGGTGCTATGGAAGGTAGTGGGCCTTCTACCTATCAGACTGCTGACTTCTCATTGTATCCTCACATAGCAGGAGGAGGAGGTGAGAGAGCTCTCTGCTATGCCTCGTATAAGGACACTAATCCCATTCATTAGGGCTTCACCCTCATGACTTAATTACCTCCCAAAGGTCCTACCTCCTATTACCATTGCATTGGGAGTTACAATTTCAACAAATGAATTTTGGAAGGACACAAACATTCAGTTCATTGTAGCCAGAGAAAGCGCGTATGATGAAATGACATCTAGACAGAAATCGTAATGATGAAGAGGCACCATTTAGAAAGAAAATTCAGTATTTTCAAAGCCTCTGAGGAAGGAAGAATAAAGTTAGTGTCATCAGAACACATTGATCTCAGAAAAGGTTGACATACAACATAATGCTAGAGGAGCAGGGACAGATTATTTAGGGACCTTGTAGGACATTTCAAGTATCTTGAATTTTATCCCAAGTACAGTGGAAATCACTTGAGGAATTTAAGCAGAGCATGATATACTCAAGTATTTTAAAAAGTCATCCTAGTGCCATGTTGCTTATGGATTGAAGGAAGGCAAGAGACAAAACATGTCTACTTAAGAGTGCATTACACAGTGGCCACAGGGGTAGACGGAATTAAACAGATTCATAAAATCCTAAGTTAAAATATTGTGTGTCAGTAACAAAAGACAAGAAGACACTTTTTTTGTACAACCGAAACTACATGCAGAAAACATCATTACTGAACATGTATATATTGTAGAGGCATATTTAGGACTATAGCTGTCAAATAAAGTAAAAATGAATGAAAGGGTTCAGATTTGAGTTTTCGAATTAGGTTACTGAATGAGCAGTTTTTGTTGCTCAAGAACATGAAGACATTTGTTTTCTTTGCCACATGTATGTGTCTTTCCCAGCCACTATTCTATCTTTCTGCGAATAGGAAATAGAGAAAATAATTAGGTCACACCAATGGAAATTCACCTTTAAGCAAGAATATTTTGGACATCAAGTCTCTGATGTCATCATTGTATAACCATTAAGACATGTAGGGATGGTCTTGCCCATGCAACCTTTCAAAAGGGAAGGGGGCCTTTTGAGAGTTTTTATAGATAATCTGAAGTCCATGGCAATATATAAATGACCTTGAATAAGAAAAATTTAAAGACAAATAATCAAAAGAACTGTATACTGGAAATCAGAGTTTTTCACCCGCAGTACTATCGACAT
The DNA here is from genome assembly GCF_000956105.1 of Propithecus coquereli. Classification (NCBI taxonomy): domain Eukaryota; kingdom Metazoa; phylum Chordata; class Mammalia; order Primates; family Indriidae; genus Propithecus; species Propithecus coquereli. Next base: position 2,946,242 of record NW_012148175.1, read on the forward strand.
GTTAGACTGGAAAATTCTTTGTAACGAAGGCTGACCTGTGCATTATAAGATATTAGCAGCATGCCTGGGCTCTACCCATCAGATGCCAGTAGCGGGCTATGACAACCATCAAGTGTGTCACCAGACATTGCCAAATGTCCCCTGGAGGATAAAAATCACCCTTGGTTAATAACCACTGCTGTAAATCTACCTTTCTGCATATTTGCTTTTTCACTAATTAACTAATATTGAAATAATAAATTCTGCATTCATTACCAAAATTAATATACTATATAGCTGATCAATCAATTTGCTATTCTATTGGATTTACTGTACACTTCCCTATATTTGCTGGAGACACAATTAGTTTTTCTTACCATCCATAATCTTCATCTGCCAATAGTTATGATCTACATTATAATTATAGTAGAACCTGAAATGATTAGGGTAATAATGAAATTGGCAAAGAAACCGTGAAGCTTAGTCAAAGTATATTAATTAGCAAACACATTTAAGTCTTTTATATTAAGAAAAATAGACTCTTTTTAT
>NW_012148175.1:2950259-2952244 GCF_000956105.1 Propithecus coquereli
AAAAAAAAGGATTTTCCCTTTGAATCATGCTCAGGATCCATGATCAGAGTTTTGTGATGTACCAGGGCCACGGACAAACTTGGGTGTTCCAAATCCTGGTTGTGAGGAAATGTTTGAAAAAATAAGCATCTATTTGAAGTAAACCTAGTGTTTTTCTACATTTTAAGTCATGACAATTGCTACCATCTAGTTATACAATAAAATATAACTACTCTTGACAGAAAAGTCTTTTTTTCCTCTTCAGAAGGATCTGAGAAAGACAGAGAATGCTCTAGTAGCCTCTTCAAATCTCTTTGTTGTTTGGGCATAGCCACTCTTACAATAAAGCGTGTATTTCAGATAGTTATTCTGTTGTTCATATACTTGCAAAGCAGCTCTTTCTTCCTGAAATACCGTTTTAAAATACCTAGAACTACATTGTATATGTATGTAACAATGATAGAGCAAATACTTGTGTGAGAGAACCGTCAGTTACATTTTATTTTCAGGAAAACTAGTATGGAAAAAAAAATGGAGTAAGTTTGAAAGATTCACTCATTTCACCTTTTATGTTGTTTTTAGAATATACATTATACTTTTGATATAATTTTACCTCCAGTTTTATGAATATAAATGAGATATGTATGTTTTCAATAGAGGATATTAATTAGTATAAGGGCAACTTTTGCCTTATTTGTTGAAATGAAATTTAGAAGCTTCCCCCTAAAATCTGCTTTGAAGGGTTTTCTTTTCCTGCCTACCCAGTTTTTCATTGTGAATCACAGAGCTGAATTTTAGAAAATTAAAAGTTTTGAACACTTTTGTGTTAGGATAATAAAAAAATCAAATTTAATGTGAATTAAAGTCCACTGATACAAGTACTTAGACCTTAATTTTTCATTATTGCCTAATATGTCATTTAAAATTTGGCAAATCTGAATAAAAATATGAGTATTAAAATTTATCACTGCTTTACTTTAATAATAAAACTTTAAAGCTTATACTTGCCCAATAGAGCATAGGGAATATATTAGTCTGCTCAGTCTGCTATAACAAAATACCCGGATTAGGTGGCTTAAGCAATAGAAATTGATTTTCTCAGTTTTGGAGGCTCAAAAGTCCCAAATCAAGGTGTCAACAAGGTAGATTTCATTCCAAGGCCATTTCTCTCAGTTTCTAGGTAGCCTCCATTTTGCTATGTGTTCATATGTCATCTTTGTGTGTACACACTCAGAGTGAGAGCCACAGGGAAAGAGAGAAGGAAAGAGAGAGGGAAAGAGAGAGAGAGAGCGGGCTTTGTTGTCTCTACTTACAAGAACACTAATCCTGTTAAATCAGGGCCCCACCCTGAGGACCTCATGTGACCTTAATTATTGTACTTCCTTAGAAGCCTCATGTTAAAATACAGCCATACCAAATGTTAGAGCTTCAACATGTGAATTTTGAGGATAAATGTTCATTCAGTCCAGGGAGCCATGTAAAAATTATAATACTTCCTCATGTATGAACTCATATTCACTTTATATATATATATATATATATATATAGTTATATAGGGAAATATTTATAGGTATATGTATATACACAAGTTAGTATACAGTAGTCCCCATTTATCCCCTGTATTTCTTTCTGTAGTTTCAGTTTCCCATGGTTAACTGTTGTCCAAAATATTAAATGGAAAATTGCAGAATTAAACAATTTATAACTTTCAAATCACACACCATTCTGGGTAGTCTGATGAAATCTGGAGCCATCTTGCCCAGGGCATGAATCTTCCCTTTTTCCAGTGAATCCACACTGTATACATTGCCTACCTTTAGTCACTTGGTAGCCTTATGGGTTATCATATTGACTATTGTTGTATCACAGTGCTTGTATTCAAGAAATCCTTATTTTAGGCCGGGTGCGGTGGCTCACGTCTGTAATCCTAGCACTCTGGGAGGCCGAGGCGGGTGGATTGTTTGAGCTCAGGAGTTCGAAACCAGTCTGAGCAAGAGCGAGACCCC
>NW_012148175.1:2952329-2955376 GCF_000956105.1 Propithecus coquereli
AGACATCTTATAATTAAATATTCTTTTAACTTTCCTGTCCCATTTAAGCCAATATCATGCCCTTTTGCAACTTTTAACTAAAGTATATTCTATCTACCATGAAAGTTTAAAATTCACAGAAGAAATTAAATCAAGTTTTAAAAGAAAAGGTTATGAATCAAAGATATGTCTCTGAGGATCAGAAAGAAGCAATCCCAGGAATCAGCATATATCCACATCTCTTCATCTACAAAGGATGTTTAACATTTTATGAGATGCCATGGAAAACCAAAGGAATTAAAAGATAAAACCCTGCTAGCATTTGTTTTTCTTTCAATTCTATTTCTGTACCCTTTAGGTTAATAACATATGTTTAATACCAAATTTGTCAGTTACCCAATTTCAAACTTTCTGCCTTTTCTGACTTCAGCCTTTTTATGAGTAGCACCACTGTGCTTTCTGTTCCCCAAGATTAAAAACTTGGAGTTGTCTTTTACTCATTTACTGTCTCTTACATTCTAAGACACTAATTTATTAAGCTATATTCACTGAGCATCTACTATGTGCCAACCATTATGCTAGGAAATATCCATACCAAACTTAAAATAGTTCATAGATTCTGTAAAATGGAAGAATACTTATTTTACATAGCTATACCAGGATTTACAACTTACTCTATGTAAACTCTTAAAACTGTAGATGACACAGAGTTAGCTCTATGTAAGTTCCCACTGCCAAAATCCTAGGCTAAATTCTGTCATCTAACTCTTACATTAATATCTTCCTCTCATCTCTTTACCTTGAATTTTCAATATTTTTCCTATTCTTTACCTTGAATTTTCAATATTTTTCCTATTCTACTTACTAATAAGAAGAAACTTTCTAAAATGCTCTACCCAACCATCAATGTTAAGCTTTATTATCTTTTATTACAAATAAGAATTATGGTGATTTATCATTAGTAATAATGAATGTCTAACTATGACCTAAAAAAAAAAAGTATTACTAGAAGTAATTATTTTTATATATTTCTGGAGAAACTACCTGAAATAACTCTCTATCCCAAGCTATCTATAAGCCTTTTTGGTAGACACTCAATAACATTTAATAAATACAAATACTCGAGTAGTTTTGGCAATATGTATTTGCATATCTTTTGTTTCACCTTTTTAACCCACGTCCTTAACTAAAAGGGCTCATTCCGATGGAAGAAGGCAAGATATTGCCACTCGTGATTTTTCACTCACCTCATTCATACTTCGTCATGCTTGTAACACCCCAAACCATATGCTTATCTTGGCACTTCCTCTTCTATAAAGAGTGCAAAAATATGAAATAATTTTTATTATGTTTTTCTCAACCATAAACGCTAGTCTGATTCTAGGCTTGCAATTAACAGTGGATTTCTGAATCTTGGGTAAGAGACCAGGAGGCTCTCGAGATGAAGGGGCAACTTCTGCAGAAATTTGGAGAGACTGTGGCAGCTGACTCCTGTCCATGCCATTACAGTGTGAAGCCAGAAGAGGCTATTAACATGCAGTTCACTTTAACTCTTGTTCAACTATTTTAGGAAGAAATACATTCTCAAAGTCAGTCTGCTTAAGGGTGCAGAGGTTTGAACTGTTATGAAAGTTTTATACACTGCCACCGATTTCAGATCTTAACGCTAATTGCTTTAGATGGAGCTGTCTCATGCTACACTTTAATATCTTCTAGAACCTCCCATATTACTTAGTCTAGGCTATGCTTTAGGACTCCCACTAGGGCAATCAAAGGTAATGTAAAATTTTCTCAAATTCATTTCTGCATTGTCTTGATTCATCTATATAAGTCCATTAGGGAGCAGTAGGATAACACAAAAACTTCTTTATTTAAATTGTCAGAAGCGATCAGAACCATATTTGCAGAGCTTCAGTCCTCTCCATTCTACATTCTCTCTATTCACTGACATAGGCATAAATCCCAGGAGATTAATGCAACATAGATCCATAGCACTGATCTGAAACTGACTGAAATAATCAGAACTATACCAGCACTTTATCCCCATCTCCTGCCTTACGTAGAGGAAGAGGAGGAAGAGGAGGAAATGACCATGGTTTGTGTGTGTATAAGTTTCTAAATTAAAATAATGCATTGTTAATTGCATAGATTTGAACATATGGTCAAGTCAATTATTAAAAAAATCTAATTTGTCAGAAGGTAAAGAGAAATAATGATGGAGCAATTATCCCTCAGAACTTATTTCTTAATTATCCAAGCAAGACTGCTAATGATGTCCATTTCCCAGGTTCCACTGACAGTACAATAATTAAAGGTCATGTGAGAACATTTGTCCCAAGGAGATATAAAGTCAAAATGGTAAACTCAGAATATAAACCTGAAGTCTAATATGAGTACAAGTTCATGGTGCAGAACCAGCAGTCTAGAGATTTTATAGCCCTTGTGTTAATCATAGAATTTATTCTGTTTCATAACTCTAAACCCCATTAACTGGCCATGATTGGTAGTTTAATAATCTAGGTATTGAACTCAAAGCTGAAAATGTGCCCGATGAGATCATCTGAATCCTCACTACCAAAAACAAAACAAACAAACAAAAAACCTGAGTTGCCATATAATGTTAGGGAGGTTTTTTAATTTAATTTCCAGAGTTTTAATCCAATCTTCTGAGTAGTAAAACCATAAATGTCAATACGCTAGTAGGAGAGGCTTCACAACATGAAAATAGTACCACAGTCAGGTCCTAGAAAGGAATGTTGCCTTTGACAAAACTGTTTTTAGAAACTGAATTACAAAGAAGTGAATGAATGTGTATATGTGTATGTATGTAGGAGTGTGTATGTGTTATAGTACACTAAATTACAATTTTCTAACATTCTGAGCCTTTGGAATTAAGACATACAAACTCCAAAAATATGGTTAATGCTTAACTGATTAAATTTCAGACATTCTGGATAGCGGTTCTTTTATGCAAATGCTTATATATGTATAAATATGTACAATGTGTGTTCTGTTTTTGCCTTTTCAATCTGCCAATCCCTGGTTAAACAGTTCTTTATAGTAAATAT
>NW_012148175.1:2967946-2968513 GCF_000956105.1 Propithecus coquereli
CATATATCTGGGTATATATTTACATGACAATTTTATAAATTCCTAAAGAAAGGTGTTAGTCTAATCAATAACAGGAGCCACCTACCATTTGAAAATTAAAATTCCATTTGTATTTGTATTCTAGAGGGTAACTATTTGCTGGGCCACTGAACTTTTCAATAAACTTTAGTTCCATGACAAGACTACCAACAAATACAAAGCACACATTTAACTTATGTATGAAATTCAAACAATTATGTATTATCATCAGATGACAATTTTCATAACTAAAGACAACAATTCAATTGTAATTGACAATGAACTATAATATCATATTGTTTAATGATTACCTTGTTTGTAAATATTTTCTCAGATTTTATCTGACATACACAGATATAGTAAAGACCAAGTGTCAGTTAATGGCTGTGAAGATACTCTGATTTGTACATGCTTCTCAGTACTTATTATGGTAGTTGTATGGTAGTTGTAAAGGGAAAGTTTATATCAAAATGCTTAACAGAGTATAAGAATAAAGATATTTTTACTACAGAAGTTTCAGAATGGAGAAGAATAGAGTGATTTTATATA
>NW_012148175.1:2968563-2971911 GCF_000956105.1 Propithecus coquereli
TTTTTCAGAATCTCCTCATGTCATTATATTCTTCAATGTAGGTCCCTCATCTTACAGATAAGACAAAGCTCCAAAGCTCCATGAGTCTACTATGGAGATGGAGTACAGATATGAGTTATACAATTTACTTTATTCATTTTACTTGGTAGATTGGGAAACCTCTACAGAAAAGAGACATTCTAATACAAAAAGTAATCACAGAGCATAAATTAAGTAAATGAATTTAAAATCAAGAAATTTATGATAGATGACTATTCATTTTATATACACTACATATATATTATATATACACATTGCATAAACACACACATAAACATATAATAATGCCTTTGAGATAGGATTTTCTCAGGAGGAAACCTAAAAAGATAAAAACTGAGGTTACTGTAAGACTCTTTTTTTTTTTTTCATTTTATTGGTACGCATTTATAGGATATATGTGCAGTTTTATTACACGCATAGATTGCGTACTGGTCAAGTCATGGGCTTCAGCAATGTACATTTTCCCCATTAACCAATTTCTCCCGATCCTCCCCCATCCCACTTCCTCATTCTTCTGAGTCTCCACTATCTATCACTCCACTGTCTACTTCCATGCGAACACATTTTTTAGCACCCACTTATGAGTGAGAACATGCAATATTTGTCTTTCTGTATTTGGCTTATTTCACTTCAGATAATGACCTCCAATTCCATCCATGTTGCTGCAAAAGACATGATTATCAGATTCTTTAAATTTATACATTTTCCCAAAGAGGAAACATGTCATGACATTTGGAAAAAGTAATTATAGTAAGTAAACTTTGACTACAAATTATCCTTTAAATAGCAAACTGATGGAAGAAATAGTTCAGATGAAAAATGTAACCAATACATAAACTTTATAGTTGCTTATTATAGTGTATCACAAATTTAATTACATAATATTAACAAATTAATAACATATTGCAAAACCAGGTCTTTCAGACAATACCGTTTGGGAAATCCTGTCTTATGTTATTGGTATGTTAAAATCTAATCAAAATCTCTAATGAATTTCCAGACCTAAAGGTTAAGATGTTTTGCAGTAATTATTCAAGGAACCAAGTTATTTGCACCTCTGTTGGGGGCATCTTCTTCAAGGACATGAAATCTTGAATTTCTTTACATCTGCATTTAATTGTAAATGAAGCAAACACTCAAATTTCCAATTTAAAAGGACCATCTTATAAGTGGTTGTACATTTTGAAGAAAAGTGTAAGGTTTCTCTCCTAAAGGCTGTTATTACATAATGAAAAATTATCACTACTGTTGATTCGGTGCTTTGGTAATATTGTGATAACAAGCGATTATCTGTACTTAAAAGTTAATTCATGTGTGTCAGAAACGTTATTGGCAGTATGTATCATCTTTTTATTTTATCTGTTAAGAAATTGGTACCAACCAAATTTTAAGAAGAAATATATATTTTGCAGCTGAAGAGAACATTAACACGTGATAGTGAATCATCTTTGCTATTATTTGTATGATCTTAAGTAATTAAGATCTTGATTTTCAAATTTCTCTGTAAAACACACTAAATGTATTAAATGATTTCTATGACCACTTCATATTTTAAAATTTTATGATGTAAGCTCACTGATGGCAAAGACAATGTCTTGTAGCTAGAAAATATAAAACTGCCTGGCACACAAAATAAATATTTCTTGACTACTTAATGAATGATGTTATCATGTTCATCACTTGTAAAATAAGTAATCAAACTAATCTCTTGTGTTTATAAATCGTTTCCAGATGTTAACATTTATTGTTCATGCTAATCATTATACTTTGATTCTAGATGTTTTCATGCAAAATCAATAACTGAGTTTTGGCTCACTAACATGAAAAGTACAACTTGTAATGAATAAGCCTAATTATAAAATGTAAGTCATTAATAAATGGCTATTAAAAAATCTAGTAGTTTGGATTAAAAATATGAATTTAAGATCTGAAACTTTAAAACTCTTAGAAGAAAATAAAACTCCTTCATATTTTTCTTTACAAAAATACATGGCACTAGATCAAACTAAAAAGCTTCTATATAGCAAACAAAGCAATCAATGAAATGAAAAAGCAACCTACAGAATGGCAGAAAATATTTGCAAACCATGAATTTAATAAGGAATTAGTATCCGAAATGTATAAGAAACTCATACAACTAAATAGCAAAGAAAAAAATAACCCAATTAAAAAAATGGGCAAAGGACTCTTATAGTCATTTTTTAAAAGAAGACACAAAGGACCAGCAGGCACATGAAAAGGTGCTCAACATCACTAATAATCAGGGTAAATGCAAATCAAAATCACAATGAGATTTCACCTCATGAATATGTTAGGATGGCTATTATCAAGAAGACAAGAGATAACGAGCGTTGGTGAAGGCGTGGAGAAAAGGGAATCCGTGTACACTGTTGATGGAAATGTAAATTGATATAACTACTATAGAAAACAGTATGGAGGTTTCTCAAAAAATTCAAAATAGAGCTACCACATAATTCAACAATCTCCTTTCTGGTATATATCCAAAAGAAATGAAATCAGGATCCCAATATCTGCACCCCCATGTTTGTTGCAGCATTAGTAACAATAGCCAAGATACAGAAACAATGTAAATGTCTGTTGACAGATAAATAGACAAATAAAATGAGATTTATGTACACAAGGAGATACTATTCAGCCTTTAAAAAGAAAGTAATCTTCCCCTTTGTAACAATATTAATGAACCTGGAGGACATTATGCTAAATGAAATGAGCCAGACACAGAAAGACAAATATTATATGATCTCATTATATGTGGAAACTAAAAAAGTAAAGAAGCAAAGGATAGAAGAGTGGTTGCTAGGGGAGGAGGTGAAGGAAATGGGGAGATGTTGCTCAACGAGTACAAACTTTCTATTATAAGATGAATAGGTTCTGGAGATCTAATATACAGCATTATGACTATAATAAATTATTTACTTAATATCTGATGAGAGTAGATTTTTAAGTAGGTTTACTACATACGCACGGAAATAGTATTCATGGATGGTGATGGATGTGTTAATTAACTTGATTATGATAATCATTATACAATGTATCTATAAAATCATGTTGTATACCTTGAATATATAAAATATTTGTCAATCATGCCTCATTATAGCTAAGAAAAAAATCTAATAGTGTTGCTGCTTGGCACATAAAAATAAGTTGCTGACTATTTAACTTGGCCTATCGACCAAGTTATCTTTTGCGTGTGCATATATCTGGGTATATATTTACATGACAATTTTATAAATTCCTAAAGAAAGGTGTTAGTCTAATCAATAACAGGAGCCACCTACCATTTGAAAA
>NW_012148175.1:2973226-2974819 GCF_000956105.1 Propithecus coquereli
ATGAAATAATTATTTTAGCTACATCTTGATGTGAAAAACAGATTTAAACAAATATGTTTCTCAGGAATATCTTCTACAATACATCCTAGTCTATTGATATGTCTCAAAACTCCTGCAATAATAATCCTTTTAAATATAAATTTGTTTCACGATAAACCCTTTTAGTTAACCATGTTATTTATATGATTTATGCTTGGCCACCACATCTATCCATGATCATTTAGACTCATAAATTTACTGAAAAAACTTTCAAGGCCATGGATTGTGAACATAATTCTGCTGAAATGATAATGTGCTGAATAATTTCCTTCTATGTGGCCACGACAACTAGTCCTCATGAAGTCTGGCTGCATAAAGAAATTATCAAGTAGCTGCAATCTGGCAAGCTTCAAACTTGAGATACATCATATAATTTAGCACCAAAATTTTATAGTACTGATTATAAATATTATAGCAATTACTGAGGAGCAAAAGGTGATGATGAAACACTAATTAGACACATGGCAACTGGATCATTTTTTAGATGGGACTAGAACATAAACATTTCTGCCAAATTACTACATTACAAAGCCTTTAAATATCAGAAAACTTTTAGTAGCTTCAAGACTGTGTTGAGCTCTTTTGTTCACACATTCATTCAGAATTTTTTGAGTATGATTTTGTTAGGCACAGAGAGGTAAAAAAAAAATAATAATAATAATAAGACACTGTCCTTACCCTTAAGGATCTCACATTTCAGTAAGGGGTGCAGACATGCAGAATGGTAACTACAGTAAAATGTGATTTGGGTTAAAATAAGAGAATGAACAAGGAGCTAACAGATCACAAAGAAGGGAACAAGTAAACTGGCCTGCGGGTATCAAAAAGGGCTCTACAAAGCTTGTGTCATTTGAATGATATCAAGAAGTGGATAAGAATTTTAAAATGAAAAAAATCATTACAAAAATGCATGCCCATCAAAGGGAGTAACAGGCAAAGACTAGAGTTGTGACTGTTATGAGTTGTGTGACAATTCCAGTAGAATTGAAAATTAGGGTATATAGTGAGAAGAGACAGAGATGACATTCAAATGTGGACAGTGGCAAAATTATGGAAGGGAGGGCCATGCAGATGATACTAAGAGAATTTAGTCTTTGCCCTATTGTTGATGATATAATTTATAGCCCAACTGGTGGTGATCTGATAACAAGGGAGTATGATAGGTGAAACAATAGGTCTACCACAAGACTGTCCCAAACAAACCAGAGTATATGTTCACCTATGCAATAGGAAATAGAAGTATTTAGGTGGGGCACGAATCCGATAAGATCTGCTTATTTATTATTATAATTCTCCTAGTAATAGAAGGAAATACATTAAAAAAACCCCTCTTGGAGCCTATTATAATAGCTGTAATAATAATGCAAATCAGTAACAATGGAGAGGTAAGGAAACAGAATTCAGGATATCTATCTGAAGTAGAATTAATAGGCTATTATGACCAATTAAATGTGGAATTGGAGAGTAAAGGGGAGAGAATGTAGAAAATGTATGTATACTGACAATGTTATTTAGAGAATTCTGCAGGAGAAGTATTGGGTGTAGGATGGCAAT
>NW_012148175.1:2976929-2977363 GCF_000956105.1 Propithecus coquereli
TTGGGACAGAACCCCAAGAAGAGGGATTATTTCAGATTTAATTATATTGAATATTTAGTTCCTCTGATTAATCCTGAACTTTGCTTGGAAAACTAAGAACACCAACAATGTTTAGTGTTAGAGATATTATATTAATTTTGTAACATATCAAGGAATCTGGTAGGGCATGCCAGTAAGATTATATCATGGTTGAGTTATTTTTCCAGATGCAAAACCTAGTTATTTATGAAAAGTCACAAAACCTAAGAAAGATTGAGTATAGTAAAGGAAATTGTAATTATTGCTTAATTATTAGTTTCCCTCTGTGTAAGTATATTGAACAAGGAAACATGAGTTACTCAGAATTCTTCAACATGAGCTATTTATCACACAGGGTCAATATATTTCTAGCGCATTCACTATGATTAATGTAGTACAATTAGGGAGAGATATGT
>NW_012148175.1:2977413-2978679 GCF_000956105.1 Propithecus coquereli
ACCAGTAAATTGAAAATCTACTTGTGGACTGAGAAGATAGATTAATTTACAGATATACAGTACTTTCAAAGCTATGCAAAATGAGTAGTTGAGTCTATGAAAGTAGATGAGATTTTTCTCCCTACTGACATTTAGGGAGAAAAGAGGACCAAAGTCAGTGTCCTAAGAAACACTAACATTTAGCAGTACTCCATAAAAGGACAAGCCTGTGATCAAGACAGAGAGGAAATGACCACAGGAGGGGAATGAACAAGCCGTGCTGTCCTGCAAGACAAGGGTAGATGGAACTAAAAGGAGTCAACAGGGTAACATGCTTCAGAGAGAAATGGAGTATAGTCTGAATAAAAGGGACCACTGGATTTGGCACTTGAACAATTACCAAGGACTTGCCAAGAGCAGGTGCAGTAGAGTGGCTGGGGAAGAAGTACTTGAATTAAGGAATGTCTGGAGATGGCAAGAAAGTGGAGTCATCAGGTGATGATTCTTCCAATTAGTTGGTGATGAAGAAAAGAGGAAAGATTGAGTGATAGTTTGAGAAAAAATATTTTTAGGAGAGGATGAGTTTTTCATCATTCTTTATAGACTGAAAAGAAGTCAGAAAAGGAAAAATTATTAGCATTATAGGAAACAGAGGAAAATCTGATGGAACAATATATGAGGCAATTGGGGTGAGAGTTAACTTTGAGGAAAAGAAAGCATGTCATCCTTTAAGAATGGGGGAAAAGTGACAAGACAGGTACTATTTTCAGAATGTATGTAGAGAGAAAGAAAAAATCATGAAAAAGTTGGAAGGTTTCAGTTGCAAAAAAGTACAGGTAAACAATGATATAGGTTATTTTTTAAGCAAATCCACAACTATTCATGATATAGATTAAGTGGTGAGAAATGAAAGTAGAATATTATAGTTATGCCTATTCATGAAAATTTATTTTCTCATCTACCCAAGGATGATAGCAATCATATCATTTTATACTAGCTTGATGTTTTCTAATACTTTTAATAAAGAACAGGCAAAGAACTGACACCTAATGAACATGTATTCTATACCAGATACTGTTTATCATATTTTTCAAAAGCCATTTGATAAAAGCATTATCAACATTTGTTAGAAAATGAAATCAAGGCTCAGAGAGTTTAAGGATAAGTGGTCACTTAACTATTAATAGTTAATAAGGGAGCCAAGATCTTAACACTGGAATCTATGAGCTTTTCCATTGCTCCAGGGCACCTTTCTCTATAAGGCTGTCTTCATTTTCAATATTATTT
>NW_012148175.1:2979557-2980350 GCF_000956105.1 Propithecus coquereli
TTATCTACCACATTGCTCTCTATAGAAGATGAATTGTACAACTGAATTATCAGGGTCTTGGAAGTAAAATTAACATAACCTTAACAGAAAGTGAAGTTTTGTACCTCATCTTCACATTGAAAGCATAGATCAAGCCATCCTGTCTCTTTTCACTGCCCAGAGGTCCAATTATAAAAAGGAAATGAAGCAAAAAGGAACAGCTTTCCTATGTATTCTTCCATGACATCAGTTTTTTTGGTTATTACACCAAGTTTAGGGGAAGATTGAGATACCTTCACTCCATGAATTCTGATCTCAGGATAAGAGTCAGTTGAGAGTAGATAATGTTCCCTGTGGAAGAATGTTTCTTCATATGCAGATTTGGAACAGAAATATTGAAAGGTACATATACCTACCTTTATTTAAATAATAAATCATTAGACTATGTTCCTGACAGAAATTTTGGAACCACCTTGCTTGAATTTGTATGCCACTTCATCTTAGACTATTTATCTGGACTTTAACCATAATTATTGACTGTATGAAAGCTACAAAACTCAGCCTTAACATTTAGCCTTCAGCTGTTTCTAAAGGAAAACAAACAACTAATTGGTCATTTTCATTCTTTCTTTGAACCACTAAGTGGTAAGTTAGTTTAGTCAAAATGCAAAATTAGTGGGTTTAAAGAGAGAGTTATAATCAATACCATCTATTCAGGAAAACACACTGTGAGGTTATTTATGGAGTCAGAATCAAGTTCCAGGACTGAATTTACACAAATTTAAATACTCATGTAAAAGCTGAAAAATGTAAT
>NW_012148175.1:2980747-2981615 GCF_000956105.1 Propithecus coquereli
ATGTCTTTTCATGGCTTGATAGCTCATCTCTTTTTAGTGATGAATAATATTCTGTTTTCTGGGTATACAACAGTTTATTCACCTACTGAAGGACATCTTGATTGCTTCCAAATTTTTGCAATTATGAATAAAGTTGCTATAAACATTCATTTGCAAGTTTTTCTGTGAACATGAGTTTTTAACTCATTTAGGTAAAACCAAGAAGTGTGTTTGCTGGATCATATGGTAAGAGTATGTTTAGTTTTGTAAGAAATTATGAAACTGTTTTCCCAAGTGCCTGTACCATTTTGCATTCTTACCACAACAAATGAGAATTCCTGTTGCTCCATAACCTTACTAGCATTTGGTGTTGTTAATATTTTAGAATATGAGCACTCTAATAGGTGTGTAGTAATATTTCATTGTTGTTTTAATTTGCAATTCCCTAATGACATATTGGGTTGAAAAACTTTTCATATGCTTATTATCCATTTGCATATCTTCTTTGGTGAGGCTCTGTTAAGGTCTTTTGTACATTTTTAAATCAGATTGTTTTCTTATTGTTTAATTTTAAGGGTTTTTTGTGTAGTTTGGGTAACAGTTCTTTACCAGATGTGTCTTGCAAATATTTTCTCACAATCTGTGTCTTGTCTTCTCATTTTATATTTTGCAGATCAGACATTTTTAATTTTAATGAAACTTAGCTTATTATTTCTTTCATCGATTATGCCTTTGATGTTAATATATACAAAGTCTTTACCATACTCAAGGACACCTATATTTTCTCTGTTGTCTTCTAGGCATTATATACTTCTTCATTTTACATTTTAGATCTGCAATCAATTCTGAGTTAATTTTTGTGAGGAGTGTGAGGTCTGTGTATAGATGC
>NW_012148175.1:2983485-2984014 GCF_000956105.1 Propithecus coquereli
GGGAGTGTTTTTTGTGGATTCTTTTGGATTTTCTGAACTATCATTTTTAGTCCCTACTTTATGTATAATATCTTTCCCTATTCCTTATTCCTCTGATACATACAATTCAATTAGTGTCAGAAAGTAGCTTATTGAGTCCCAGGATCACAATCTACAAGTTACCCTCACTCAGGGCATGTTTTCACAACATGGATTCTATATTTAAGTTCCAGCCTCTTTCCTGCAGAAATAATTGACACTGATAAGTTTCATGAATGTTCTCATATGCAAGTTTCCTCAGACTCCAAGGAAGAGCATACTACCTCCACTCACAGATCCCTTTATAATACTACCCTTCCTGAAACAACTCCTGCTGTGTTAAAGTAGTGTTTTCAATGGTGATACATTAGAAACAATCCAATAACCCATCAATATAAAAAGAGCCCATCAAATCCTTGAGCTTCCATGCACTGTAAAAATATGTAACTGTTAAAAAAAGAATGAGGGAAATCTATACATTTTGTATGTTGTTTAAAAGTGAAATGGAAAT
>NW_012148175.1:2984064-2984651 GCF_000956105.1 Propithecus coquereli
TATTTCATTCAAAAATATTTGTTGTGTATCTACAGTATACCTATCATACAGGCACTGGAGATGCAGCAATGAACAATCTTTTGAATATCCTGCCTCCATGGAATGTTTAAGACTTAATTTTTTAGAGTAGTAGTAGGTTCACAGCAAAATTGAGAGGAAAGTAGAGAAATTTCTCATATACCCTCTGCCCTGACATGCACATAACCTCCTTCATTATCAACATCCCCCACCAGACTGGTACATTGATTACAACTGATGCACCCACATTGACACATAATTATCATCTAAAGTGCATAGTTTATATTAAGTTCCCACTTCTGATGTTATATATTCTATGTGTTTAGACAAATGTATAATGACATGTATCCACCACGTAGTATCATACAGAGCAGTTTCACTGCCCTAAAGATCCTCTGTGTTCTGCCTATTCACCCCTCCCCTCTCCACTAATCCTGGCAACTACCGATCTTTTTACTGTCTCCATAGTTTTGGCTTTTCCAGAATGTCATATAGTTGGAATCATACAGGATGTAGCCTTTTTTTCTTAATTTCAGAATATTACGGGGGTACAAACATTTTGTTCACAT
>NW_012148175.1:2986108-2986480 GCF_000956105.1 Propithecus coquereli
ATTAATTTCTTAGGTAACTATCTGTTGTGTTGTATCCCCTTGACTTTATAAATGAATGAATGTATATTTTTTCTGCCATGTTCATGTTCACGTACAAACTGTAGTTTATTTTGTGGCACACAAACAATGAACAGGGCAAAGAGATATAACAAAGAGCAACCTGACAGATTATTTGCAAAACCTCTTCTCCGCTCTAATGGAAATTCTGTGTGTGAGTATATGTGTGCACGTGTGTTTAAGAGGAGTAAAAGAGGAAAAAGATATGTATTAGATGTACCTACTATATCCTAGGCAGTTATTTAATCCTCACAGTAATACTGTAAGGTAAATATTACCATCTTCACATTATAGATGAAGAAATGAAAACTCAGA
>NW_012148175.1:2988376-2989772 GCF_000956105.1 Propithecus coquereli
GGGGAGATAAAAATACAGACAAGGAATTGAATTATAGTTTGATAAGTGAGGTAAAAGCAGCATGTACAGTAGTGGCCGAAGCAGGAATGTTCAACTTGTCTTGGATATTGTAAAATGCTCCACGGGTGCAGAGATGCTGAAAATACTTTTCTGGCATATGTGAAGGAAAGAACATTCTGGGCAAAAGGAACTGCATAAGTACAGCACATCCAGAAACTTGTATGTGGTCTCTTTTTCTTTACATCTACTTAATGAAATACAGAATTAGGGATTTACAAAGAATATATCATATCTTCTTTATACCATGGAAAAGAATATGCCCTAAAGCAGAGATCATCTCCACTCCATGATAGCCAAGAGAAAGAAGAAGCGAATGTACCAGCAAAAGTACAAAAGACAAAAGCTGAGGTAGAAATCCAAGTTAGCCACTAGCTTGTGTACTGACAAAGGCCACAGGAGCTGAATATGGTATGACAGAGACTGGGAAGACTGGTTACAAGTTGTTGGACTGCAAGATACTGTCTAAAACTTGTCTGTCAGTGGATCTAGAACTTTCATCACCATCTAATCACCAAGTCCACTTCCAAGAGACCCACCACCTTGCTTGTACCAAAACAGTCCCTAGTGTCCTTTGCCTCAGACCCATGACATCTGGATTAGTTCTGTTCTCAGTTACGGCCAAGTATAACACATTAAATCATCTCTTTTTCAGTCTTAGCTGAAGAAACAGAGAGAGAGAGAGAGAGATCAACACATTAGGGGCATGTGATCTAAAAATGACTAATGTAAATATTCATCAGATAAATTCGAAAATACATTTAGGTCAATGCCCCTAATAAAATTACTAAACAGGCCAAAACGTGCCACTGACAGGATTTTACTTAGGCTTAAAATGTTAGCTAGGGTCAAGCAACATTAGACAAGGACATTTAGCTGAGCTATAACCTACTTTCCCTCTAGGACCGAGCTGATGTCTTTTATTATCCAAAGAAATTTGTTATAATAAATTCAGTTGAGGTGTTCTCTTCCCCATTTCTTTTCTTTCCCGTAGAGCATAAGGCATGGTTGATTTGCACAGCTCAATCTCCTTCACGGCCTGGGGACATTCTGGTGTAGAAAAAGAATCCTCCTTTTATAGAAACACACGTGTACACACACACACACAGCTGTTTCACTGTTGTCAGATGTAATTTGTTCAGAAGGGAGGGAGGTGAGTAATGAGTGCCCACACTAACTCACACTTTAAAGAGGACACAGATGGGTCATTTGATTACATATTAGGATTGACCTTCACATGGCAGCATACTGACAGGTAGGAGGACAATATTCCCAGGGGCAGGAGTTCTTGTCTTAGAGACCAAATCTATGCTGATGGTCAAGATGAACCCAGGCAGAA
>NW_012148175.1:2990577-2991247 GCF_000956105.1 Propithecus coquereli
TTGAAAAAGCAGGAGGACATTAACAGGAGTAGGACATCCTTAGTGAAAGACAATTCTAAAGAAAAAAGGTATAAAAGGAATGAGGGGCAGGACCTATTCAGAAAAGAGGCAGTTTCATTTTATTGGATTATGGGATCATAGGAGGATGTGGCAAGATATAAGGTAGGAAAAATATTTTGAAGACCATATTGAAGACTATGAAATTTTCTTTATAGGCATTCACAAACTTCTGATGGTTTGGGAAATGTTCTTTTAAGGAATAAAATAAGGAGACTTTGGGTGGTAAACAGGAAGGGGTCAAAACTTCTGATAAAATTTAAAGTGAAAGATGAGACCACATTACAATCTCTTACTTCTGCCTATGTGAATCATTAGCAAACAGCTCAAGTACCAATCTATGCGGGATCACTCAGAGGTTAAGCCACTGGATTATACAGAAACTTTTTGTTTCTATGGAATAGAGTCAGGATGGGTAGACAGTCTTGTTTACAAACTACACATTTTGAAGACCTCTGCTGTCCACACTGTTCAAAGTAAATTGCATTCACATAGCAAATAAACCCCAACTTTCTCTTCTTATATTCAATGGACGTTATATTAGAAAGACAAAAGATAGTTTATATATTTTAACATCTTGCTAAATATGCAAATACACACAGATATCTTTTAA
>NW_012148176.1:0-1084 GCF_000956105.1 Propithecus coquereli
ACAGTGCTGGAAGATCTAGCCATCTTGATAATGCAACAGAAATAAGTAAAAGGCATATAGATTGTAAAGAAAGAAATATTAATAGAACAACTTCTACAACTGTCTACCCAGTTAATTCCAAGTAATCTACAAAAGCACCCTTGAAGTAATAAGTGAATTTGGCAATGTCATGTCATAGGATACAAGATCAACACACAAAAATAAATCCCATTTCTATATACTAAGAATGAACATGCAGCAACCAAAATTAAAAACACAATACCAATTACAATTACTCAAAAGAAAAAAAAAAGAAAAGAAAGAAACACTTAGGTATTCGCTTAAGAAAATATACCTGGGATTTGTACGCTGCAAAGTGAAATATACTGATAAAAGAAATTTAAAAAGACTTAAATAACTGTAGAAATGTATCTTATTCATGGATTGGGAGACTCAACATAATAAAGATAGAAATTCTTCCTAAATTGATCTATCTTTTGGTTTAATGCAATTCCTATCAAAATCCCAGTAAGGTTTTTGTAGACATAGGAAAGCTTATTCTAAAATTCATATGTAAAGGTGTGGATCAAGAATAGCTAAAATGATCTTGACAAAGAAGAATAGTGTGGGAGGAATTACTCTACAAGTATTAAGTCTTACTATATAGATACAGAATCAAGAAAGTGTGCTATTCACAAAGGAAAAGACACATAGATCAATGGAATAGAATAGAAAATCCAGAAATAGACCCATCCAAATACACAGAATTGATTTTTTTTTACAAAGAAGTATAAGTAATTTGATAGAGGAACAAGAAACTTTTCAACAAATGGTGCAGAGGTGATTGCATATCCATAGACATAAAAAATGAAGCTCAGTCTAAACATCACATACTATACAAACATGAACTTGTCACATAAAATGGATCATAGACTTGTAAAATGTAAAACTATGAAATGTCTAGGAAAAACATGGAAAATCTTTAAGATACAGAACTAAGAAAAGAATTCTTAGACTTGACACCAAAAATATGATGCATAAAAGGAAAAACTGGCAAATTTGCCCTCATCAAAATTAAAACCTTTTTCTTTGGGAAAGACCCTAT
>NW_012148176.1:4501-4887 GCF_000956105.1 Propithecus coquereli
TATATTTGGGGAACTTGTGTCAATAAGTATACCACTATGCAGAATAGGTAGGCAAAATGCTGTGATGTACAAGGAATTGAAATTTAAATCTGCTTGTAGAATTTGATACAGGTAAATGGAAACTATGTATTTTCTTTGACTGTGTTCTTTCTTATTGCTTTCACTTGATGGTAAAAGAATATTCTGGAATGTCTGCATACATCTGAAGCAAAATCATCTAAGTTCTAAGCACATTACAGTATGTTAATAGCTACTTCTTTATGATTTACTTACAGTAAATCTTCAATGGGTATCTATGGATATCATCACAAAAATGAGTCAGGGGCCACTTGCCAAATTGTCCTGTTCAAGTTGACATCTATGGGAGCTTGTATTGAGCTTCACTA
>NW_012148176.1:6198-10408 GCF_000956105.1 Propithecus coquereli
GACAAATGGCCTCTTTTATAGGTATTATGACTGAAATGAGATAGCTTAAAGTGCTTATATAGTTTCCTGTTTAATCAATATTGTTGTTGTTTTTCCGTTTTTTGGTTATTATGAATAAAGCTACTAGGGATATGTGAGTATAAGTTTTCATGTAGACGTATGTGCTCATTTCTCAAGGGTAAGTACTAACGATTGGATTGCTGGGTCATGTAGTAGATGTATAGTTAACAATTAAAAAAAAACACCTTTCAAACTGTTTTCTAAAGTAATTGTAAAATTTTAGAATTCTGGCAGCAGTATCTGGGAGTTCTAAGGACTCTACATCCTTCACAACACTTGGTATGGTCAGTCTTTTGAATCTTAGTCATAAAAACGAGTACGTAGTGGTAACTCTTCAGAGTTTAATCAGCATCTACCTGAAGATTAAAGATGTTGAGCTTTTTTTTATTTCAGAATTTTATGAGAGTACACATGTTTTGCTTACCTAATTTGCTTTTGTACAATTTGAGTTAAATTATAAGTGTCCCCTTCATCCAGTTAGTGTGCATTGGCACCTGATAGATGTGAATTTACCCATCTCCTCCTCTACCCACCCACCTACTTGATTTGCTTGAGTTTTGCTTCCATATGTGCACATAAGTGTTTCTCAATTAGTTCCAGTTTAGTATTGAGTACAGGTGTTGTTTGTTTTTCTTGCAATACTTCACTAAGAAGAATGGCCCAGGTTGTTAAAAAAGATGCTAGAAAACCATTTTTTTATGGCTGAGTTAGTGCTCCAGAGTATACAGATACCACATTTTATTAATTCACTCATATATTGATGGGCACTTGGGCTGATTCCACATCTTTGAAATTGTGAATTATGTTGCTATAAACATTTGAGTGCAAGTGTCTTTTTTATAATGTGTCTTTTTTTCCCTTTGGGTAAATACCTAGTAGTGGTATTGCCAGTTCAAATGGTAGGACTACTTTTAGTTCTTTGACGTATCTCTACAATACTTTCCATAGAGGTTATACTAGTTTGCAGTCCCAATGTGTAAGTGTATAGTGTACTTTTCTCTACACAGCCTCACAGTGTATAAGTGTATAATTGCACTTTTACAGTGTATAAGTGTACTTTTTTCTATACAGCCTCACCAGCATCTGCTGTTTTGGGACTTTTTGACAAAAGCTATTCTCACTAGAGCTAGGTGATATCTCGCTGTGATTTTGATTTGCATTTCCTTGATGATTAGAAACATTGAGCATTTTTTCATGTGTTTGTTGGCCATCAGTCCATCTTCTTTTGAAAAGTTTCTGTTCATGTCTTTTGCCCACTTTTTAATGGGGTTGTTTTATTTTTTCTTGATGATTTGCTTGTATTCTTTGTAGATTCTGGTTATGGGCCATTTATTGGATGTATAGCATGCAAATATTTTCTCCCATTCTGTATGTTATCCTTTGCTCTATTGATTGCATCCTTGGCTGTGCAGAAGCATTTTAATTTGATCAAGTCCCATTTATTTATTTTTATTGTTGCTGTGATTGATTTTGGGATCTTCTTCATAAACTCTCTGCCTAGGCCAATATCTGTAAGAGATTTTTCAATCTTTTCTTCTAGAATTCTTATGGTTTCATGTCTTAGGTTTAAGTATGCTATCCATCAAGAATTAATTTTTGTGAGAGGTTAGAGGTACAAATCCTCTTTCAGCCTTCTACATGTGGCTATCCAATTTTATCAGCACCATTTATTGAATGGAGATTCTTTACCTGAGTTTATGTTTTTGTGTGCTTTGTCAAAGATCAGATGGCAATACCAGATGGATACATAATCTCTTTTCTTTGTCTGATCCATAAGTCTATGTCTCTGTTTTTCTGCCAGTACCATGCTGTTTTAGTTACTATAGCCTTGTAGTATGGCTTGAAGTCTGGTAAAGTGATGCCTCCTGATTTATTCTTATTATGTAGGATTGCATTAGCTATTCAGGGTCTTTTCTGCTTCCATACAAAGTGCAGAACTATTTTTTCAAGGTCTACAAAAAATAATGTTGATATTTTAATGGGGATTGCATTGAATCTGCCATCCATATATCTTCTTTTATTTTTTGCCCAATATTTTCATCATATAGTTTGACATCTTGTTATAGATTTGTAAGAATTCCTTAGATATTCTGTACATAAGCCCTTTATTACAAGTATGTGTTGTAAATATTTTTTCCCATTGTGGCTTGCTCTTGCAATTTGCTAGCAATGTTTTTGAAAGAGCAAAAGTTTTTAATTTTAATAAACTCCCAAATTATCCACAGTTTTATTTTATGGCTCATTGTTTTTGTGCCATATCTAAAAATCTTTGCCTACCTTATACTAATTTTAGAGCAAGCTCTTATAGGTAGACTTACTATCCATTTCTTGTTAATTTTTACATGTAACATAAGGGTCTAGATTCAATTTGTTCTATCTGTATATCCAATTGTTCTAGCAGCATGTGTAGATAGATTACCTTTACCTCAATGGATTTTCTTGACAACTTTGTTGAAAATCAATTGACCATGTATGTGTGGGTCTAATTTTGGACTCTATTCTGTTCTATTAATCTGCTGTGCTAACACCATATGGTACAGAGTAATGTAGCTTTCTATTCCTATAGTCTTGCCTATTCTGAAATTTTATATAAGAAAATTATGTATTATGTATCGTGAAGTCTTTTATTCTTGACCTTTTTCATTTGGAATTATGCTTTTGAGGGTCTATGGCTTTGAGCAAATTACTCAATTTTGCTACTTGTTCATTTCTCCTCATGACAAATGGCCTCTTTTATAGGTATTATGACTGAAATGAGATAGCTTAAAGTGCTTATATAGTTTCCTGTTTAATCAATATTGTTGTTGTTTTTCCGTTTTTTGGTTATTATGAATAAAGCTACTAGGGATATGTGAGTATAAGTTTTCATGTAGACGTATGTGCTCATTTCTCAAGGGTAAGTACTAACGATTGGATTGCTGGGTCATGTAGTAGATGTATAGTTAACAATTAAAAAAAAAACACCTTTCAAACTGTTTTCTAAAGTAATTGTAAAATTTTAGAATTCTGGCAGCAGTATCTGGGAGTTCTAAGGACTCTACATCCTTCACAACACTTGGTATGGTCAGTCTTTTGAATCTTAGTCATAAAAACGAGTACGTAGTGGTAACTCTTCAGAGTTTAATCAGCATCTACCTGAAGATTAAAGATGTTGAGCTTTTTTTTATTTCAGAATTTTATGAGAGTACACATGTTTTGCTTACCTAATTTGCTTTTGTACAATTTGAGTTAAATTATAAGTGTCCCCTTCATCCAGTTAGTGTGCATTGGCACCTGATAGATGTGAATTTACCCATCTCCTCCTCTACCCACCCACCTACTTGATTTGCTTGAGTTTTGCTTCCATATGTGCACATAAGTGTTTCTCAATTAGTTCCAGTTTAGTATTGAGTACAGGTGTTGTTTGTTTTTCTTGCAATACTTCACTAAGAAGAATGGCCCAGGTTGTTAAAAAAGATGCTAGAAAACCATTTTTTTATGGCTGAGTTAGTGCTCCAGAGTATACAGATACCACATTTTATTAATTCACTCATATATTGATGGGCACTTGGGCTGATTCCACATCTTTGCAATTGTGAATTATGTTGCTATAAACATTTGAGTGCAAGTGTCTTTTTTATAATGTGTCTTTTTTTCCCTTTGGGTAAATACCTAGTAGTGGTATTGCTAGTTCAAATGGTAGGACTACTTTTAGTTCTTTGACGTATCTCTACAATACTTTCCATAGAGGTTATACTAGTTTGCAGTCCCAATGTGTAAGTGTATAGTGTACTTTTCTCTACACAGCCTCACAGTGTATAAGTGTATAATTGCACTTTTACAGTGTACAAGTGTACTTTTCTCTATACAGCCTCACCAGCATCTGCTGTTTTGGGACTTTTTGACAAAAGCTATTCTCACTAGAGCTAGGTGATATCTCGCTGTGATTTTGATTTGCATTTTCTTGATGATTAGAAACATTGAGCATTTTTTCATGTGTTTGTTGGCCATCAGTCCATCTTCTTTTGAAAAGTTTCTGTTCATGTCTTTTGCCCACTTTTTAATGGGGTTGTTTTATTTTTTCTTGATGATTTGCTTGTATTCTTTGTAGATTCTGGTTATGGGCCATTTATTGGATGTATAGCATGCAAATATTTTCTCCCATTCTGTA
>NW_012148176.1:11300-11681 GCF_000956105.1 Propithecus coquereli
TATCGATTGCTCTGTTACAAGGCCTTTCCACTTTGACTGGTGGAAATGCAAATAATCCTAGCTCTGTGTGAACTCTGTGAATTATTCAACCTAATGTTTTCCAGTTGTTCTTTCCTTGAAACATTTTGTCCCACTCATGCACAAATTAGTTCTCAAAGACTCAAAGGGACCATGTATGCAAATTTCTAGAGCTCTCTCTCTGTGAAGACCTTTTTTATCCAAACTCAGCTCTCTTATCTTTTCAGTCCAATGAGATTGCCAGACTTCGTTCCCCTCCCTGCACTGCGTCCTAACAATTGCCTCCAGGCAATAAGCTGGGCCAATCATAGGATTTATCTTATTTGATTTCCTTTTCCCAGTCATCATTGTTACATAGTGGCT
>NW_012148177.1:0-321 GCF_000956105.1 Propithecus coquereli
ATTGTAGATCCCTTCATTTGCTGTTCATAGTGTTTATCAAACCTTTCGTTCAGGGCTACTGTAAAGTAATTCTTCCAGTCTCCTATAATCCCTGTGACAAAGGAGAAAGAACAATAAGTGTCAAGTCTCTAAAAAAGAATAATGAGGTTTTTCAAACATTTGTCACTTTCATTAACACTTAAATATTATTCTTGTAATTCTCAATTTTTGGAATAAACTGTATATTGTAAGTAATATACTTATTTGAGCTTACAAAGATGGATTTTTCCTGATTTGTCAAAAAATAAATAAAAAATTTCATTCTCTGATTCTTCCCTCTTA
>NW_012148177.1:2846-3312 GCF_000956105.1 Propithecus coquereli
CTCAAGCAATTCTCCTGCCTCATCCTCTGGAGTAGCTAGGATTACAGGTGCATGCCACCAGGCTCAGCTAATTTGTAAAAACTTTTTGTAGAGACAGGGTCTCTCTATGTTTTCTAGGCTGATCTCGAAGTCCTGACCTCAAGTAATCCTCCCACCTAAGCCTCCCAAAGTGATGGGATTACAGATGTGAGCCACCATGCCCAGCACTTTAAAATTATTCTAAATATAATTCTCTTCATCCATAAAATGGATATAAAAGATACTTCAAAGATTGTTAGAAGAACTAAATAATTTGATGTTTGTGTTTATTATCAGTCTGGTGGGTGAGAAATGGGCATTTCACAGCGATTTTCATTTTGAATTACTCTGATTACTAATGAAGCTAAAGAAACATTAGATTATGAGGAAATTTTAATTCCATCATATTTTTGTGTATTGCTATTTTAGATTTTTTTTTTTTTTTTTT
>NW_012148177.1:14027-14404 GCF_000956105.1 Propithecus coquereli
AAGGTACCAATGCAATATTATTTGAAGGGTGTCTGAATAGCCACAACATTTAAGAAATATTTTATCCAATATTTTGTATATAGGCCCCCAAAATAAAGACCACTCTCTTTACAAAAAATTATGTTTGCAAGATCAGATTAAGCTTAAAAAAGAAAATCTAAGGTAGGATAGTTAAGAATGGTATACTGGTGAGGAGAAAAATTGGAAATAATCTATATGACCTAAATCAAAGAGTCCACCTGAAGAGATGAGTGGGGCTGAGGTTACAGACGCAAACAGAAAACAAGCATAAAATGCCTTGTAGTGTGTACTATAGAGTCTGGGGAGTTTTATAACAGTTATGGAAAGACATTGGCGTATATTAAGCAGGAGAGCAA
>NW_012148177.1:14454-15333 GCF_000956105.1 Propithecus coquereli
AAGGTACCAATGCAATATTATTTGAAGGGTGTCTGAATAGCCACAACATTTAAGAAATATTTTATCCAATATTTTGTATATAGGCCCCCAAAATAGCCTCAAAAAATAAAGATTAATATTATAGTAAGGCACACCTGGAAGATGTGT
This sequence comes from Propithecus coquereli, assembly GCF_000956105.1. Classification (NCBI taxonomy): domain Eukaryota; kingdom Metazoa; phylum Chordata; class Mammalia; order Primates; family Indriidae; genus Propithecus; species Propithecus coquereli. The sequence continues at coordinate 14,602 of NW_012148177.1, forward strand.
CCAAATTTGCCAGTAATGAATTGTCACATTGAGCAAGCTGGTAACAGTCTTGGACTTCAATTTTTACCTCTGATAAGTAAGGAGGCTTGAGTTAATACGTGGTGCACACAAGCATGCTTGGGTATCCTGCCTCAGATTGGGTCCCAATTCAGAGAGTGTAGAAAGGGATACAGCTAGTCCCTGTCCTATCATCGCCAAAGGTCCGTTGAAGAGTCAGTAACATTGTCCAACAATTGCAACACTTTTTTTCTTAAGATGCTATAATATAGATTGGGACAAGGATTTAAATGACTGCAAAGGAGGAATATATAACAGACTGTGCTGCTGCTGCTGTCATGATGTTTCGATAAGAAAAGCCTTCAAGGGGATGTGATAATTGAGCATAGCCTTAATAAGTGACTGGCATAAATTCACCAGTTGTGGGAGATAGAGAAGGGTTCAAACAGGCAGAAGACCACTCTCTTTACAAAAAATTATGTTTGCAAGATCAGATTAAGCTTAAAAAAAAAAATCTAAGGTAGGATAGTTAAGAATGGTATACTGGTGAAGAGAAAAATTGGAAATAATCTATATGACCTAAATCAAAGAGTCTACCTGAAGAGATGAGTGGGGCTGAGGTTACAGACGCAAACAGAAGACAAGCATAAAATGCCTTGTAGTGTGTACTATAGAGTCTGGGGAGTTTTATAACAGTTATGGAAAGACATTGGCGTATATTAAGCAGGAGAGCAA
>NW_012148177.1:18115-18419 GCF_000956105.1 Propithecus coquereli
TTAAGTAGAAAAACACTATCTAAATGTAAGATATTGCTTTTAATGACAAACATATAACTTTAAAAGGTGTTAAATGCTTTACATTATTCATTTCCTAAAGTATCAATTACTTTGTTCTCTTTATGCTTTTTTAAAAGACTTGTATATATAATTTGTATACTATATTTTCTAGACCCAAAAACTCAGTATTAATATCAATAATAATAAAAGTACAACCTGTTCAGATGATCCTGTGAAAGAAATGGAATGATCTAGTTTAGTTCTCTTCCAATACCAAGACAGGCTTTAAGCTGCAAAAAAAAGC
>NW_012148177.1:20794-22075 GCF_000956105.1 Propithecus coquereli
ATACAGCTGTCCTACTCTAAAACACTGAAAAAAAACATGGAGCTGGCATGTCTGTGTGACAAAATGTTCCCAGATGACTATTCCTTATTTGTGACTATTGCGCATTTTCTTTTCCTTCTATCTCACACACTTACTTCCTTTGGATTGAGTTTTATGGTTCTATAGAGTGTGTTTTATAAATAACAAGAGTTTAATATCGATAGTATAAAAATAAGGGGTATTGTAACTGAGTTTTTTATACTAGTAATAGACTTTATTTTTTAGAGCAGTGATAGGTTTAGAAAAATTGAGGAGATAGAACAGAAAGGTCTTATATAGTCCCTACTCCCTGTATAGTTTGCCATTTTATTAATACCTTGCATAATTTTGATATATTTGTTAAAATTAAATAACCAATATGAATATATTAGTATTAACTAAAGTCCATAGTTTACATTAGGGTTGACACTTTGTTGTATACAATTTTATGAGTGTTGATAAATGCATAATATCACACATTTACCACTACAGTATCATACAGAATACTTTCACTGCCCTAAAAGTCCCTTAAATTCAACCTATTCACCCTGCTTCCTCTACCCTAAAACCCTAGCAATCACTGACATTTTTATTCTCTATAGTTTTGCCTTTTCCACAATGTCAAACAGTATGTAGGCTTTTCAGATTGGCTTTTTCAACTAATAATATGCATTCAACATTCCTCCATGTTTTGGGTGACTTGATAACTCATTTCCTTTTACTGCTGAATAATACCCTATCATATGGACATATCACAGTTTGTTTAATCATTCAACTATTAGAGGACATCTTGGTTACTTCCAATTTTAGGCAATTAGGAATAAAATGGCTACAAACATTCGTGTACAGGTTTTTACGTGGACATAAGTTTTTACCTCATTTGAGTAAATACCTAGATATGTGATTGCTGGATGATGTGATATGACAATGTTTGTAAGAAATTGCCAAACTGTCTTCCAAAGTGGTTGTACCATTTTGCATTCCCACCAGCTATGAACAAGATTTCTTGCTGCTCCACATCCTCACCAGCATTTGATATCTATCATCAGATTTTTGTATATTATATGACTGAGTGTTTGGCTATGTTTAATGTTTGCTGTAGCTGCAGTGTTAGAGGTTTTGATTTCCTGTAGTGTCCTTGTTTTTGTCTCCTCTGTTGTCTTCAGCTTTCCCTAGAAACTGCTTCTTCAAGTCTTATTCGTGTAGTTCTTTCAATAGGGTAAAGCCACTATAATTATACAGAAGCCCTGTTGAAATACTGAC
>NW_012148178.1:0-402 GCF_000956105.1 Propithecus coquereli
TCTCCCACGTTGGCTGAGCATTTCAGCACATGACTTCCAGACTGCGTCTTCACCCCAAGTCCTGTGTTCATTTCACGTGTCCAGCATCAGGTACCGCTAGCCTCTTGGCCCCTTCACCATCTCAGTGCCCTTCGCCCCACCCTCTGCCAGCCCCAACTTCCCCCTGTGGGTACTTTAAAACTTGCCTTCTCCCAAAGCCCTCCTAACTCTGACAGTCTCTAACTTGTCAATCACGACACCTGCTCTTCTACTTCTTCAAAACCTCCAGGCCCACGACCCTCTCTTTTTTCTTTATCCGCTATCCGTGTCTTCACGTCCTCTTGTATCCAACTTAGATCCAATGTCCCCTTCCATACATGTACTTTCGGCCAATACTCATTTTTTAATTAATTATTTATTTTA
>NW_012148178.1:2912-3627 GCF_000956105.1 Propithecus coquereli
AATATTTTTAAAATAATAAGATCATAGAGATGGAGGACAATTTAATGGTGGCTATGGGGTTAGGGTTACTTGGGGACAGGGGAGAGCTTTGACTAGAAAGGGGCAGCACAGAGACATCATTATGGTGATGGAACTGTTCTGTGTCTTGATTGTACTGGTAGGTACACACATCCACACATGTGACAAAATGACATAGAACCAGAAACACACATATGTAAGATGTGACCATTCAGGAAAACTGAGTGACCAGTACATGAGACCTCTGTGTACTATCTTTGCAGCTTCTTGCAAGTCCGTAATTATTTTAAAATTAAAACTTAAAACGTATATCTCAAGTTTCTATTGATGCTACTTTACTTGAAGACACTTTCCTCTCTCACCTGTGTGACATATATTTTGCACCTTCTCCCAACTTGTCCCCATAAACCCATTTTCTCTGTTTTAGCAGGGATGGTCTTTCTAAGATGACAGCCTGAATATGCTCCACCTCTGAACACAATCTCTAGAGCTCCCTATTGTCCTTAGGACGTAGTTCATGAATTGTGTGCTGAGATGGGCAGAGTGCCACAGCAAACCCACAGGAGCGCAGCAGGACATTTTAAATGCTCAAGAGAAATGAAGGATATTTGACATTTATTGGACATTCACAAGAACTTCTAACTCAAGGTCATTCGAAGTTTCAACATTAGAACATAATACATCCCTTCCAGTGATG
>NW_012148178.1:5912-7886 GCF_000956105.1 Propithecus coquereli
AAGGTGAGCAGGGACAAGTCAGTTACAGATAAAGGGTGGAATGCAAAGTCTTCCTTGAAGCCAGTCTGGGAATCCACAGCTAATGAGACCCAGTAATTCTTGAGCCCAGAAGGAAGGCCTTGAGAGATAAAGAAATTGCCCAGAGGCAGAAACCTGGGCATTCTGATTCCTTTCATTAGAGCTACGGAGGTACCCAGCAGCTGTTGAACCCTGCAGAAAAGAATGCATCCTGCCACAGGGTGCCCAGATGGAATTGGAGTAGGTAAGCCTAGGTGAAGCTCTCAGGACGTGGCTGCTTGACCAGTAGGTCCAGCAGCTGTTGGTGGCACTGAGTGGTACTTGGAGGTTAATAAAGTCTATCTTCACTGCCTTCCTCTTAGTTCCTGCATCCCCTTTCTCTGTTCTCTCCTTTGAATTACTGGCGCAGCTTTCTAACCTGTCTCTTTCTCTTTCTCTCTTTCTCCCACCCATGCCTCAGCCTGCAGCCAGAGCAATTCTAAATGTATTAATATACCACTCTGCCTCATGTTTCAAACCTTCAGTGTTTTCCTTTTGCCCACATCAGGCAAGGCACAGGTTCCAACCTGCTTAACCTGACCCCACTGCAAACTCTGCTAATCAAACATGGCACAATTTTCCTCTGATCCAAAACATGACCGCATAGTGGAGGCTGATACCAATTTCGTTGGCAGGCATCAGCATTTTCAAAAAAGTAAATGAATCAGAAAAATAAATTATATTTGAATGGGACAGAATACACGACATCCTGATATTTAAGATGCATCCCATGTAGTAAGGTTAAGGTTGTTTTCATGGATTTTTATTTCAATTACATATTTTTACTTCAATTACATATTTTTATCTATATCTCTGGACAGGTTTTTGGAGTATCGATGCAAAATATATTTCTCTTCACATGGATTAAGCTTAAAAAAAGTAAAAAGAAAAAAAAACTACAAAACACTGTTCTAAATAGCTAACTAGTAATACTCTGCCAGTTAACTAGACTTTGGAGGTTGGTTAAAATCAATTTGCCATCTAAAATTCCTCGCATTGGCTTGAAGCTGCTCTCCAGCCTTATGTACTATCATCAGTACCACTCTAAATATGCATGAAACACACAAAGTCTGGTCGTACCAGGCTCTCTCCTCTCTCCCTGCCTTTGGAGGCGCTACTCCAGCTGGCTAAGATGTTTTTCTCCTCACTGCGTTCTCATGAAACCCTAATCCTCCCTGAAGACTGTTTGACGCCCCTTTCTCTACCACGCCTTCCCAAACTTGTCTTTTCCTCACATGCTTCCCCACCCTCACCACCTCAATGCCATGGAAGCTCCCCGCCCCTGCACAGGTGCAGCACCCCTGGCATTGCCCAATGCACAAGGCACTGTGGTTATTCACCTTTCAGTGAGTTTTTCCCAAAGACACCGTGAGTTTCTTGAGGGAAGGAATCAAGGCTTTCCTTCCCCTATCCCCAGGAAACAGTGCAGGGCATGGCCACTTGGAGATCTGTAATCATTTTCAAATGAATGAGTAAGCTGCAGGTGCTCCAGATCATGGGCCCAGTCCCTCTCTCTTCTTTGGCCAAGATTTTGAGCAGAGCCTGTGTTTCAAATGCTGTGTCTCCATTTGTCCTCCTAATCTCCGCAGTCATAACAATGGCCATCTTTTGTGTCACTTTAAAGACACTGTGTCAGTCTGACCATACGAGTGGGTGGGCAAGTAGGTCCATTTTCAGACACTGTTCCTGACTAAAGCTGGACAATTGCTCTGTGGAGATTGCAGGAAACTATGGTTTGCAACTCACAGAAGACAGTTCAGTAATGGCATGGAGCAAAGAGATAAAATACTGCAAAGGTACCAATTTGGTAGCAATAAAGCTATTGTTTTTAGACTCGGAAGATCAATTTCAAATACTCAACATAAGATTATCTTTGAATTGGTACCAAGTAGCCGAGGAAATGTTGGCTGGATATCC
>NW_012148178.1:11511-14176 GCF_000956105.1 Propithecus coquereli
CTTGCTGGGCAAGGGGGTGTGGACTGTGTGTTGTGGGGGGCATGCATGGGTATGATTTATTGTTTTATTTTGGTCATCTCTATGTTACCAAATAATAGCACAGAATATGGAATATAATTGGTGTTAGATCCTAAAACAATGAATGCGTAAGTGAGTGAATGCCATACGAATGAATTTTCCCAGGATGAGAAAGCTAGACAGTGGCTCCAACATGAACAAAACATGAATCTCTAGACTCAAAAGCCAGAGTCCTCTCTGTACCACAGGCAACATTATCAAACAACAATATTTCACAGAATCATGGAATTTCAGAAATGGGAAGGACCTTGGAGACCACTTTAGTTAGAGTTCCCACTTTATAGATAAGGAAACGGAGGCTCAAAAAAGTTCCATTATTTGGCAAAAATCATGAAGCCAGGAGCTAGACAAACCTGGGTCGGCACCCAGGCTCCCTAACTCTGAGGTCAATAGTGCTGCCACTGTGCCCTGGCAGGTTCAAGAGCCAGGGCACAGCCTTCATGTGGCAGCTCAAGTCTGTGAGTGACAGAGCATGTCCTCGTGCACCCAAACCATTGCATGTGTGCGAATATTATTGCTTGGCTTGTGAAACAACATAAGAGGGGGATTTAATTTGAAAGGATTTCACTGTTGCCCCTGGCAGTGGCTCCCCACCATGACTCTACGAGCTAAAGCCAGCCTCTGTGTGCATATGCAAGAGGAAGATGGCCTTAGCCTCCTTAAATGAGGAGAAGAGACGTCTTCCCAGGTTTTTTCTGAGGCTTCCAAATCGCCCTATGTTCCAGCGTGGATTCTAAAGAGGAGGGAACTGGCCAAGGCTTGAGGTCTGGGACAGGTCAGTTAGGCTGGCTCTCCAGAGTCAGATAATATGGCAGTATGGCAGTTAGGCATGTCTTTCGTGATGTAAATGTCAAGTGTATAATGTGTTGTGCCCATGTTAACATACGACAAGACAGATGCACTTGAAATTGCCTGTGGACATGCTTTAGTGTTTAAAAAAAAGTGGCAAGCAGAGAGGAAAACGTGTCAATGGACAAGTTCCCCAATGAGAACATCCTAGCTGGCTTCTTATCTGGTCTGTAACTGGATGGGTACATGTGTCTGGGTACCCACTTGCATGTGTTTCCATGTGCAGATTATGACAAGAACCCGACCTAATCCTCACGCATTGTAGGTGCAAAATCTATGTTTGTGGTATTTATCATCTCCCAGTTATACCTTTCCTATTGTCTTTTCTTTCTAGCAGTTATTATACATATAAGTGTGTGTTTATGTGTGTGTGCATGCTTGTGTTTAATTAATGTCAGTCTCTCCCATGAGAGCAAGGACCATGTTTGTTTTACTCATCATTGTATCATCTGCCCTAAACACAGCGTTCAGTCTGCAGCTTGTGCTTAATAATTATTTGAGGATTAAATAAAGGAAGGAAGGAATAATTAGATGGCCAGGGGCCTGACTTGTGGGTTGAACTCCGTCATTTAATTAACCATGTGACCTTGGTTAAATCTCATACTTAATTTTGGGGCTAGAAAGGATCTTAGAAATCAGCTTGCTGGATGATTGCAAACTTTGTTTTAGTAGTAGAATCCAAAGTAAAGCGTGTGAAATCTGAACACAAAAGCAGATGCAAATCTCCTCTTGTGTAAGGGAGGTGTCAGCCGGGGAACCCTGCCTGATCACCCCCTTTGCCTCTCTCTCCAGCCTAGAGTGGTTTCTATGGCTACTTTAATTAATCCTCAGGATTTCAAATAGCATAGGTGAAAACCACTGATCCACATCAACCGTATCATTTGATGAAAGAGGAAAGCAGGATCCAGGAGAGGAGGGAGCTTACCGAATGTCACAAGACCAGTGCATGAAGAACTGGAATTAGTATCCAGTTGTCCTGACTCCCAACCTCATTAGCAACTTTTTACCTCTCAACAACTCTAAAGCTTCCCTCCAAATATTTATAAAGTGGTTGTAAGAAAGAATGTTTGGAAGAACGTTTTCAGAGCTCTGAAACACTCTACATTGGGAAGCCAGATTGGGGGGAGGCATTCAACACGGTGGGTGAAAGGAGGGCTTTGGGGTCAGGTAGGTCAGTGTCTGGACCCCAGCTCTACTCCTTACCAGGTGGATGACCTATGGCAATGCACTCACCCTCCCCAGATACTGGTTTTCTCATTTGTAAAAGGTACTGCCCACCTCACAGAGGGTCTTATGAGGACCAGATGTCCTCCCTTCATGGCACATTATAAGTGCCCACTGAAAGGATGCTACTGTTGAGCGTTCGGCAGCTATGGTACTATTCAGAGTACCTGTTTAAGTTATTTCAACAGTAATAATAAACATGCATTGAGTATCTCACATGGGCCATAGCATCTCTTATAATACTGCATGATAGCCACCACCATGTGATATTATGATTATTTGTCCTCAGGCCCTCTTATCTTCCGTGTCTAGCATTGGATGAGGCATACAATACTTGCTAATAAACATTTAAAAACAAAAAATGGATGCCTCTAATTTCAGCATATTCATCAGCGTGGTTAGGGACTTAGAGTCATACTTTGTCTCCAGTCCAGGCACCACCTTTTCTTGGCTACATGACTTTATTCAAGTCACTCATCTTCTCTTCTTTAGAATGGAAATATAAATCCCAGTC
>NW_012148178.1:18960-19321 GCF_000956105.1 Propithecus coquereli
TTTATAACGTAGTTTACAGAATATTTTAAGGCCACTGTTGTGACCTACTACTTAGAAAAAAGGATTCCTTTCAAAATAATACTGCTCATTGACAATGCACCTAGACACCTGTACACTCTGATGGAGTTGAACAAAGAGATTAATGGTGTTCTCATGCCTGCTGAAACAATATCTGTTCTGCAGCCCATGGATCAAGAAGTGATTTCAACTTTCAAGTCTTGTTATTTAAGAAATACATTCTGTATTGCTATAGCTGCCATAATGACTCTTCTGATGGATCTTGGAAAAGTAAATTGAAAACCTTCTGGAAAGGATTCACCATTCTAGATACCATTAAGAACATTCACGATTGGTAAGAGGT
>NW_012148178.1:19371-21076 GCF_000956105.1 Propithecus coquereli
CCTGGACTGAGCAAGTCTATTAGTGCCATTTTTTCCAACAGCGCGTGCTGACTTTGTGTCTCTGTGTCACATTTGTGTAATTCCCACATTTCAAACTTGTTCATTATCATTATATCTTTTATATAATCTGTGATCAGTGATCTTTGATGTTATTATTGTAATTGTTTTGGAACACCACAAACTGCACCTATATAAGATGGCAAGCTTAATAAATGGGTATGTTCTGACTGCTTCACTGACCAGCTATTCCCTTATCTCTCTCCGTCACCTCAGGCCTCTCTGTCCCCTAAGACACAACAATACTGAAATCAGGCCAATTAATAACCCTACGATGGCCTCTTATTGTTCACGTGACAGGAATAGTCACATGTCTCTCACTTTAAATGAAAAGCTCAATGAGGAAGGCATGTGGAAAGCTAAGATAGGCCAAAGCTGAGCCTCTTGCACCAAACAGTTAGCCAAGTTGTGAATGCAAAGGAAAAGTTATTGAAGGAAATTAGAAGTGCTACTCCAGTGAACACACAAATGATAAGAAAGCAAAACAGCCTTGTTGCTGATATGGAGAAGGTTTACTGATCCAGGTAGAAGATCAAACCAGTCACAACATTCCCTTAAGCCAAAGCCTAATTCAGAGCAACCCTCCAACTCTCTTCAATGCCATGAAGAATGAGAGGTGGGGAAGCTGCAGAAGAAAATCTTGAAGGTAGCAGAGGTTGGTTCATGAGGTTTAAGGAAAGAAGCCGTCTCCATGACATACAAGTGCGAGGCGAAGGACCAAGTGCTGATATAAAAGCTGCAGCAAGTTCTCCAGAAGATACGGCTATGATTATTGATGGAGATGGCTACACTGAACAACAGATTTTCAACTTCAACAAAACAGCCTTATATTGAAAGGAGATACTGGCTAAGACTTTCATAGCTAGAGAGGAAAAGTCAATACCTGGCTTCAAGGTTTTAAAGGACAGGCTGGCTCTCTTGTTAGAGACTAATAAAGTTGGTGACTTTAAGTTGAAGCCAATGTTCATTTATTATTCCAAAAATTCTTTAAGAATTATGCTAAATCTTTCTGCCTGTGCTCTATAAACCGAACAACAAAGCCTGGAGGACAGCATATCTGTTTATAACGTAGTTTACAGAATATTTTAAGGCCACTGTTGTGACCTACTACTTAGAAAAAAGGATTCCTTTCAAAATAATACTGCTCATTGACAACGCACCTAGACACCTGTACACTCTGATGGAGTTGAACAAAGAGATTAATAGTGTTCTCATGTCTGCTGAAACAATATCTGTTCTGCAGCCCATGGATCAAGAAGTGATTTCAACTTTCGAGTCTTGTTATTTAAGAAATACATTCTGTATTGCTATAGCTGCCATAGTGATTCTTCTGATGGATCTTGGAAAAGTAAATTGAAAACCTTCTGGAAAGGATTCACCATTCTAGATACCATTAAGAACATTCACGATTGGTAAGAGGTCAAATGTCAACAATAACAGGAGTTTGGCAGAAGTTGATTCGAATCCTCATGGATGACTTTGAGGGGTTCAAGACTTAAGTGGAGAAAGTAACTGCAGATGTGGTGGAAACAGCAAGAGAACTAGAATTAGAAGTGGAGCCTGACAACATGACTGAATTGCTACAATCTCATGATCAATCTTGTATGAATGAGGAATTGCCTCTTATGGATGGACAGAAAAGGTAGTT
>NW_012148179.1:0-1393 GCF_000956105.1 Propithecus coquereli
TTTTAGTTGTCCGATTAATTTCTTTCTATTTTTAGTAGAGACGGGGTCTTGCTCTTGCTCAGGCTGGTTTCGAACTCCTGAGCTCAAGCAATCCGCCCGCCTCAGCCTCCCAGAGTGCTAGGATTACAGGCGTGAGCCACCGCGCCCGGCCTGTTTTCTATTTTAGATATGGTGAATAGAGAGGCCTTCTATGGGGAGTATAACTTTTCAGCAAAAGTCTGAATGAAATGAAGGAACTGGCCATTGAGATAACTGGGGTAAGTACATTTCAAGCAGTACAAAGACCCTGAAACAGGAATATTTTGATCTGTTCAACCAAGAAGAATGATAGAGAGCTAGTAGGAAATGAAGCTGAAGAGGTTGATAGGGATCATATTATATGGGTAATAACCATGGTAATATCTATGACTTATTTTAAGAGTTCAGTCTTAGCATTAATAAACACCACTAACTTTGCATGACATATTGTTACACAGTACCTGAGTACTTTTCACAACACTACTTTTTTTTGGGGGGGGACATCTCACTCTGTCACCACAGCTAGAGTGCAGTGGCGTCATCATAGCTCACTGCAACATCAAACTACTGGGCTCAAGTGATCCTCCCACCTCAGCCTCCTGAGTAGGTGGTACTACAGGTACATGCCACTGCACCTTGCTAATTTTTCAATTTTTTTGTAGAGACGGGGTCTTGCTATGTTGTTTGGGCTGGTCTTGGCCTCAAGTGATCCTCCCACCTTGGCCTCCCAAAGTGCTGGGATTACAGGTGTGAGCCACTGCACCTGGCCACAGCACTATCTTGTTTGATGCTCAGAATAATGCTAAGAATTGTTATTAGTTTTCTTAGTCTATATATAAGGAAAATGTAGGAAATTGTCCACAATTCTCTCTGCTCCATGAGCCCATGATCCATTTTAGGACATGGCCTAAATCCAATGATCTTGTTTCCTCAAATCCTAAGTTAGTTTGTGGTGCAAGACATAGGCCTAATTGTTTATTCAGTTGACTTCTCTGAGGTCACAAAGTGAGTGGACAGCCTAGCAAGGACTTGAGTTCTGGTCATCTCACTTCAACTCCCATGCTGTTTGCACTGACTCACAAGGTCATGTTGCTTTTCTCTTTGAATCATGGAATGATGAGGATGACAAGGTCTTCAGGGGTCATCTTCCCAGTAGGTTGGCACTAAAATCCTCGAAGGCCTGTGGGTGTTTACACAGTTTTCCAGGATTCTGCTGAAAGAGATTGATCGGCCTCTCTTATTATGTAATCCTACTTTAACTGAACAATAAGTTTTTCTTAGTAAATTCCCTTAGGTAACTTTAAAATATTTAATTTTTATCCTTTGATTCTTTTAGTTTGATAATCTTCATCTCTGTCTTAATATCCAGGCTCCC
>NW_012148179.1:1443-1807 GCF_000956105.1 Propithecus coquereli
AGTTCAGGCATGAGACTGCAGATCAAACCTTCGATGAGAAAGAGAGAATGTGTCCTTAGTTCTCTAGCTTCCACGTCTTCCAATGTCCTCACCGTTAGCCTTCAGCCTCTTGCCCCACAAAATGTTTCCGAAAATGTACCCTCAGCTCTCCACATGGTTCGGCCTCTTCACTCTGCGCTGGCCGCTAACTGGTCCTGCCACCAGTCTCCGAACTGTTTCCCAGACTCGTATTTGACCTCAAGATCTTTATTGGTTTACTCTTGTTAAGTGATGACATCATCTCTGTCTGCCAATAAATGTTGCACTGACTGTAGCCAAAACAATTTGGTTTTGATTTCTCTGTTCCTTCATTTTCTGACTCCAT
>NW_012148179.1:3352-3716 GCF_000956105.1 Propithecus coquereli
AGTTCAGGCATGAGACTGCAGATCAAACCTTCGATGAGAAAGAGAGAATGTGTCCTTAGTTCTCTAGCTTCCACGTCTTCCAATGTCCTCACCGTCAGCCTTCAGCCTCTTGCCCCACAAAATGTTTCTGAAAATGTACCCTCAGATCTCCACATGGTTCGGCCTCTTCACTCTGCGCTGGCCGCTAACTGGTCCTGCCACCAGTCTCTGGACTGTTTCCCAGACTTGTATTTGACTTCAAGATCTTTATTGGTTTACTCTTGTTAAGGGATGACATCATCTCTGTCTGCCAATAAATGTTGCACTGACTGTAGCCAAAACAATTTGGTTTTGATTTCTCTGTTCCTTCATTTTCTGACTCCAT
>NW_012148179.1:7160-7648 GCF_000956105.1 Propithecus coquereli
TTCTTTCTATTATTTTTTCTATAGTTTACTGATAGAATCTTCTAATCTTTAAACCGAGCAAGTGTTACCATCTTTTCAGGTGGAGTGTTTTCTCATAAAGCCGTTTTCTGCTCCTGCTGCCATATGCTGTGCACTGAAAATCATAACTGTCATCATTATGACTGAGTTCTTTAGCTTCCAGTCAATTAATACCCACCTAGGAACACAGAGGATCAGGTCCTATTGTGACCGACCTGCTTTTCCTTTACCTACATCTGAAGTCACATAATTTGGTATCTAGGGTTGCATATGCTGGCTATGCCATTAATCAGAATATTATTGATTTCAAGGGTCTTGGTTAGCCCATCAGTTTTATGCCTGCACATATTCCTTTTTTAGTTTTTTGGTAAAGATAGTCTCTTTATATTGCCCAGGCTAGTCTTGAACTCCTGACCTCAAGTGATCCTCTCACATTGGCCTCCCAAAGTGCTGGGGTTATGGGCATGAGC
>NW_012148179.1:9528-10417 GCF_000956105.1 Propithecus coquereli
AAATTTAAAATTACCTATGTGGCTCACATTATATTTCTATGAACAATATTGTCTCTGAAAATACTAAGTTCAGCTTACGGTAATTGCTGACCTTTTATTGACTAGACACTAAGTGATCAGAGGGTCTGAACCTCCCAACATCCTCCCACTGCTGACAACACAAAGTTATAACTTCTCGGTTCTTAACTTGGATATTTAGGTCAATTCCCTCACCTCCTTTGTTAATATTAGTAGATTCTATTATAAGAAGATTGTCTTGGTCAAGCCTTATTTTTACAAAATCGTATCTTATAGTGAGACAACATAAAAAATGCACAAAAAGTATTAGGATCAGCTATAAAGTCAAAGAAGGACATAGGAATATTAGGGTCTTGAAAATATGCTTATAACAATCCCAAGATTGTTTCTATTATTTTTTCTATAGCTTACTGATGAGAATCTTCTAATCTTTAAACTGGGCGAGTATTATCATCTTTTCAGGTGGAGTGTTTTCTCACAAAGCAATTTTCTGCTCCTGCTGCCATATGCTGTGCACTGAAAATCATAACTGTCATCATTATGATTGAGTTCTTTAGCTTCCAGTCAATTAATACCCACCTAGGAACACAGAGGATCAGGTCCTATTGTGACCGACCTGCTTTTCCTTTACCCATATCTGAAGTCACATAATTTGGTATCTAGGGTTGCATATGTTGGCTATGCCATTAAACAGAATATTATTGATTTCAAGGGTCTTGGTTAGCCCATCAGTTTTATGCCTGCACATATTCCTTTTCTAGTTTTTTGGTAAAGACAGTCTCTTTATATTGCCCAGGCTAGTCTTGAACTCCTGACCTCAAGTGATCCTCTCACATTGGCCTCCCAAAGTGCTGGGGTTATGGGCATGAGC
>NW_012148179.1:20642-21010 GCF_000956105.1 Propithecus coquereli
GTACTTTGATGCTATCATGAGCACTTTCTTGTATCTTTATTTTTTAGACTATCAATCTTCATGGTTGTATGTTGTTCTATTATATTAGAGATGTGTTGAAGATTGGCTTTGGCATTTAGCCAAAATATGCTATTCGGCTTTGGTTCAGGCTTGGTCTTTGGAAACCCAGATAGATGAATGCCTGCTTAAATATCATTTCCAACATTCTGAACTTGTGTGTGAGCAGTGATTGTGTAATCATTTAGTTTACCATCATAGAATATCAGTGTAACGATATCTGTAAACTGAATGCATCATGCTGGTTTGTATTTGTTAATATTGGAGTATCAGAATATTGGGATATTCAAATATAGGTCAATTTTATTCAA
>NW_012148180.1:0-1281 GCF_000956105.1 Propithecus coquereli
TTCCTTTGTCACACTCTACTGGCAAAGCTTAATGTGTCGGCTGGCAAGGGGAAACATTCTAATAACACAATCTGGATAAATAAAGAATTTGGAGCTGAAAGGCAATCATGTCTTTAATTTTATTTCTTTTTTTATTTTGACAGAATTCAGTTTTTATTAGTCTCTATGAGCCCTGGAATCACGTTTATGTCAATAGACGTTTGTAAAACTAACTCAATTCAAATTTGCCTGAAAATTCTATTAAGTGCATTTGAAACACTCTTCTTTTGCAAAACACAGGGCATTACAGAGTTCAATTAAAACTTCACTCAGAAAAACAACAGTACTCCCAAATATATTGATGCTTCTTTAGAGTTGATTTTAACATGGCATAGATCCAAGATATGTTATGCTAATTATCCAACTAGGTCGGTACTTACAGCTTTATTTTGGTGTTGTGGTAAGAACATTTAACATGAATCTACCATTTGAACAAAATTTTAAGTAAATTATATAGTACTGTTACCTGTAATCACAATTTTGCACAGCTGGTCTCTAGTTTATTCAACTTGCATAATTGAAACTTATATCCCTTGAACAGGAACTCCCATCTCCTCCCCTCCCCTGCTGCTGGCAACCACTGTTCTACTCGCTGTTTCTATGAATTTAACTAATGCTGAATCAATTCCATTTCTGTGTATATATTCAAAAGAATTAGAATCAGGACATTGAAGTGACACTAACAACCCATGTTTATTGCAATATTATTCACAATAGCCAATTATGGAAACAACCTAAATGTCCACCAACAAATTAGTGGATTAAGAAAATGAAGTATGTACATACAATGGAATATTATTAAATACGTTAGTGCCCTTATAAGAAGACAAAAGAGAACTTGTTAGCCTCTCTCTGCTCTCCACCATGTGAGGATACAATTAGAACACACCCATCTAAAAATCTGAAGCAAACCCTCATCAGACACTGGATCTGTGGGTGCCTTGATCTTGATTTCCAAGCCTCCAGAAATGTTAGAAATAAATACTAGTTTAAGTCATTGAGTCTATGGTAATTTGTTATAGCAGCTAGAACTGATTAAGACAGATCATTTTCATTTCTGTGGTGTCAATTACAGTGGCTCCTCATCTGATTTAATTTACTTCAGACCTCCTCTTTTTTCTTAATCTAGATAACTGTCAATTTTGTTTAACTTTTCAAAAAACCAACTCTTGGTTTTGTTGAATTTTTTTCTATTGTTTTTATATTCTCCATTTCATTTATTGTTGCTTTAATCTTTCTAAT
>NW_012148180.1:12523-13230 GCF_000956105.1 Propithecus coquereli
CACAGCTGGTCTCTAGTTTATTCAACTTGCATAATTGAAACTTATATCCCTTGAACAGGAACTCCCATCTCCTCCCCTCCCCTGCTGCCGGCAACCACTGTTCTACTCGCTGTTTCTATGAATTTAACTAATGCTGAATCAATTCCATTTCTGTGTATATATTCAAAAGAATTAGAATCAAGACATTGAAGTGACACTAACAACCCATGTTTATTGCAATATTATTCACAATAGCCAATTATGGAAACAACCTAAATGTCCACCAACAAATTAATGGATTAAGAAAATGAAGTATGTACATACAATGGAATATTATTAAATATGTTAGTGCCCTTATAAGAAGACAAAAGAGAACTTGTTAGTCTCTCTCTGCTCTCCACCATGTGAGGATTCAATTAGAACACAACCATCTGAAAATCTGAAGCAAACCCTCATCAGACACTGGATCTGTGGGTGCCTTGATCTTGATTTCCAAGCCTCCAGAATTGTTAGAAATAAATATTAGTTTAAGTCATTGAGTCTATGGTAATTTGTTATAGCAGCTGGAACTGATTAAGACAGATCGTTTTCATTTCTGTGGTGTCAATTATAGTGGCTTCTCATCTGATTTAATTTACTTGAGACCTCCTCTTTTTTTCTTAATCTAGATAACTGTCAATTTTGTTTAACTTTTCAAAAAACCAACTCTTGGTTTGTTGAATTTTTTT
>NW_012148180.1:15302-15987 GCF_000956105.1 Propithecus coquereli
AATTATGTCACTAAGAGTTCATGTTAAAGGCTTTATCTCCATTTTTTACTGTTATTTCAATAAAGCTAGCTTAAGGAAAAATAAAGGTAGTGCATATAGTGAAACAAAGTCAAGTGAAACCAAGAAAGAGAAAAAGATTGATTCACTCAGCCAACAAATATACATTAAATGTCTATTATGTATTGGGCAACATCCTAAAAAATGGGGCTAAAACATTTAGCAAAACACAAAAAAACCCACCCCATAAAAAGAGAAACTAGAGATATATAAAGGGAAAAATATAATAATTGCACATAAAACTGTAATAGATGTTAAGAAGAAAAAGTAGGTTATAGATGATGTTTTTCAGAGGTTGACATCTGCATCGAGAGTGAGTATACTGATGCAATGCAATCACCTCTCTCTGAATGTGGAATGAAAAGATATATGCTTATGTACATGAACCATATTGGAATGTTTGAGATGGAATATGTATCATACTTTGTTTATTGGTAATCTGAGTTTAAACTCTAGTTAAAAAACGAATGGCTGTCTTTAACTTCCTGGAAAATGCCCTCAGGTATAGGAGAATATGATGACAGGCAGCTCCTGGTTTGGGGGTCCTGCCTGAGTCCACAGTAATTGTGTCAAGAAGTGATTCTATAAATGTGACTAACTGCAATATTGTTTTTTCAGATTTATTTCC
>NW_012148180.1:17843-18104 GCF_000956105.1 Propithecus coquereli
ATCACTCTTATCTTTGGAAAGCAGAGTTGCCAGAGGTGGCAGTTTCTATTTGGGTGATCAAGAATGAATGCAAATTGGATGGATGTTTTCCAGATAAAGGGAAAAATATGAGCAAAAGCACAGAGGTGAGATGCTGCAAGATGAGAAAAAACAGTCTTGCTGTGGAAAAATTATCTTTTTTTCTGATACATTTGGGGAAAAGAGTTAGATAGGAAGAGGAGAGAAGAGTTGTTACAGAAGGCAAAATGATTTAGTGCCATT
>NW_012148180.1:19641-22269 GCF_000956105.1 Propithecus coquereli
TTCTTTATAATTTACATAGCACTTTACCACTTTACTAGCCTCATAGTGCAAGCTTTCCATTATGTTGATGATCTTTGTGGGGTGTAACTGAAAACTTGGGCTTATTGAAAAATCAGGTCCGAGTCTCAAATACTTTGCAAACTTGCACAAATGAGTATCTTGATTTCTCAGGATACCTAAAAGATGATTTTAGTCTCTCCAGTGAAGGATGAGTAAAACATTGTGGATAGTAATTTAGTATAGAAGAGTCAACTGTTGCAACTTCTCTATGGTTTAGGAAAATCTTAAGTAAGGCACTTCACAAAAAGATCATGGAGAAAATAGACCAAATATAATAGAACATTATTCATATATTAATAATTTGAGCTACAAGTGTTGGAAAAGATCCAAGGTTATTATTTCCACTGCTCTGTCATTGTAGGAGTCTCACCTGTAGCATTCCAATCTCAATTAACTGCTAAATAAGGAGTCACATCATTGTTAAATATCTCTAAGTGTTATAAAGTTTCACTTTAATGTGTCGTCTTCCTTTTGCTCCTATTTTCTCCAGAGATGTAGAGCTTGCATCTAATTTCAACTACACAGTGATAATTCAAATATTTGAAGATGGGTTGTATATGTCTCCATTATAGTAATTTAACCTAGCTGGAGACTCTTTTGAACTTCATCATGTATCAGAATTCACAGATCCCTCAAAATCCTGTTTATCTTTCTCTGGATGCTTCTTTAGATACTTTCCATTTTATTAATAGTATTCTTAAAATAAGTCACCAGGAAATAGATGCAACACTCTAGGTGACTTAAGATCACCACATTTGTTGTTCTGGTAATCAATTATTTGTCAATACATCCTAAATATTGTTACTTCTCTATAAGCTCCACTACAATGTGCCCTTCTTTGCCCTAGATTGCTTAGGCTAAGAGGTTTGATGTTACATATCTACAACCCTATACTTATGAAACCTATTGTGCTTAGCTTAATTTTAGTCTTTAATAAAATCTCAAATTTGACCTTTGTTTCCTAAAATCCCTGTCTTTGATTTTAGGCCCATAGTTCCAGAATATCTAAGTATTTTTATGTCCCATTTATAATATCCAATCTACTGATTGTCCCTCTTAATGTTCCATTCTATCTCTTCTTCTAGTCTTGAATAATAAACTGTATTTGCATTATGTGAAAACACAATTTACAGTGGCTGCATGAATTCCAAAACTTATTTATGCTTGATGGCAAAGGGAACCATGGTTAAATACTGATGCCTGCCAAGGGCTGGAGGTACGAGTGGTGGTAATAGGGTCAGATGTTTTCGACCTTTGTCTTAGATAATCTGTAAAATAAGATCACTTGTCAATCAATCACCAGAAGCTCCATTTTAGAAGCCCTCATATTTGACTTTTGCTCTATCACATCATAGGTATCACTGAAAATATGTTCTTTAACATCTGTGAGTTCTAAAAAGTAGTAGGTAAAAGGTAGTAGGTAACACTACCTTTAAAATAGTGTATTCTTGGAAAGAATATAAGCCTGGGAGGTGAAGTAGAATAGATTAATTTGTGATACCACAGGAATTCCCAGTACTACAAGAATACCTAGGCAACTTTATGCTAGTCAGGGTGGTGAAGCAGGAACCTGTGAGATGATGGGACAGGATCTTATGAACTAGAATTAATAAACCTCCCAAGATGCTCAGAAAAGTTCCTTCTATTGTCACAGAGATAAATGCTATGGTTTTATTCTCTTTCAAGCCTCTCATATCTCCTACCACACAACTCTTAATCTACCTTTGTGGTAGTGATATCCTATAACAATTGTGCCATTCATAACTATTCCTCATGCTTACGTTTTATGTTTCATTGATCGAGACTTCCTTTTTTCTTCATTTTAACAAAAATTTGTGATGAAAATTAAGTGGACAGAAAAAGATACAGAGGATGATATTTCCTAGATCCAGAGATCATCCTGAAAATGATTTGTTCTCTGAAAAACAAAAATGTTCTCCCCATCTCTTCTTCATCAGACAAATTATTTCTGGTTCTACAGTCAGAATCTCAAGTCTTCCCACCTTTTTACTATATTCAGAGTTTCACTATAGATACTTGCCTTTTTCAAATGATAATTTATGTTACAAAAGAGGAGATGGATGTTGTATGGCAAAACTTCAACCTTAAAAAAAGCCCTAACAATTTAATTTGTCACTCCTCTATAGCACTTGAATGCTGCTGGAGAAACATATAATAGATAAGATTATCACAATAAAATAATAATCTCAAATAGACACCTAACAATTTTTCATTTTTTTCTGAAAAAATTCAACTGTATAGTATCTGCAGAAGCTATTGCTTATATGTTTGCCTCTGCTTAAAAAGGACAACTGCTCTCTCCTTTCATAGCTTTCTCTTTTTTATTCCTCCCAAACACAAAGCCAACTGATGATATTGCATCATGCTTTAAAGGTAAGGTAGACTGAAACTTCCTCCTCTTTCGGTCACTGCTTTTGCAAATATAAGTACATCACAATTATTCTATTTTCTCTACTCCTGTTACAGTAGAAGTAATTCTCTTTAGCATTCTCAAATGTAATTTCTTTTTCATATTCTCTAAATTGTGTCCATTCCTTATTTATTGGT
>NW_012148180.1:32649-33058 GCF_000956105.1 Propithecus coquereli
AAATTTCTAGAAGAAATCTTTGGAGAAAATTTTTGTGACCTTAAACAAAAATCTTTTAATCACAAACTTTAAAAGAACAACTCAATAAATTATAATTCATCAAAACTAAAAACATTTAGACTTTTTAAGAAAATGAAAGCAGGCCACCAAGTTGGAAAGCAGATTAGCAAAATACATTTCTGACAAATACTTACATTGGAATATAAGAATAATTCTTTTTTTTTAAGCAATAATTCTTAAAACTTAAAAAGACAAAAACCTGATTTAAAAATTAAGCAAAATATTTGATTAAACCTTAACAAAGAAATTTTACAAACTGTAAATAAATGAAAAGATGTTCAAAATATTTAGTCCTGATGGAAATGCAAGTTAAAATCAATAATATGCCATTATATGTCCTCTAAAATCA
>NW_012148181.1:0-323 GCF_000956105.1 Propithecus coquereli
ACCTCTAATTAACTTGTTCTTCTATTTTCTATCATATTTTTTCCTTCCTCCTTTCTCTCTGATTTCCCTTCTTTAGATTAAGATCATCTTCTTTTTCCACAGCTCAAATTGGAAATTTGTCTCTCCCCATGTTCCCAGTGCTTCACTATTGATCCTTCAAAGTATGATTCCGATGCCTCATTCTCATGGAAGCTTCCCAGGATTACCCAATTGAAAGCTTCTCTGTACTCCCCAAAATTGAAATGATCTTCATAAATACACTCATCTGTTCCTAGTCAGAAAAGTAGTTATTTAGGTTTTTGCTCTCATCTCTTCCCTGAGTT
>NW_012148181.1:483-1479 GCF_000956105.1 Propithecus coquereli
TAGGTTTTTGCTCTCATCTCTTCCCTGAGTTGTTTGAAAGTAGGACATAAGTGTTTGTGTCTGTATTCACGAACAAAAAAGCCTTTTCTGATTTCAGGGCCAGCTTTATAAACACGTGACCTCTGCAGGCACACAGGATCTCATGCTCTGAAGGGACTCATGCGAGGTTCAATGCTCCACTGTTGTCATCTTGAAATCTTTAATAATTTTCAAAAAAGAGACACTGTATTTTCATTTTGCATAAATTACATAACTGGTTCTGCCCAAAGATAATGCTTCCCAATAAATGCTGACAAATAAATTTGGTGTCAGATCAAGTGATATTCTCTTCTTCTATTCCCTCTTTGACATTACTGCATCATTTGATTGTGTTCTTATTAAAACCTTTCCTCTTTCCTTTTATCTCTAACCAAGGGAGTAGGAGACAGGTGAGTGCCTCAGACTTCACAGTGACTGGGATGTTAATTGACCTTCAGGGAAATTTAGAGACAAAAATAACATATGAGATGTCTGTTGTCAACCTTGTCAACAAGGTTGACTGGCATTCCTAATTCCCCAAGATTGTGTAAGTCTATGTGTGTCTTTGTGGATGTGCATTTTCAAGGGAGAAATTCATATTCTTAGAAAGAAGAGGACATGGGGTTTGAGGACCATGATAATGTGCAGAGCTTGGGCTAAGACAATGAAGGAAAAGATGATTAGATGCCAGTTAAGCTATGTGTTTGCTTATTATTTTGGTTTACTATTATTGTTATCATGATTATTTTTCATTTGTTGTTTCTTTAGTTCTATAAATGTACATTCTTAAATTATCTAATTAGCTGAGATACATTTGATTGAACCCTTTGGAAAGCAGAAAGCTGTTCGGGTGCAGAGTTCACATAGATGTTCAGTCAATCTCTTCGCTTGGACGGGATAATTGAGCAGATTATGTAGATTTTTAGCGAAATTTTATAATTCCAAGCTGGGCACTTTCAAGTTATCAGACGAGGTTCC
>NW_012148181.1:14429-15188 GCF_000956105.1 Propithecus coquereli
CAGCATTAAATGAAGTGAAATTCATTCAATAGATGCAAGGATTGTTTACCACTGAAAATCTATTAATAGAATCACTTACTTCAACAGTTAAGGTAGAAAGACCACATAATGTTCTCTAGAGCTATACAGATAGCATTTGATATATGCAAATGTCCTTTCTCGTAAAACATTACCAACTCAGAATAGATGAAAACTTAAAATGTGTGGTCAAATGTAGCTACAAACAGCCTATGTGAAATATATTTAATTTTGAATCTTTACAAGCATTCCAATGAAAATCAAAAACAAGACATCTGGTTACTATCATCACTGTTCAACAGAACACTGAAAATTCTATTTAATCCAGTAAAGCAAGACAAGTAAAGAGGCACGAAAGTAGAAATTACAGAGAAAATTATCATTAATCATAGATGATAATTGTGTACAAAAAGAATAAAAAACAACACAATATTGGGAATAATATGAGAGCTCAGGAACTAATCCACATATAAATTTAACATATGAATAAATACTGTAAGAATTTCAAGGGAGTAGAGTTTTTTCAGATGATGTGATTTTCTATCTGGAAAACTAATAGAATACAAAGCCAACCATTAGTACTAATCTAAAAATTTAGTAATGTATCAAGGCACAAAATAAGTATAAAAGATTGATAGTACTTTTTTATACAATGACTAAGTAGACTATAATAAGAATATACACAAATATAATACAATAGCAACAAAATCTATAAAATAGCTAAAAATTAACTAAAGGAAG
>NW_012148181.1:15238-16357 GCF_000956105.1 Propithecus coquereli
ATTCTACCACTATGTGGCAGTAGAGATTAAAATGACGTTTCAGCATCCTTATTACTTATAATTTGATGTTTTAAGGTTCCCAAATCTTTAAGCAGCTTACAAGTGCATACTTAAATTCAGAATAACTTGTAGCTCTAAAAATAATTAAAATTTTACTTACCAAAACACCCTGGCAATATGGCTGACTAGAGACATTGGTCACCAGATCATCCAGAAATAAGGGAAAGTCTCAGGTGAAAAAGCCCAGCCCAGGTGCAACACTGAGGGAAGAGTGTCAGAACCTACCAGAGATCTCTCAGGAAGAAACTGCAGAGCAGAACAAGAAGGCGCAAAGTTTTGGCAGACATCAAACCCCCAGGAAAATTTGGAGCCCTGTAGAAAGTGTAGATGGGGGTGTTTATTTGTCTTACCCTCATGCCTGTGGCAGACAGCCAGGTCCTGAACTGTTGGAGAGCCCCTCTACCCTCATAGCCCAAGCACTGCTGCCAGCGGTGAACCGAGAACTTCTTAAGAACAGAGCACTGTGCTGCCAGCCTGCACAAGGTTGCTTTCCCTCACCACAGACCCAAGGTGAGGCAGTAGGAACCAAATTGAAGGTGCACCCATAATGACCTCTATCCTGCTCAGGGAGCCTCAGCCTTTCTGTTTCCTTGTCTCTGGACTCCACGCAAACACTCCCCAGTACCCTCTTGGATTGTGACAACCACAAAGTTCCAGGGGGACACAAGAGAGCTCTGGGATTCACCTGCCCCTCGGGGACAGGAGAGTGCTGTGAGCCACAATGCTTTCTGGGACAAAGGAAAGCAGAGCGTGTGCTCTCTTCCACCTGAGAGCCCCTCGCTCATGATCCGAAGTTGTCTGCACCCCGGCCAGTGGAGATATGGGTGCAGAGCAGAGTCCACAAGTGCACGACTGTGTTCCCACCCCAGTCTAGTCCCAGGTTGGAACGGGGAGCTGCACTACCACTAATGCTGTGCCCGCTGCACCTGGATTTTGCATGGAGGGTGCAGCTCATTTCCTCCTCTTCACAGAGAGGCAGTGTTTTTTGCAGGTGTCCTGACCAGGGAATCTCAGCTCTTGGGTCTCCACACCACCAGATCCACAGGTAACATTCCCCAG
>NW_012148181.1:16407-17020 GCF_000956105.1 Propithecus coquereli
AGGTTGCTTTCCCCCACCACAGACCCAAGGTGAGGCAGTAGGAACCAAATTGAAGGTGCACCCATAACGACCTCTATCCTGCCCAGGGAGCCTCACCCTGTCTGTTGCCTTGTCCCTGGACTCTACGCAAACACTCCCCAGTACCCTCTTGGACTGTGACAACCACAAAGTTCCAGGGGGACACAAGAGAGCTCTGGGATTCTCCTGCCCCTTGGGGACAGGAGAGTGCTGTGAGCCACAATGTTTTCTGGGACAAAGGAAAGCAGAGCATGTGCTCTCCTCCACTTGAGAGCCCCTTGCTCATGATCCGAAGTTGTCTGCACCCCTGCCAGTGGAGATATGGGTGCAGAGCAGAGCCCACAAGTGCACGACTGTGTTCCCACCCCAGTCTAGTCCCAGGTTGGAAGGGGGAGCTGCACTCCCACTAATGCTGTGCCCGCTGCACCTGGATTTTGCATAGAGGGTGCAGCTCATTTCCTTCCCTTCACAGAGAGGCAGTGTTTTTTGCAGGTGTCCTCACCAGGGAATCTCAGCTCTTGGGTCTCCACACCACCAGATCCACAGGTAACATTCCCCAGCACACACTTGAACTGCAATAGCCTCAGAAGGCTGG
>NW_012148181.1:20727-21116 GCF_000956105.1 Propithecus coquereli
GACACAACATATTTGGGTTGGGGAGATGTGGAATCCTTTCTCGAGTTGGGATGGGAATAGAGTGACTGAAATAGGATGATTGATGGAACTTGTATACAATGCACAAGGCAAGTAGGGAAATAAGTAGATGGAGTATAATCAGGAGTGGGTTTAAAGTGACATCCCTGTATCTCTCCAACATCTGTAGGACTCTACCCTCCCATGAACTTGACACCTTGGCAGTGACAGTGCCCCTGATGCTTCTGATAGATCTTATGTTGTGGTTTATGAGGTGCTGTGAGTTCCTTGCATTTCCTCCTCTCTTTCCAATTTCTTTTTTCTTTTTGTTTTCCCCAGATTTAAAAAAAATACAATTCTGGTATTTAAAAGAGACATATCTCAAAACATAA
>NW_012148182.1:0-368 GCF_000956105.1 Propithecus coquereli
ATATAAGCCTTGGTTGTCATTTTTCTCAGCAATAAGGCAGAGAGAAGAGGAACTTCTTTCCCTTCCTTTGTAGAAAGAAAAAAAAAACTTTTATATACCACTGCCTTGAGAATCTCTTAGCTATCAAGTAAACAGCACAGCCAGAACCAGGGATGTTCGACTCCCAAGAATCTGTCCTTAACCCTTGTGGTGGTTTGAATGGTGTTCTCCAAAAAGCTATGTCCACTTCCTAATCCCCAGAAACTGTGAACATGACCTTACTTGGAAAAAGGGTCTTTGCAGATGTAATTAAGCTAAGGATCTCAAGATGAGATCATCCTGAATTACCTGGGTGGGCCTTAAGTCCCATAACAAGTATCCTTATGAGA
>NW_012148182.1:418-932 GCF_000956105.1 Propithecus coquereli
TTTTCTCTTTCAGCAAACATATCAAAGTGTTAACACAGGTTGTCTCTTGAGTATAGGATAGCAGGAGATTTTTATTTCCTCCTTTGTCCTTTTTTTGTTGTTCAAATTTTCTTCAATGAACATGAATTACATTTGTAATTTTAAAAATGTAAGTATCATTCATACTTTTTTAAATTTCTTTTTCATAGAGTTTGGAAATAAATTCTGGGGACCATTCTGCCTTGTTGGACAAAATTAAGTTAATACCAACTTGTGTCCTTTTGCTCATAGTAGGTATCTGCTATGTGTGTGGATTAATGAATGGAGAAGGTGGAAGGAATGAAGATGCACAGACTCTGCTCATTCTCCATGAAGGGAAAGCATATAGAGGAAAGGATTTTCACCAGCTTCCGTCAGTTGCTGCTGTGCAGGAGAGGGGCAGAAGATGTAAAGCTATAGAATCTAGGAGCTGAGACTTTGAAGTTAAATGGATCTGAGTTCAAATGCCACCTCCATCCCCAATAAAGCTAAGCAA
>NW_012148182.1:3927-5163 GCF_000956105.1 Propithecus coquereli
TCTTTGCAGATGTAATTAAGCTAAGGATCTCAAGATGAGATCATCCTGAATTACCTGGGTGGGCCTTAAGTCCCATAACAAGTATCCTTATGAGAGACACACAGAAAAGATTGATAGATGCAGGGGAAGGCCAGGTAAAGACAAAGGCAGAGATTAGAGTGATGCAACTACGAGCCCAGGAATGCTGACAGCCACCAGAAACCAGAAGAGGCAAGGAATGGAATCTCCCCTAGAGCCTCTGGAAGGATCGTGGTCCTGCCAACATCTCGATTTCAGACTTCTGGCCTCCAGAACTGTGACAGCATAAATTTCACCCCAGAATTGTGAGATCACAAAATGCTTTTAAGACACCACGTGTGTTGTAATTTGTTATGGCAGCCATGGGAAACTAATGCACCCTTGTTTCCAACATTTGAGATAGAATCAGAGGGAACAAATTTACCGCTGGAGAGCAACTTGCAGTGACCAATGATCATTCATTCTTAAAATATAAATTAACAAGATCTTAAAATGGTACAAGGGAAGGGTGCTAATGGTGACTGAGCACTCACCACGGGCCAGGCACTGTCATAGGCACTAATCTCTATCATTTCATTTAATTCACCCAACAACCCAATGAAGTAGGTACCACTAATAAGTATGTGAAACTCCCCTGGCAGGAGGTTGAAAGTGTCTTGATAAGGACCTATGAGACTCCACACATGACTTAGAAATAAACACATTCAAACAAGAAGCAGTTGGATATAATAGTTCGAAGTGCAACCATCAGAATGACTGTATATGAACCCAAGAACTTCTACTCACCAGCTATGTGACTCTAGGCAGGTATTTAACCTTTCTGTGTCTTGTTTTCTCCATCTATAAAACAGCGATAATGCTAGTACCTACTTTACATAACATTGTTGTGACTATTATATGAGTTAAAACGTGTAAACTACTCAGAGTGAAGCCTGGCAAATAGCAGTCACCCCATAAGGTTTAGCTACCACTATAACATGCATGCTACTCAGCACACAGTAAACACTTAATGGATATTTGCTATGATTATGATCATTAGTTCAATTAAGACCCAGCTAGACCTTAATTTAAAAATCTTTCTTTGTTTCTTCTAGAGAGTCATGATCTTTTTTGTACTAGAATTAAATAGACCTCCTTGGAAGACAGAAATTGGATTAAAATAAAAGCTCTTAGAATGTAGGCCAAAGACTAATCCAAAATACAAAGCATATAAAATAG
>NW_012148182.1:5213-6258 GCF_000956105.1 Propithecus coquereli
AGAAGATGTAAAGCTATAGAATCTAGGAGCTGAGACTTTGAAGTTAAATGGATCTGAGTTCAAATGCCACCTCCATCCCCAATAAAGCTAAGCAAACTTGGGCAACTTATGTGATCTCACGACCTCTGTGTTATGGCACAGACTTAAACCTACACCTCACAAATCTACAGGGAGAGAGATCACAAGAGGAAGGCACTTAGCACAGCGTTGCATGGCATACAGAAGGCACTGGTATTTGTTAGCTGTTATTTTTGTGGCTGTCGTTACCATTATTATCAGTAGCAGCTGTTGTATCATCTCAGCTGCTCTCCCTCCCTCCTTCAGGTGCTCTCCACCCCTGACACCCTAAAGATTGGCAACCAATCCATGCCAGGAAGGTGGGACCAGCCCCAGCCTCCACTGCAACTTTGTCACTGCTAATTCACAACCTGTTAAATGTGCTGATGATCAAGATTACAGGCGGGGTGGCTCATGCCTGTAATCCTAGCACTCTGGGAGGCCAAGGCAAGAGGATTGCTTGAGTTCAGGAGTTCGAGATTAGCCTGAGCAAGAGCAAGACATGGTGTCTACTAAAAATAGAAAAAAATTAGCCAGGGGTACTGGTGTGTGCCTGTAGTCCCAGCCACTCAGGAGGCTGAGGCAGCAGGATCACTTGAGCTCAGCAGTTTGAGGTTGCTGTGAGCTAGGCTGACACCATGGTATTCTACCCAGGGTGACAGGGGGAGACTCTATCTTGAAAAATAAAAATTAAAAAAGCAAAAAGTGGGTTATAATAATATTTATGAAACATGTACTGTATAAAGCCTTTTCCAGAAGGTGTCATAGTTCAGACAAAATGGACTTTCTTTAGTTTAGAGAGAAATTCTCAATTATTCCTTTGAGTCTTCCAAACTCCCTAGTGAGTTAAGAAATCCAGAACAAATTTCCAGAGCTTTAAGCACTTTGCAAAACGAAGTGGCTCTACAAATGTAAAACGTTTTTCAAAAGCATGAAATAAATGATGCCAGCTATTAATAACTTAAACATGGGCCAACATTCTTTAAAA
>NW_012148182.1:18013-18430 GCF_000956105.1 Propithecus coquereli
GGAGTTTTTGAGAACTGATTCATGTAAAGTGCTTAGAAGTTGCAAATGCTCAAGGTATGTTAGTTATTATTGGAATGACTCCCATTAATATTACCGTCATCATCGTCATCAATGTTGTCTTCATTATTATCATTAGGACCAATCCAACACCCTTAGCTCAGGTGACCAGCTAGAAATAGAGAAAAATATAAAATAATGTGAAGCATTCTCCAGGACTGACAGAGAAGAAAAATGAAAGCAAGCGGAGTTCACAAGCCTGATTCCCGTGGCTGACGAGTAGACTGCACCGAGGAGGGAAAAAAGTAGTGTTGAATGAAACTGCCTGGCAGGTTAGTCAAGGATTAGGTTCAAAGGAACTTGTCGGAATAACTATATTTTAGAAGCAAGAAACACTAGTGGAGTCTTTTCCCTCTTTTT
>NW_012148182.1:24187-24598 GCF_000956105.1 Propithecus coquereli
TTGAGCCCAGGAGTTTGAGGTTGCTGTGAGCTAGGCTGACGCCACAGCACTCTAGCTTGGGCAGCAGAGTGAGACCCTGTCTCAAAAAAAAAAAAAAACAAAAAAAAAACTGCAGGTGATAAATTCTAAGTGAGGCATTATTTAACACTTCAAAACCTTCCTATTCTTCTATCCTCTTGTAACTGCCATGTTTTACTTACTTATTCGTCCTACTTTCCCCTGCTCTGCCTCTGCTACTTCTTGTTCAGATCTCCTTCTTCTGCTGTGTGTTCTTTTACCCGTCTAATCTCTTTTTCCACTGCGCTTTGGGCATGGTTGCTGACTCGCCATAGTAGAGTAAGCTGTGGCCCACCATTGTTTTAAGTTCTGCTTCAAATTTTTATGAATTTACTTAATTTTAAAATGTAGATA
>NW_012148183.1:0-462 GCF_000956105.1 Propithecus coquereli
AAAATTAAACAAATAGTTGAGCTGTAAGTCAAACCTCTGTTGATTTGATCCCAGATTTTAAGCTTTTCTTCCTGTGCCCTAGGAAATTTGTGTTTTATCATTTCATTTGTGAGTCTGTAAGAGAATTCAGGTTGTGATTCTCCCTACCCAATGGCTAGTGTAGTCAGTGTTGCTTGTAAATGGAAATCTATATAGTTAATCTGTAGGAAGTTCATAGCTCTGTAATAACCTAAATTTTGAAAAATAGTGTTGGCTAAAAAAATTTTCCTCATTGTTACTTTTAATTTAAGTCGTTGTGGAACTTGTTTAAAAAAAACATCTGCCAGCGTACAAAACTAATGCCATTATTGAAGAATTGCATATAGTGAATTCATCTGTATAATCATGAAAATAATATCCTAAATGTGGACTATAAAAGGCTAGTAGGGATTTTACTTTTTTGGACTTATAATCATTTGATAT
>NW_012148183.1:905-1358 GCF_000956105.1 Propithecus coquereli
GTGCTGTCCACAGTGACAGGTGCTTCACATCCTTTTTATTCCTCTAAGCCTTACAATACTTCTTGAGTTAGACTTGATTATTTCCTTTTTCAGCAGTGAGTGACTATACTTTAGGAAAGTTTAATAATTGTCCAAGATGACATGGCTAAGAAAGTTGTAGAGCCAGAATTCAGACCAAGATTTATCAGCTTTCAAACTCCTTTTTCTTAATAAGGCCAGGCTATGCCTTCTTGAAATTTGAGGGAACAGATATTTTCCAAGTGACGGTCTATGTTCTACATACATCTGAGGACAACTTTTCAATTTTGGCTTCATTGTCTCTACGTGTTGTACAGCTTTACAGAAGAAAGGGAAGCACACCAACAAGGAGAATCATAATTTTCAAGTTTTTGCCAAAGTGATGCCAATGAGTTATTTTTCTGTAGAGTGTAATGTTTCATCTAACAAGCACTG
>NW_012148183.1:1408-2304 GCF_000956105.1 Propithecus coquereli
CTATACTTTAGGAAAGTTTAATAATTGTCCAAGATGACATGGCTAAGAAAGTTGTAGAGCCAGAATTCAGACCAAGATTTATCAGCTTTCCAACTCCTTTTTCTTAATAAGACCAGGCTATGCCTTCTTGAAATTTGAGGGAACAGATATTTTCCAAGTGATGGTCTATGTTCTACATATATCTGAGGACAACTTTTCAATTTTGGCTTCATTGTCTCTACGTGTTATACAGCTTTACAGAAGAAAGGGAAGCATACCAACAAGGAGAATCATAATTTTCAAGTTTTTGCCAAAGTGATGCCAATGAGTTATTTTTCTGTAGAGTGTAATGTTTCATCTAACAAGCACTGCTCTGGGTTTAGAGAATTTATTTTAATTGAGACAGCAACTTCCCTGAAGAACCTTTACTGGTGGGGAGGTATATTATACATGAATTGTGCTTTCATGCTATTCATGCACTTAAGTTTGGTTCAGAAGAAAAGTATATTGCAATTTGGCAAAATATATTATTTTATCAGCAGAAGCATGTAATGTGGCCATAACTTAACTCAAGTCATAAATGTAATTGAGAATGTCATTTTCTTTTTTCCAGATTCCTTGGTGTTACTCAGTTTTCGCCTACACATGCCAGAAAGGCATTTCCTTGTTTTGATGAGCCAATCTACAAGGCTACTTTCAAAATCAGCATCAAGCATCAAGCGACCTATTTATCTTTATCTAATATGCCAGTGGAAACTTCTGTGTTTGAGGAAGATGGATGGGTTACGGATCACTTTTCACAGACCCCTCTCATGTCCACATATTATTTAGCCTGGGCAATTTGCAACTTCACATACAGAGAAACTACCACCAAGAGTGGGGTTGTAGTAAGTATTTTCAGCTTAATGATGTTTTTG
>NW_012148183.1:6442-7471 GCF_000956105.1 Propithecus coquereli
GAATATAGGTTAATGTACTAAGCATATATTCTAATTTTTAAAAAATCATATTAGTAATAGGAGTCCTGTTGTCATTAGAATTCTGGTTAGATTGCATTACAAATATAATAATGGCCAATAGAAAAAGAAAAAATAAATAGTAACAAAAGAGTTAGATTACAATCTATTTAGAAATATAAGTGGAAGCTTCCTGCGTACTCCAGGAAGAGTTAGTCATCCTCCTCCTCTCTATCCTTAGAATACTTTGTGCATTTATCTCTCATAGCCATTTTTCCTGCTGCTCACGTTCCTTTCTTGCTGGCTGCTTTGCTCCGATAGCCTGTGAACTCTTTGAGGGTAGGTACCATGTCTTACTCATCTTTATTAAGATCAGTAGCTCATATTGTATGTAGAAAACTGTAGGTACTCAGTGAAATTCCACTGAGTGAATTCCCTTCAGAGAGATCACAATGTCAAGGGTTTCCAAAACCTATTGGTTAGGCTAATGTGTGGGGCATGGAAATTCATGAGAAGTAATTTTGACCAATATTGAAATATAAATAGCAAATATTATAACACTGATATCATCACTTTTAAGGAACTCTACAGGAAGATGTAGATGAAAAGAGTTGCTGAAGAGAGTTGGGGCACTGCTGGTGGGACTGCAAATTAGTACAACCTCTGTGGAAAGTAATATGGAGATACTTCAGAGAGCTACAAGTAGAACTACCATTTGATCCTGCAATCTCATTACTGGGCATCTACCCAAATGAACAAAAGACATTCTATAAAAAAGACATCTGCACTCGAATGTTTATAGCGGCACAATTCACAAGTGCAAAGATGTGGAAACAACCCAAGTGCCCATCAATACATGAGTGGATTAATAAAATGTGGTATATGTATACCATGGAGTTCTACTCAGCCACAAAAAACAACAGTGATCTAGCACCTCTTGTATTATCCTGGATAGAGCTGGTACCCATTCTAGTAAGTGAAGTATCCCAAGAATGGAAAAACAAGCACATGTACTCACCATCAAACTGGTAT
>NW_012148183.1:7521-9518 GCF_000956105.1 Propithecus coquereli
CTGGAGAGACTGGGAAGGAGAAAGTGTTTTAATTTCAAATCCTGCAAGTACAGACTCTTTTATATCTTCTCTAAATGTGCTTAAAAACTGGGCAGTTTAATCTTAACCTCATCTCTTCTCTTTTTTAATTTTTATGGCCAGTGAGAAGAAGCCAGGTGGCACTTTCAATGTTATGCCTGGAAATCTCCTTAGCTGGAATATATAGTTCAGTAGCTGTATTTCTCATTTTCCATGATACTACAGGTAACAGGGTTGCCAAACTTTCTTCCACAGTGTAAAAAAGGTCCCCTTTCCTTCAGCTTTCAATAATGTTTACCTCACTATCCTTCAAGCTCTTGCCAGTAGCCTCCTCAAGGCCCATAGGCTTCTGTTAATAATCCCCTCAAGGCTCTTTCAGTTTTTGTTCACAGTCTAGTCCCAAAGCCAATGCCACATGTTTCTAGACTTTCATTATGGCAATGCTCTACTTCCAGATACCAAAATTGGTTCCAATCAATATTGCCCAATAAAAAATCATCTGAAAACTTAGCAATAAAAAATAACCGTTTGTTATGCTCACGGATTCTGTATGTCAAGCATTTGGACAGTACAGAGCAGGGAATGACTCATTTCTGCTTTACATGTCTGAAGCCTCAGCTGGGGAGCCTTGTCGACTGGGGCTTTCTAAACACCTGAGGGCCAGAATCATCTGACAGCATCTGTACTAAGTGGCTTCACTTGATGTTGGCTGTTGTATGGGACCTCAGTGAGGGCTCTCATCGGGGCATCTACCAGTGGTCTCCCCTGTGGTCTGAGCTTCCTTGTAGCATCATGGCCTCATGTCGCACTTGTTACTTGGTGATTCAGGCTTCCAAAGATGAGTATAACCAAGAGGTTTATACTGTCCGTTCAATCCATTATAAATGATTACATGGATTGTATTAGTTTCCTTTTTTTTCTGCTATTTAGCAAGGCAGAGACTGTATTACCCTTTCTGACTTAGCCTAAGAATTTAAACAGTGTCATTTTTGGTACCTTCTGTTAGTTACAAGCTAACCACTTAGGTTAGTCAGATTCTAGAGAAGGGTACATAGACCCCATCTTTCAATGGGAGTAGGTTCAAAGAATTTGCACACCTATTTTGAAACCACCATAGTTGTAATAATGTTATAGGAAATTATGTCTATAAATTCATAAGCCCAGTGCCTGATACGTAGTATTCACTCTGATGATGACAATTAAATTGATGATATATCCAGATATCATATAAGGGAGTAGTGATGTATAAGTTCAAGAGGTAGATGGAAACTAGATTATGGAAGAGCTTGGTGCTAGTTAAATTTCAAGACTTTAGTTAGTTAACAATAATTTCCACTGGAAATTTAAAAGCTGGAGACATGATATGTAATTTTGATAATCTGCCTGGGAAAGTATGCAAAATATGTGGACAAGAGAGAATTGGAAGCAGGGGATCCATTTAGCTATGAAACCCTGGACTAGAGTAGTTGTAATCAAAATGGATAGGATAGTATAGACATGAAAGGCATTTTAAGGGAAGAAATGGTGGGACTTGGTGAGGGACAAAAGATAAGAAAGACAAAACATTGGGGAATCAGAAAAATAGAGTCAAGAATGACTTTAATGTCTAAGGTAATGACCGTTCTATTGTTTCCCTTCTCCACATTCACTATGTATTTTAAATCGGCTATCACAACCAATGAGGGTTTTCATTTACCCTGGACAATCTCTTGGAGGCATGATCTTCACTGCCCAAGTGATCTATCTGTTCATTCCATTGTAAATGGTTATGTAGAATCTTATTAGTTAGCATTCTTTTATTAGCAGGTAAGAAAAACTCAATTCAAGCTAACGCAAAAAGGGAAATTTGTTAGTAAAAGATTGGGGTGTATCAAGGAATCCCAGATTAGGGATGGAGCTGGGACTTGGAGCACTGTGAGGAACTCAGGAATCCTGTTTCAGGTCTTTGTCAATACTCTGCTTTACTTTCTTAGGGTCGA
>NW_012148183.1:13630-14038 GCF_000956105.1 Propithecus coquereli
ACTATTCTTTTAGCCAGTTTTAGGTTTCATCTTCTCCATGAAGCCTTGCCCCAGCTACATGCTTTCCCTTCTTTGAACTGCAACAGGCCTTCAGCCGTAATTCTCTTTGGATTATTGTCCTAATAAATTCATGTTGTTTTCTCACATCTTTTCTCACTTACTAGATTTCAAGATATTTGAGGACA
Source organism: Propithecus coquereli (assembly GCF_000956105.1). NCBI lineage: Eukaryota > Metazoa > Chordata > Mammalia > Primates > Indriidae > Propithecus > Propithecus coquereli. The sequence goes on from NW_012148183.1 coordinate 13,816, forward strand.
AGAACTGTTTCCAGTGAAAAACACACTCTTATAATATACATTTCACGCATGTAATTACAAACACATACACTATATATGTGTATGTAGCTCACAGAAATATGATATACAAGGGCTGTCCAGAAAATATCCAGCTATTGTTAATATGACGAGAATGGTTACATGACTGGATACTTTCTGGACAGCCTGTGTGTGTGTGTGTGTGTGTGTGTGTGTGTGTGTATGT
>NW_012148184.1:0-364 GCF_000956105.1 Propithecus coquereli
ACCAGTGAAGGGGAAGGCAAATAACAGGGTGATATTTCTGCAAGCCAAGGAATGACAAGGATTGCCAGCAAACCACCAGAGCTATGCAGCAGTCATAGAACAGACAGAGCCGCTCACAGTCCTCAGAAAGAATCAACGCTGCCAACACCTTAGTTTGGACTTCTAGCCTTAGGGACTGTGAGGCAATATATTTCTGTTGTTCAAACCACCCAGCTTTGTTACAGCAGCCCTAGCAAACTAATACATCTATCATACATAGAATTTGTTTGGTGTTTATTTCTCAGGAAGTACAATAATTATTCACATCATGCCATGAATATTCTATAATTTTATTCAATGAGAAAAATAATTTTATTTAAGAACA
>NW_012148184.1:414-1233 GCF_000956105.1 Propithecus coquereli
AGGGAAAAATGCAACTTTCAGAGCAGGATGAAGAAGGCATTTCTTCCAGGGCACTACTACATTGAAAAAAAAAAAAAAAAACTAGATTAAGATTTAGCTTGCTTTTCAGATAATACACTACAGCAAAATCAGCAGGGAATTTATGTCTGCCAGGGTGTAGTTATACTGACATATATAGATACTGCAATCTGATTTCTTTCTAATTGTTCTGTCATTCAAAACATTTGTGTGAAGATTAAGAAAGAAAAAAAGATGATATTTAAGTATGGGTAAGGCTGAGATATAAAGTGAAAAGCAACGCTATCCCCCAGTTGACTGTTTCCTACATTCGTGCTTTTGTGTCTATGAATTTCAATATTGTGTTAAGTACAACTATGTTGCGCTATAATAATAGAGTCTTTCAAAATACCACGAACTAGAACATGAGTTGAGCCTCCATGTTTTATGATGCTATTTCCCCAGGCAGCCCAGCTCACTGCACCTTATCTCGCCTCAGCTTTAGCAATAGAAGGAAATATTAAGAGTTCCATCATTGCCTGAGAGGCAAAATACATCTTTGAAGCCTCCATAAAGGCAGCAATGGATATTATAAAGACTTCACTAGGGAATTAAAAACATATTCCATATTTGTTCTTCAGGTTTAAGAGTAAATGCTTGGAAGTCAGTTCAGATGGTAAGCTTCAACAAAACAAAATCATGCAATGGCTTCAACTATAATCTAAGAAGTCATATAATTTTTCCTAATCTCAATTTGCAAATCAAAAAAAAGGTGACATACAAATATAAAAGCAAAAAAAGAGCAAAATCTAAAACTAAATT
>NW_012148184.1:14045-15180 GCF_000956105.1 Propithecus coquereli
GTTGCCTGGAAGAGCTTTAGAATCAGATACACACAGATCTACCAGGAAGACAGCAGCAAGAGGCACAAACATAATCAGTCTTTGAGATTAGTAAAAGATGGTAACTAGAAATTTGCAAAAGTTCAAAATCAGGTCTTGAAATATAATATTTTCATTAGAATTTTAAACAAAAATCTCATATTCCACCATAACCTTCCAATAAGGAGGACTACTTCTCAGAAAGAAAGCAGGCAGTGTACTGCACAGCTGTCCTTTAATATAGACTAGAAAGGGAAAGAGGGATGAGATAACCTCTCAAACTTGCCTACTGAACTAAAATTCAGCTCAACCTGTAAAGAAAAAATACTTTTTACAGCTTTCATCTTGTTAGCTTAATTGAGTTTCATCTTTATTCTAGATAAGCAACAGAGCTCCACTCTCTCTTTTTTCCATCAGTGAGTTTCATAACTTCCAAGTTCCTATTTTATTGCTTTTTAAGTGTTTGTCAAATGAGAAGTTTGCTCAGGCCTGTTAATTGGTATGGCTTCCCATATCCTGTCACATTGATTTGGCCAGAAACCTAGCAAAATAAAGATCTGCTAATTAGTTGTGTGGGTCTGTAACAAGTGATTTCACAGAGCAAATGTGCACAGAAAACATTGAAAATGCTCTTCATTTTCTCTCTCCTTTTTTTAAGAAAATCTTGCTTGCTTTTAAAACATATGCTTAATAGAGACTAGTGGCAAAAGTATAATACGGTAATTTTACAAAGTATTTCAAAAATTGACAAATGAAATTAAATACACATGGAATAATATGAGAGGAATTTCTATGATCTAGAATAAATAGTACTTTAAATATAATTATACAAGATACAACCTTTTAAAAACATACCGGCTATGTAAGATGAACTCAAAAGCAATTTATTATGTGAAAAATAAGAAGAGAAATAAAAAGCACTCTCAAAACCTTCACAAACAATAAACTTGTAATAATGCATCTAATCTCCCATATTTTTCTGCAAAGATATAGCACAACTAATGCTAATCCACAGAATGTAGTGTGACCCAAAGATCCATTGATTCGATTCTCTCTGGCCATTGTTTATGGTTTCCCTGGGGCACAGATACCCAAAATTCTAGTTTTGCCAGCTGGT
>NW_012148184.1:15230-16223 GCF_000956105.1 Propithecus coquereli
ACAGAGAAGATTAGCATGGCCCCTGTGCAAGGATGACATGCAAATTCATGAAGTGTTCCATATTTAAAAAAAAAAAAGGGAAACCCACTTCACCTATAAAGACACACAAAGACTAAAAATAAAGGTATGGAAAAAGATAGGCCATGTAAATAGAAACTAAAAAAGAGCAGGAGTACCTATATGTCTATCAGATAAAATAGATTTCAAGATGAAAACTGTAAACAGAGATCATCATTATATAATGATAAACGGGTCAATTCAGCAAAAGGATATCACAGTTCTAAGTGTATGTGTACACAACACTAGAGCACCCAGGTACATAAAGCAAATATCACAGCTAAAGAGAGAGAGAGATAGACCCCAATACAATAATTGTTGGAGACTTCAACACTCCACTTTCAGCATTGGACAGATCATCCTGATAGAAAACCAGCAAACAAATGTTGGACCTAATCTGCACTATAGACCTAACAGGTATTCACAGAATAACAGCTGCAGAATACACATTCTTCTAGTCAGCTCATGGATCATTATCAAGGATAGACCATATTCTAGGCCACAAAACAAGTCTTAAAAAATTCAAAAAAAATTTGAAATTACACCAAGTATTTTCTCTGACCACAATGAAATAAAATGAGAAATCAATAAGAGGAACATTGGACACTATACAAACACGTGAAAATTGAACAATATGCTCCTGAGTGACCAATGACTCATTGAAGAGATTAAGAAGGAGATTAAAAACTTTTTCAAAACAAATAAAAATGAAAACACAACATATCAAAACATTTGGTATATAGTAAAAGCAGTACTAAGGGGAAAGTTCATAGCAATAAACGCCTACATCAAAAAAGTAGAAAAGCTTCAAATAAACAAACTAACGGTGAATCTCAAAGAATTGGAAAAAAAGAACAAACCAAGCCCAAAATTAGTAGAAGAAAAGAAATAATAAAGATCAGAGAAGAAATAAATAAAATGGAAACTAAAAAAAAA
>NW_012148184.1:17834-18228 GCF_000956105.1 Propithecus coquereli
GTACATAAACACATTAAATCCATACAACAATCCAATGAAATAGGAAATATTATTATCTGTACTTTACATATGAAAAAACGAAGTCACAGAAAGGTGGTAACATGCCTGCTATCATAAATCAAGTGACAGAGATATGGGCATAAGCAGTCTGGCTCAAGAATTATTTCTGAGGCATCTTTCTCTACAGCCATTCATTTTTTTACTACATTAGCATTGTGAAGTATTTGAAAATTTAAACTTTTTTGAGATTCAAATACTTAATTTCAGGAACATTTGGAAGTGTTACATGTAGAGTTACTTATGTGGTATGATTTAAGGGTATCCTGAAAGTTCTTTCTCCCTCTCTTTTTGTCTGTCTGTCCGGTCTGTCTGTCTCTCTGTCTACACACACACA
>NW_012148185.1:0-561 GCF_000956105.1 Propithecus coquereli
CAGACGTCCCCTGCACTCTTGTCACTCACGGGTCTAGAAAAGTAGCACAAAAATGGGTTAAAAAACAATATTTGGTGAAACTAACTTGGTGACATACTCCTAATAAATAAAACCGAAGCTCCTCCAGGTTTCAGTTCGGCCTCCTGCAATCTCCCAGACCTCTCTGTCCTGGGCCCAGTGGAGTCAGCCTCCAGCCACCTCACGAGCTTGCTGGACAACAGCCTTCTCTCTGCCTGTCTGCCCTCAGGACAGTGAGGACCTGGCTGGCAGGGGCTGTGGCCGTCACCACACAATCCGCTGAGGAAGCTGGGCCTCCCGTAGCACACAGTCTGTCAAACAAGTGGACAGCCAAGTTAATGTAGTAAAAAGACGTAAATACATGTGTGTGCATGTTTGAGGAACTCAGAAACAAGCACTACGTTGGCAGGGCTAATTTGTCTTCAGTGTTTTCTGGGTCTTTCCTCCTCAATTTTTCTACAATGATTACATCGCTTTATTCCTACAGAATGAGCACAGTGGGGGAGGAATACCACCCTCTAAGACCTTGGCTGCTCTGCAGTG
>NW_012148185.1:6051-6432 GCF_000956105.1 Propithecus coquereli
ACCAGATTTCTCCACAGCGTACGCGGGAGAACACACAAGTACAATGGCACGTAACAGGCATCCGATAAATGTTTCTTCTCTCCCTGTTAGTTCTCTGACTGGGAAAAAGACACATTTTCTTTATTTTTCTTCCATCTTAACTACAGCAACAATTAAGTTCTCTCCAGCTTAATTCTCTCGTACTTTCACCAACCGTGAATCTGGCAGCTGCTGCCAGACCCGACATCCGCAAGCCCACCCAGCTTCCTTTGGGGGGCCTGGCAGGGCGGTCTGTGTCCCCCACCCCCAACCAGGGTGCCGTCAGCTGCAGCAGGTCCGCAGGGCTCACTGGGGAGGGGAAGGGCCGGGACGAGGCTGGTAGAAACAGGTGCCACAGAGCAG
>NW_012148185.1:6482-6863 GCF_000956105.1 Propithecus coquereli
ACCAGATTTCTCCACAGCGTACGCGGGAGAACACACAAGTACAATGGCACGTAACAGGCATCCGATAAATGTTTCTTCTCTCCCTGTTAGTTCTCCGACTGGGAAAAAGACACATTTTCTTTATTTTTCTTCCATCATAACTACAGCAACAATTAAGTTCTCTCCAGCTTAATTCTCTCGTACTTTCACCAACCATGAATCTGGCAGCTGCTGCCAGACCCGACATCCGCAAGCCCACCCAGCTTCCTTTGGAAGGCCTGGCAGGGCGGTCTGTGTCCCCCACCCACAACCAGGGTGCCGTCAGCTGCAGCAGGTCCGCAGGGCTCACTGGGGAGGGGAAGGGCCGGGACGAGGCTGGTAGAAACAGGTGCCACAGAGCAG
>NW_012148185.1:6913-7231 GCF_000956105.1 Propithecus coquereli
CCATCTTAAACATGAAGTGAACAGTTCAGCAGTGTTAAGTATATGTACATTGCTGTAAAACAGATCTCTAGAACTTTCTCATTTTGCAAAACAGAAACTCTGTGCCCATTAAACACTAATTCCCTTTCTCCTCCTCCTACCACCAGCCGTTGGCAACCAACTTTCTACTTTCTGTTTCTGTGATTCTGACTATTGAGATGACTCTCGTTAGTGGCATCACATGGTATCTGTCCTTTTGTGTCTGGCTAATTTCACTTAGCATATTAATATCCTGGAGGCTCATCCATGTTGTGGTACTTGTTAGAATTTCCTTCTTTT
>NW_012148185.1:7281-7910 GCF_000956105.1 Propithecus coquereli
CCATCTTAAACATGAAGTGAACAGTTCAGCAGTGTTAAGTATATGTACATTGCTGTAAAACAGATCTCTAGAACTTTCTCATTTTGCAAAACAGAGACTCTGTGCCCATTAAACGCTAATTCCCTTTCTCCTCCCCCTACCACCAGCCGTTGGCAACCAACTTTCTACTTTCTGTTTCTGTGATTCTGACTATTGAGATAACTCTTGTTAGTGGCATCACAGTATCTGTCCTTTTGTGTCTGGCTAATTTCACTTAGCATATTAATATCCTGGAGGCTCATCCATGTTGTGGTACTTGTTAGAATTTCCTTCTTTTTAAAAGCTGCATAATATGCCATTGTAAGCATGTGCCACATTTTCTTTATTCATTCATCTTTCGATGGGCACGGGTTTTTTCCACCTCTTGGCTGTTGTGAACACGGGTGTACAAATGTCTCCGCAAGATCCTGCTTTGAATTCTTTGGGATATATACCTAGAAGTGGGATTACAAGATTATATTTTATAATTTAATATTGCATTCAGAGGAACCCCCATACTCTTTTCCATAATGCCTATATTAATTGACATTTCCCCACCAGCAGTGCACGGGGCTACAATTTCGCCACATCTCACAGCACTTTTTATTTTC
>NW_012148185.1:9515-9862 GCF_000956105.1 Propithecus coquereli
CAAATGCTGTAATTTAAAGCTTTCAATATATATTATCAAATTGTTTCTTTGACAAGTTGTACGAATTTTTTCAGCAGTAGAAACAGATATTCCCAATGTGACATGTTTCCAAAACATCACGAAGAGGCTGCTTTCGGAGTTACGCAGATGTGGGTTTAAAGATGAACACACGGTGGTGGTGAAAATGGTCCGTTGGAGAAAGAAGCAGTGGAAAGTGTTGATGTCGCGTGTTTCCCAAGGGCTTTTTTTAGATTTTCCAAACTAAAACTAATGATTCTATTTATAAAATAATACTCCGTGATGCTTTTGTCTTGTGCAATTTTTCTTCATTTATGCAAGTCGGGTTT
>NW_012148186.1:0-1127 GCF_000956105.1 Propithecus coquereli
TAACTTTCATCTATCTCTTGGCATATGGAACATGCTATAGTGTCATTGGCTTTCCCAACATGCTCACAGACATTCTAAGCAAAGAGACAGCGTCCAGAATCCTGATACCACTTTCTGAAAGGGCTACTGTATTGAATAGAAAAGCACTAATATTGACGGGACAAAGTGTGAGCATAAAACTGTGATATGTGAAGGCAAGTTTTCATTTTAATCTTCCCCTTTAATTCCTTATAAACTGTCTTGACTTTAAAAGGCAAAAGGATGGAAAATATCACCTAAATCATGTTTAAATTGTATTCTGCCTTATGTTCGTCTAATCAAAAATGATGTACGTATCTCAATAATTCCATGTTGAAACAGCATGCGCATATATTGGCAAATCCTTCATAAGGGCTCTTTCAGACTGTGAATCAAAGTGTGATTCAAGACAAAGAGGAAATAAAAAATTTCTCCACCACGACCATTGGAAATTCACCCATTCCTTTAATAGCCTTAATTCATTTCTCGAAACCTCACTGATGAGTGAAAAGTTCATACACGCACAAAAATGTATTCATTGATAGAAAAACATATCAATTGACAAGAAAACATTTTTATATAAGGAATAAACTATTTGAAAATAAATAAATACAGTTTGTACATAAAAGTAATATACGTTTATTAATCTTAAGAAGGAAAGCAATAGTAGTGGTGGAAAAGGTATGAGAAGTAATCATTCTTTTAATGGTACATTATTTTACTGCACCATTTTCACCACCAACTTGTCACCCTTTCTGGGGCTTATGGTTAGTCTGCACTCAAACTCCACTTAATATATTTAAAGCAAAATAAAAGATAAATAAATCACAAGTCCACCTTGAAACACACGGAAATAGTTCATGTGCACAAGAGATGCAAGAGTCAAAAATGCTATATTTTCATCCCTTTTACTTGGCATACATACAAAAGCAAAACATTTTGAGCATATTCATACATGGACCATAATTCAAATTTTTCCATAATTTTTCTAAGATCCGTTTTGTCAAGTAAATTATTGAGTGCAACTTTGCCTGAAATTAAAATGTCAAAGTATCACTTTTTACAGAATATTAATTTATTGTGGTTTTAACTGAAAAAGTCATCATACT
>NW_012148186.1:1336-1885 GCF_000956105.1 Propithecus coquereli
TGTACTGTCTGGGGAATGGATGCACTTGTCAGGGGGTGCAAAGGCAATTTATGTAACCAAAGTGTTCATACCCCCATAATACTCTGAAATAAAAATTAACAAAAAAGACATAGTATGGCATGGTGTGTTGATTCACACCTATGTCTCTGGAATGAATTTAAAATAATGAATTTTACCATTACTCCATAATGCATTAACAATAGGACATCGTAAAATGAACTTAATCGTTTTGCACCTCCATTTTCTTATTTATAGAAGGGGTATAACACTGTCATCATAACGTATTTTTGAGGGTACAAAATTAGGTAAAAATGCACGTGTCTGTTTCTGACATATAGAAATGTTCATTATATGTCAGGTATTTCAAAATGTTCCCCAAGTTAGTGTTGGATGTGGAATATATACTCTTTTTCATGCAATAAAATTATTTTACCAAGACACTAAAGATCCCAGGTAAGTTTCATAATTTGCTAGCTCTAAAGCCAAACAATAACACCTACTGAAGATTCATAATGTATCTCAGAGTATTTTTATCAAGGAGCAAATATC
>NW_012148186.1:3507-3812 GCF_000956105.1 Propithecus coquereli
TTAGACATTTAAGGCATTTCTTGGAAATGAGCTCATTGATTATGCAGCTCAATTTCCATGGGCACATATCAAATCTGAGTTTTGGAAGGAAAAGTAAAAGAAGTTACAGCTTTCTGCAAATGGATTTTCCTTTGACAGTTAAATAGTAATAAAATCCACTTAGACACTTCAATTTTCATTTCTAATTGGCAACAGTAATTTCTACATTTTAAATTAATTACTAAGAATTTTCATTCCCCATAGGTGGCAGCATAAACTTCAATAGAATATTCATTATTAGCAATATCAGCTCAGATCTTATTTTA
>NW_012148186.1:5830-6664 GCF_000956105.1 Propithecus coquereli
TGACTTTTATATACAACACCACAGGAATGATCCATGAAAGAAATATTTGGTAAGTTGATTGGACTTTGTTCAAATTAAAAATTTTTGCTCTGAGAAAGACCCTGTCAAGAAAATGAAAAAGACAAGCCATCGACTAGGAGAAAATATTTGCAAAAGATGTATCTGATAAAGAACTGTTATCCAAAATATACAAAGAATCCTTAAAACTCAATAAAAAGAAAATGAACAACCCAATTACAAAATGGCAAAATATAGACACTTTACCAAAGAAGATAAACAGATGGCAAATTAGCACATAAAAAGATGTTCAACATCATATATCATTAGGGAATTGCAAATTAAACCAACAATGAGAAGCTACTACATACCTATTAGACTGATGAAATTCCAAAGCAATAATACCACCAAATGCTGGCAAGGATTTGGAGCAACAAAAACTCTCATTCATTGTTGGTGGGAATGCACAATGTCACAGCCACTTTGGAAGACAGTCTGGCAGTTTCTTACAAAAGTAAACAAACTCTTACTGTACAGTCCAGCAATTTCACTCCTTGATATTTAATCAAATAAGCTGAAAATTTATGTTCACACAAAAATCTACACACAGATGTTTATAGTAGCTTTATTTATAATTGCCAAAATTGGGACGCAATTAAGCAACTAAGTGGGTAAACAGATAAATAAACTTTGGTATATTCAGGCAGTGAAATAGTATTCAGCATTAAAAATAAATAAATAAACTATCAAACCATGAGCAGATATGAAGGAAAATTAAAAACATATTATTACTAATGGAGGACAATCTAAAAAAGCTACATACTATATGATTCCAAC
>NW_012148186.1:6714-8690 GCF_000956105.1 Propithecus coquereli
ATAGTCACTGTTTGGTGGTCTGCTGCCTGTCTGATCCACTACAGCTTTCTGAATCCCAGCAAAACCATTATGTGTGAGGAGGAAGCTCTGTGGCTAGCGCATGCTCCAGTGCAGGCTACAGAAATTGTAAGAAAAAGCGAGTAGCAGCGGGCAGGTGACACATGAATTTTATTACAGGGGCAGGCGGTGCAGGGAGGGGCTGGTGTATAGCAGCAGCAAAAAGCATGGCCGAGAACATGGCGAGCGCTTATACATGGTTCTGAACAATAGCGGCAACATGCCGTGGGAAAGCGTGATCACATGGGTTCACATAGGAGATAACACCTTGGTTACATAAGTGTGCTGACTCATGCTTCCCCCCTCCCCACGAAGGCCGGCTAACCCGGAAGCCGGGCCAGAAAAAAACACTGCAGCAATCATCTGGGTTTGGCCTAAGAAACCTGTTGCCTGTACAAATGCATTTTCCCTTACACTCTGAGAAGTACGCTCAGCAAATTGATGAGGTGCACCAAAAACTGCAGTGCTGCAGCAGCATCGGTCGACAGAAAGGGCCCAATTCTTCTCTGTGACAACACCTGACCTCATGTCACACAACCAACACTTCAAAAGTTGAACAAATTGGGCTACAAAGTTTTGCTTCATTAGCCATATTCACCTGACCTCTCGCCAACCAACTACCACTGCTTCAAGCATTTCGACAACCTTTTACAAGGAAAACGCTTCCACAACCAACAGGGGGCAGAAAATGCCTTCCAAGAGTTCCTGGAATCTCGAAGCACGGATTTCTATGCTACAGCAACAAACAAACTTACTTCTTGTTGACAACAATGTATTGATTGTAATCGTTCCTATTTTGATTAATAAAGATGTGTTTGAGCCTAGTTATAATGATTTAAAATTCAAGGTCCAAAACCACAATTAATTTTGCACCAACCTAATATTTACTGTTCTATTAATAGTATATATGTAAAAATGAGAATAATAACAACATTACAAAAATGTTGTTAAGATAAAATGAATTAATGGGCTTCAAAACGTATTTCTATCAAATAAAACATTAACTGTTTAATCAATGCATTATTGAAATAGACAAAATGCTAAGGACCTCAAGTGTATTGTGGAATGGTCACTGCACTGAGGATCAGGAAGTCTATCTCATGCTTCTAGCTTTGAATGAGCTGGTGACCCTCCTCAAATCACTTGAGTTCTCTGGATCTCCCTGTAATTTTCCTAAATTGAGGTTGGGATGCCATGGAATTCAAAAAGCCTCTATGAATTCTAAAATCTTATACAATTTTGAGTTCTCGAATTATCTTTAAAAAATAAACACAAAATATAAAATAATACACTTGTAGAAGAAGAGCAATCTTCAAATCATTGGAATCTCTTGCATGTGTGTTTATAGCTGATTTTTTTAAAAAGGAAAAATAAACTATGAAAAGAGTCTACTTTTGTAGTCTACTTAAGATTTAAAATTTTTATGTCTGTTTCGATCAGAAGGCATTTAATTGTAAGTAAACATGTGTTTAATTTTTTCACGTAAGTCACCTAGATTAACCCAGATTAACCCAGAACTGTGTTTGACTTTTCTTGTGTTAGCAGCTTTGAACTTCAGAGTTAGAGAAGACTCAAAAAATAGCTATTTATTCATTTCCTGTTTTATGTTGAAGAAACATAACATAAATGAGGGCTAACTCTAAGTGAGAGATAATTGATTCTACATCCTGAGTTTATTGACTCCTGGACCACTCCATATTCCACATCACATTTTACTAGTCATATATTTTATTTTCAACAATTTTGGAAATGCATTCCATCTCAGTCGCATTCTCTGTTCCTCATACCTTATCTTACTTTAAGCTAACTATGACTGAAATCACCACATTTAGTTTCCCAGTGTCATGCTGAACAAGCACTTCACATTGAATGATATCAAATGCAAATTCGTTTGGCTTCCCACTGCCAATTTAAAATGC
>NW_012148186.1:10370-12879 GCF_000956105.1 Propithecus coquereli
TGTTTTAATTGATATATTTGTGTGGTCAATACACTACTGTCAAGGTTGACAGTATGAGATGATTTCATATTGATTAATGAACTCTTATGGTGCATTGAATTCTCCTTTTTGTGTACGTGCAAGTGTGTGTGTAATATTGCATGTAATACTGTGCATTTTGTTTTGTGTTGAATCAGCTTTCTGAATATCTATAGATTTTAAAAGTTTTCTCAGTTTTGGGAGTTTCCAAAGCAGAGAAATGGTATACATTTGCAGTGAAAGAAATGCCAAGAGATTCAGTCAATTGTAAAGTGTATTTTTACATCCCCTTGAAGAAATTTTCACTCTTCCAAGTGTCATACTTAAATATCACCTACTTACTGAAATATGAAAAAAGAAAAAAAGACTTCAGTTGCAAATAACCTTAGGTTAATGTTCAGCTGGAAAGACGTTTCACCTTAGTGTGTTTTCCTTCCTTCCTTCATTCATCCATTGACATTATTTCTTCTGTTTTTTGTGTAACATCAGCTTGTGATAATATACTATAGTCAGGCTAAATGGCAGGCTTCAGAGATAGTCTACTGGATCTTAAGACAGAATATTTTAACATATTTGCCTACCCTCAGGTGTGCCACTTTATGTTTCAAAGGCCTGGTAGCAGTTCTACCCTCAAATCTCTGCCTTTTAAACTTATTTCCTAGGATATGTTCCAAAACAGGGATGTATATTACTGACAAAGAATTAAACGTAATAATCAGGCAATTAACCAAGAGTGTTTGCAACACTATATAAAGAGACAAATTAAGAAGACTACTATGGTATCCAGAAGCCATCTGTTAACGAATGTCAAATTGATGATAAAGAAAATTGAGTTCCCTTGGCAGTTGGTTTTTCTCCAGCTGTATGCAGCTATAAAAGAGCCATCAAAGACAAATCTGCATTTGTTGTTAATTCAGAAATGCAGTAGATAGGCATTGAGAAACCTCTAGTGACAACTTTTTATTCTGAAAGTTGATGGTAAGATTCCAGGAGAAGTTATACATGGGTCTCTGGATTGGCATTTAAGAATTTCTTGATAGGGTAAAAAGGCAATCAGTACAATTCTTATATGTGTACGCATACACACAAATACAATAAAAATCTGATCAGAATATGAAATAATGAGTGAATCACTTTTGAAGTAATCAGCCATACAAAGTTTACTCAATCATATATATATTCATCCCAAACAATTATTATTGTATATATGCTAGTATGAGCCTCACTTTAAGAAAAGCCTTATGATGGAGCAGTACCAGAAAATAGTCATAAATTTGTATGGTTTTTATTATTATGCCCTAATAAAGACTAGTATCAAAGATCGAAGTAAGGTGCCCTCCAGAATGTTATAATACTAATGCTCAATGGAAACTTCCAAAAGTTAGCATAATGCCTTGACAGTAGTTGGGATCTGCCATCAGGCAATAGCAAAGCTTCAAACTCATACATCATTCCTTATTAGTTATGTGACTTTGGGCTTATTATTCAGCTGATGCAAAAGTAAGTGCGGTTTTAACATTGTTGAAATTTGCCATTCGATATTGGAATACATTCTTAAATAAATGTGGTTATGTTATACATTCATTTTAATGGGCCTTTCTTGTTTTATTTATTTATTTATTTATTTTGCTAATGACTTTGTACTTGCTATTTATTTTGTATTTATTTTAGACTATGGAGATGATGTTAGACAAAAAGCAAATTTGAGCGATTTTCTTATTTAAGTTCAAAATGGGTAGTAAAGCAGCGGAGACAACTCACAACATCAATAACGCATTTGGCCCAGGGACTGCTAAGGAACATAGAGTGCAGTGGTAGTTCAAGAAGTTTTGCAAAGGAGACAAGAGCCCCAAAGATGAGGAGAGCACTGACTGGCCATTGGAAGTTGACAATAACCAATTGACAGCAATCATCATCGAACCTAATCCTCTTACAACTGCATTACAAGTTGCCAAAGAACTCAACGTCAATCATTCTATGGTTATTCGGAATTTGAAGCAAATTGGAAAAATGAAAAAGCTTGATAAGTGGGTGCCCCATGAGCCAACCAAAAATCAAAATATCGTTGTTTTGAAGTGTCGTCTTCTCTTCTTGTATGCAACAACAATGAACCATTTCTTGATCACATTGTGATGTGCGATGAAAAGAGGATTTTTTTTTTAGGGCTGGTCAAGTGAAGCAGTGGGAAAAATGGATTTTATATGACAACTGGCTACGATCAGCTCAGTGGTTGGACTAAGAAGAAGCTCCAAAGCACTTCCCAAAGCCAAATTTGCAACAAAAAGAAAGTAATAGTCACTGTTTGGTGGTCTGCTGCCTGTCTGATCCACTACAGCTTTCTGAATCCCAGCAAAACCATTATGTGTGAGGAGGAAGCTCTGTGGCTAGCGCATGCTCCAGTGCAGGCTACAGAAATTGTAAGAAAAAGCGAGTAGCAGCGGGCAGGTGACACATGAATTTTATTACAGGGGCAGGCGGTGCAGGGAGGGGC
>NW_012148186.1:12929-14073 GCF_000956105.1 Propithecus coquereli
TTAATTTATTGTGGTTTTAACTGAAAAAGTCATCATACTGAAACAAAAAGAGACATTGATTGTCCAAAATATAATACAAATTTTCAAGAGCAATTATCATAAATAGTTCTTAACTGAACAGGCATTATGTTAGGTACATCTATTTTCTCCCCAATTTATTTTCTAGCTCAATATATTTTTTGAAAGGGAAAACAGACAGAGGCATTAATAAAATATTTGCAATATTTTGTAGGAGTCTAGACTTCAAAACACTTAAGTCTCTGAAGATAGGACACTAACTTTTTTATAACAGAAACACACACACAATTACTAATGTAGCAGTCTGTTCATTATGGAAAAGCAACAGTTGTCTCACAGGCTTATCATATCTACAGATATCAGAATTGTAGAAATCAGGGATACCCCTGCTTTCACTGAGGAATCAGAAAATAGTGAAAAAAGACTCGAGGTTGTGTTTAATTTGAAAATGATTGCTAGAGAAAATGTAACTGCTTTTTGTCATTTATTTCAGGATTCAATGTATTGTTTCTTCCACCCCACACTGTGGAGTGATGTTCTTTGTAAGGCAAGGCATGAGTTTGTCTTCATCAAAAAGACCAAAAGAACTAGATTAAGATTTGAACCAATTCAGCCTTAAAGAAGATATGCACAATGTTGCTATAGGCAAGACACAGTATAGTCCACTGACCTATAATATAAATATGCTGTTTTTGCTTAGACCCAAAATATTTTCAGCATCATTACTAAAGCACAAAATCTGCATTTCAAATTATTTTTGCTATCTTCATCTCATATTGATTAACACAAATTGTTTCACATTCACCACCTAGAGCACTTAAGTAGTAGCACCAAATTATTTCCCTCCACTATAGTTCTTTAAACTGCTCTTTTCATATTTCATATTTAAAAAATGCCTATAGTCTTTATTTAAAAGCAATCATGCGAAATGAAAGTTCTTACAGCATGTCTCATATTTTTCTCAGTGTTGAAAGATGGTGTTTGGAGATACCTGTAAATTTCACAGCTAATGGGTCCAAAAGATATACCCAATGATTAAACAACAGTCTTAAAGATTTTAAATATTATAGGAATTTGCATCATGAAAACCTAGAGGCTTAGCACCAATCCCCGGATTGTATTCATT
>NW_012148186.1:16502-18128 GCF_000956105.1 Propithecus coquereli
ATTTCCTGGGAACTCCACAGAGGACTGTAGTTTGATGTTACCCATAGGGAAACAGTGAGATTAGTATTCCATTGACCTTCAAGATATCTACTGCATAAATGAAGTGTGCTGTAAATATAAGCTGATCACTCTGATATGGGAGGTAAATGGGTTTAAGGGACAATGTTCCATTCCCTGGTTTGTTATACAGGATATAGATATCCTAAAAAAAATGGAAGAAATTATGCACAAAAAGCTGAAAATTTTTCCACAAAAAAGAAAAATGCAGTTTTTACAGAGTTTTGACAAAAAAGAAAAGTCTTTTTCATTTCTGAGCAGACATGGTTAAAAAGTTATTAAAAAAATACTTTTAATGAACACTAAAGGGTACAGGCCATTGCCCAATTATGGTTATATTAATAAATAAAATTAGGAAATAGTAGACAGACTTGAAGTTACTTATAGGTGAAGAATAAAGACAGGGAAACATTACTACCTATAAAATAAGGAAAGAGTGGAGCTCAGGCTCAACCATCTGGTACCTACTGTGATTGCTGTGATTGCTAAAGAGAAAGTAAAGACCGTTTAAGTTTGGCAGCCAACAAAAACAAATAAATTGTCATAGGTCAAAGACAGCATAATGACTGGGTACATCTATAATATAATAGAATGGTAGAACAGGATATCATAATTTTGTTCTCTTCGCACATAATTTCTGTTTTGGTAAGAAAGACGTGTGCATAAAATCAATGAACTATATTTTAAGTGGCTCTAACCAACTTTGCCAGGCTGTGGACTAGCCCAGTATAGACTGAAATTTACAATGGTCATCTGGGTCAAGTTATTGACAAATAGAAGCACATGTCATAGAAAAGAGAAATAGAAGTAGCTCTACACAACTGCTACCAGGGATATCTTAGGGAGAATATCTTAGGGAGAATTTAAAACTTCTGAATTCATATTATGTAATCCAAGGAACAAAGTGAAAAGCTAGAGTGAGTTTTTATGTTAACAGAACAAGTGCACAAGTATTTGAACAGCTAAGACAACCCAAAGACATATCTTAGCATTTTTCAGTGTAAGAACAAGAGAGGATAAAGTTATCCGTATTTTCTTCTAATGAACTTTACACTGAAAAGAGAAAAATAAACATGAAAAATAGAAAATTTTCTGATAGAAAAGAACATAATAAAAAATTTCCTTGGTACTAAAAGGTAGTTTGTAAATCTGTGCCAAGATTACTTACATAACAGAGAAGTGAGAAAAAAAGCAATATTGCAGAATCATGAAGAATCACTGCCCAATATATTTTGGGTCCAACACAAATTAGAAAATGTACAAAAAGGGAAATATTAACCCTGGAAGTTTAAGTTCTTTTGGTTCATCACTTCTGTGTGTACACTATAAATGTAAATTTTTCCTAATGGGAAGAATTTTTTTAAGTATTGGAAGTTATAAGGACATAGTTTTGTTCGTATATATTTTTAAAAGATTTTTTTTCTGTGCAGATAATGAGCATCCTATTTATGAAAGTAGACAAGTAAAAACTGCAATGTTGGAAAGAGACAACTTTCACTGGATGAGAGGTTGTAATAGATGAACTCTAAGATACTTTCCAAATTTTAGCACTATCAAATGCTAAGAAAT
>NW_012148186.1:19821-20129 GCF_000956105.1 Propithecus coquereli
AGTGTGCTATATTTGGACAGATGATTAGCCGTTAGAATAAAACATTATTTCTCTTTAACTTCTAAGGACTTCATTGTAAACAACATTATATAAAAAACATGAGCAAAAGTGTTATTACCACAGGCTAAAAATATTCAGAAAACAATACAAAATGCATTTATTACTTCACTCTTTTGAAGGGCAAGTATGTAATGTATGTCTAAACAGCAAACTGATGGAAAAATATGTACTGCTCTGTGGTGACAATGACTTGAAATATATCTCTAAAACCACTTTGCATATTAGATCTTAAATGAAAGATGAGATTA
>NW_012148186.1:20179-25987 GCF_000956105.1 Propithecus coquereli
AGTGTGCTATATTTGGACAGATGATTAGCCGTTAGAATAAAACATTATTTCTCTTTAACTTCTAAGGACTTCATTGTAAACAACATTATATAAAAGACATGAGCAGAAGTGTTATTACCACAGGCTAAAAATATACAGAAAACAATACAAAATGCATTTATTACTTCACTCTTTTGAAGGGCAAGTATGTAATGTATGTCTAAACAGCAAACCGATGGAAAAATATGTACTGCTCTGTGGTGACAATGACTTGAAATATATCTCTAAAACCACTTTGCATATTAGATCTTAAATGAAAGATGAGATTAGCATAAATTGTTCTTTCATAATAATAGTCAGTGATTTCCTCTCAATTTAAAGCAGTGTTACTTCTCTTCCATGTGGCCATTGCAGGCACACTTAACGATAGCCATCTCGCAACGGGCATGTTGTAAAACTAAACTAAAATAATGCTAATAACAACAACAACAACTTGCATAACGTCTGATGGCTTCGGGGGATCCCCACAATCAATAAATTGATCAATCAATATCTATCTTTATGTTGAGCAATTGATGCTTGTTAGACAAAAAACTATGATTTGGCTTATTCTTTTTTCAGCCACAGCAGAAGGAAAACAGGAAAATATTAGCAGGGTGGCAACAGCCCACATATTGAGGATTCCTGAAGGCTGTAGATAGCAATGCTTTGCAGTAATTTTTAGCACAGAAAAAGTACTCCCACTGTTCCAAAGCTTATAGCACACTGTTAGCCATTATGCTTCAAATGAAAACATTCTGGAACAGTCTCAAACTGACTGTCTCCTAAGTCAGCCAGCCCGTCAACGTCTGAAAACCAATGTTATCAGTATCTCTTCTAGTGGGAGTATGATTTAACAGGGGTATCTCCACAGTCATCCTTGGCACACCTGGTCACAGGAACACATGATTTACATAGCTGCTCAGTAGGGGTTTATGTTGAGTGAGCTTTTGGCAGATGAGGCATAAAATTTGAAAATATGCAGCCAGGGAGATGGGTAGTATGAAAACCCTGTATTCCGTAAACATCACTCTTCTTCTGAGGTTGTTCTTAAGTCTTTCCAGCTAAATGGAAAAGGGACAAAGTTACAAAAGAGTGCATTAGAATGCTGGAAAATAAATAGAGTAGTTATGATCTGGCAAAAATAAACACTCAATATTTAGATGTTTCATTATACATTTCAGAAGTGAATAAATCCTTTGGCCAAGATAATACTAGACAATAAAAGATACTAATATGAAATTAGGCACATGAAAACACGTCAGACACAAATTCAGACAAAATAGGCAATGACCATCCTTGGGAGGTAAAGTACGAGTTAGCAATGTACACAGGGAGTTTGCTGGAGGGTCGCTTAGCTCCACTTCTCTTCGCATCTGAGGGGCTGGGAAAATTTGTTATATTAAAGAAGAAAAAGGGATAGAAGTCATAACTTTGATAATGTATCGCGTATGGACATTCTCAGTTCATCACTGTTGTGTATAGTTACTGAATAATAATTTTTATTGCGCTACATCCCTTGAAGAGAAGATTAATCCATAAAATATTTTAGAGATAGACCACCAACCAGTTTTCTTTTTCAACTTACTAATATCATTTAGTTAATAATGCCACTTTTTCTTTATCATCACCATTTTTAGTACAAATTATTATGGAATACTAATGCATTGGAATGTCTTATTTTGACAACTCATGGCTTATAGTATATAGCCATGTGCACCTTACCATTTTCCCCCAAAACTTCACTACACTGTGTGTTATTTAAAATGCATGTACACATTGATGAGAACAATAGCTTTAGGATCGTATTTTAGGACAGAAATAGAAGGCTGATATATGTATAAAAGACATTAATAAATGTAACTACTGAACAGTGAAGTATAAAACCTGTCTTAGATATGCCAATGATATAGAAATTAACACTTTCAATTACTTGTCAAAATAAAATGGTGAATTTGAGTCAACTCAGCCTACGTGCCAATTACTCCAAGAAACCTTCCAACATATCCTCAGCTGTAAGTGACATTTCACTTTTCTTAGTCTCAGAGCAATTTACTGATACCTCCATTACGAAAAAAAAAATTGTCTTCTAACCATTCCATATAATTCAACATGTACTTTATCTCTTCCATTCCTATAGAAATTTCTTAAAGATAGGAGCTTTATCTGATTCATTTTTTAAATAGCAATATTTTAATAAGCAACATTTTTGAAAGAATGAAGGAAGCAGTGGTGTTAAGGTATCAGCCAGGGCTACTGTTCTCATACGAGGCTCTATATCAGCTTCTTTTGAGCTTGGTGGTTGTTGGCAGAATTTGATTTCTTGCAACTGTCGGACTGAAGTCCCTGTTTTCTTGACATATTGCACTGTTCATATTCAAGCAAACAAGGGAGCATTGAATCCTTCTTGTGCTTTGAATGTCTCTAACTTTTCTTTATGCCTTGCTCTTCTGTTTCTAAGGTATCGTGTGATCATATTAGGCCCCCACTGCTGGATTATCCAGAGCAATCATCCTATTTTAAGTTCAACTGATTAGTAAGTTTAATTACATAGACAAAGTTCCTTTTGACATGTCAAATAATATATTAAAAGTACAGAAATGAAGATGGAGAACCTTCTTGGGAGGCGTAATTCTCCTGTCATACCCAACTTGTCTGAAACTTCATCATTTAAGATATGTTTATCATAAAATGCATGTTACTCTTTTACTGGACAAATATCCCTAAACATGTCAATATAGTCATTATTCACATTCACATTTCAGGGTGAACGAGTTTAGCCAGAATCTTACCTTTTAAAAATTTATATTTGTACTTACGGAATAAAGAATTTTAGAGATGAAATGGAAAATATGAAATGAAGCTGTGATTTTATGCTATGGACAAGTGTTTCCCAGTAGGAAACTAGAGAGAGCCCTGGGTGGAATACTGAAATGTGGCACTCAGGAAAGGGGTGTTGGAAAGTGGAAGAATAAATTGGTCAGACGATGCAACAGACAATAAAACAGCTTTCTATGGGAGGTGAATGATAGTACCAAGCTAGGTAAGTTAACCTTATCTTAAATGGACCCCCCCCTTATCAATTACTAAAACATCACTTTCCCCCCCACCGATACACATGAAAATGCTTAAATAGAGGTACAAGGAAATATTCTATCAAGTTTCTGGGGTTGAAAAACCTGTTTCTTTCTCCCAGAGCATTGTAAAGTATTTTCATAAAATAACAACAGAGTTGAGGTAGAAATAAAGGGGCATTTAGAATCGGGGGAAAGATACAATATACAACTATTTCTAATGGTTTCAAAATACTCCTTAACTGGCAGGAATAACCTTGTCTATTCAATTATTGTATTATATATTGAAAGAAAGAAATAATTTTCTTTGGTCCAATATTGAGCCCGTGATAATCCAATCATAACCTTAACAGAGAGCAAAACCAATTTCTATTTCACTTCACGGCACTATAGTATCTAATCTTTTTCTATTGATAGTTACTGCATGCAATTTTCATTAGAAGAGTTTTAAACATCAGAGGTAACATTTGGAGACTGTAGCGGATCCATTGCTGCTCTTTCCTATTTGGTCACTTCATAATTAGGTTATAACTTTACAAGAAAGCACATGCAAGGCACTGGGTCACAGCTTTAAAGTTATAGAACCAATAAAATCACCCAGGGTGTATCGTTATTTTGAAATGACTTATAAGCAGTTTCATTTTATTGCCAAACATTTTTATAATTCCTTTTCCAAAGACAAATGTACTCACCTTGATTTGTGTTTGTCTTTGCATTTAATCATGTTTGCAGTCATTTTTTGAATTTACAATTAACCAACAATAACACTATTCTAAACTTTTTTCTCCCTAAATTTATCTTAGTGGTGATTGCTTATTACATTTTTATAATGTAGTAATTATTATATATACATAGTGCTTTGAGCATCCTGACAGAAGGTATTTTATAATTTTTTTTATTTAATTGCTCAAACACTTGCAAATAACACATTCATAAAGCTTAAAACATGTAAACGTGACACAGATTCTAACGCTGTTCAGAAAACCACTAGATCGGAAATATTTTATGTAAACATAAATTAGCATTTTTATACACTTCTGGCCAAACTGGATGAGACCTGGGCCTGAATTTAGTTTCTTCCCTTAGACAGTTAGCAGATTATACATTTGTATATCCACAAAGAATACAGCAATAGATTGATGAGGCTAAACTTGTATGATTTATTGTTGTTGCTGTTGTTTGATGTTGTATTCATGAAGGAAAATAATGAAAACAAAATAAGTCTTAGAAAAGCAGTGGGGATAAGAACAAAGAAACTGGAAACTGGTACAGTTCTTCTACTTGTTGAGCATACCAACATATCATTTAACTTCTAGGATTCTGTTTAGCATATGTGAAAGAGTGAGGCTGAGCTAGAGCTGCACTCTGGTACTTTCTGGTTCTATAAATACAGAAGTTCATGGATTGATATGTGTTCTTCCTGTCCTTAAGCTATTATTTGATTGTTAAGACAGTTGGTTTGGAAGACAAATTAACTGTATTATTCAAGATTCCCCAGAGAAACTGGAGCAGTAGAATATGCATAGATACATAAAAAGATATTTATTATAAGGGATTGGCTCAAGAGATGATGGAGGCTGAGAAGTCCCGTGACTGCCATCTGCAAGCAGGAAACCCAGGAAAGCTGGTGGCATAGTTGTAGTGCAAACCCGAAGGCCTGAGAACTAAGAGAGCTGATGTCCGAAGGAAGATGTAGGTCCTAGCACAAGCAGAGAGAGAAAATTTGCCCTTTCTCTACCTTTTTGTTTTGTTCAAGCCCTCAAGGAATTGGATGATGATGGTGCCCATCCCCCACATTGGAAAAGGCAAACTTTTTTACTAATTTTACTAATTAAAATACTAATCTCTTTTGGAAACACCTCCACAGACACACTCAGAAATAATGTTTTACCAACTATATGGGCATCCCCTTAGCCCAGTCAAGTAGACAAGTAAAATTAACCATTACATCGACTCTTTCAAAACAATATATTATTTTTAAAAAACACGATGATAGTTAAGAATATAAACTTCATGTCTATCTTTGGCATTTGACTCTTGATCGTATAGGAACTCAGCAGTACCCAAGAAATGGGAAGAATTTATTAACTTTGGGTTACTATGAGGATATTAACTTTCTGCCTTAAGTAGTTTGACCAATGTCACTATTTAAAGATTCATTTCATATAAGTGGGAATATTTTGAGATAATTAACTAGTAAATTTATTTGAAATGAAACATTAAGAAATTATAACTAGAAAAAAACATTAAAAGCTTATGCAATTAGCAATAGGAATGCTGATAGAAAGAATGAGAATAATCAACATACTAGTTCTGATAGGTAAGAAAAATAAAAAAATGAGGTATCCAGAAAAAATTAATATAATATGAAAATTTAGTAAAGTTCATCCACTAGAGATGATTAATTTGCCACACTTGGCCAAGGATTTTCACAAATTCCTTATTAAAGAGTAATTATAAGTTGGTATCAGAACTCCTCTGTGTATTTCTGGTTCAGGATGGTGAACTCAGCCCACATGTTTTTTCTTTCCTCCCTACCAAAAACCCAATGAAATGGCAGATAAAGATTTTAAAAATAAAACAAACATATATCAGGACTGTGAATAAGAAGGCTGATAGATATGATCTTAATAACAGATGAAGCAGAGTGAACAAAGCAATAGTCCACAAGAAGAAACAAGGGAAGACAAAATAAATATGCAAGCAATTCTCTTCA
>NW_012148186.1:26807-27463 GCF_000956105.1 Propithecus coquereli
TGGTGATATATTATCCATTATCTAGTAACAGTAGTGCCATCAGTGATCTATGTTGTCCAATCAATGGATGAAAGGATAAAGAAAATTTGGTATCTATACACAATAGAATAATACTGAGCCATAGAAAATAAAATCCTGCCATTTGCAGCAACATGGATGGACCTAGAGAATATTATACTAAGTGAAATAAATCAGGTACAAAAAGACAAATACCACATGATTTCACCCATATGTGGAAATTTAAAAAGTTGAGCTCATAGAGGTAAAGAATAGAGTAGAGATTGTCAGAGACGAGGGAGGAAAGGAGAAAGAGAGATGGGGAGGGATTGAACAATAGATACAATGTTACAGTTAGACAAGAGAAATAACTTCTGGTGTTCTGATGCATAGTAGAGTGACTATAGTTTACAATAATGTATTATGTGTTTTTAAAAAGCTGAAAGAGTGGAATTTAAATGTTCTCATCACACAAAACTGATAAATATTTAAGGTAATGAAAATGCTAATTATCCTGATTTGATCATTACACAACTTATCCATGTATGAAAACATCACACTATACCCCCACGTATATGTACAATTTTTGTGTGTCAATTAAAAATAAAATAAAAAACAATTCTTTTTAACAAATGTTGCTGTAACAGTTGAATATCCAC
>NW_012148186.1:39413-41164 GCF_000956105.1 Propithecus coquereli
CAAAAAGTTTGGGGACCGCTACTGCAATAGTATCTATGGCCTGGTGTGACCAAGGCTGATCTAGAGAACAGGTCCCTTTCCACTGCTCTCCTCATGGTACCCAGATATTTCCCTAACATCTGCATAACTACAGTGAGCAGGTGAGTCTTGTCCCAACACTGGTGTACTTCTATAAAAGTGATTAGATCCCCTTCACGTTTAGAAGCGGTAAGTTGTCAGTATATTTTAAATTGTAGACTCAAACTATAAGGCCCCATATGTCTGCTAGTAATCTTTATACAAATATTGATCTACATAGGTCAAGCAGTCTAATTGTCTGGCTTGCATTCAGGTATCTTGTCTGTAGAGCAATTAACACCTTCTATTTTCCTGCACTGTGGATTCAGCTGTCCTCTGTAGAGTAATGTGTCACTCCCTTATCCCCAGAACTAAACAGTCAATTCCCATTGTGCTTGTATTCAACTGCTCTTTAAGTGAATGGGGGGGGGGGTGCCCACCATTCCCTTCTGTATGCATGCATATACCATGGAGCAAGGATAAAATGGTATCTAAATCTTTTGTTCTCTGAGTAGTCTCAGTTCCTGTGTGACATTTCTCTTTGAATATCTCATTCTATTAATATCTCATTTATTTCCAAAATATCTGTATGGAAGGTGGCTATTATTATCCCAATATTACAGAAAAAGGATTGGAAGATTAAAAAGCATAGGTAACTTCCCCAAAGCAACAAAACCATTAAATGACAGAGCTACTACTGAAACCCAGGTTCCATTGACTTTGGGTCCATATTTTTCCATCACATTGCGATGTCTCTCATGAATAATGAAAGAGGTTCTGTGTGAAACTTATTAAATTCTGCAAGAGCGGAATTAACTAAATGCATCCTTATTTTTTTCTTTCCACAGGAAAAAAGTCTATCTACAGGTAGTATATATGCTGTAGTATGCTTGGCAATATGTTAAAATGTAAAACACAATAACTGTTGACGCATATTCACAGGTATCAATTAAGAAGGTGACCAGGGAGTGGTGGCAGTCCAGAGGTAGGCCTGCAAAAACTTGAGGACACCCTTAAGAAAATGAATATAGATGACAACACAAGAAAAATCACATAAAATAATGTAGGTGATCCAATTAGCATATTAAAACACTAGAATACACATTATAATATTGTTTTGTGCAAAATGGTTGTAGATTAGATTAATAATACATGCATTCTTTCTAAATCACCTTTGCTCGGTAATGTAGAGAAAACATACACACTGGCTAGTCCTCAGTCAAGAACACCCTGCTAGGCCATGGAAGAAAATGATTTAAATGTATAAATTTATTCTTATTAAAACTTTGTTTCAAATTAGTGATTCAA
This sequence comes from Propithecus coquereli, assembly GCF_000956105.1. NCBI lineage: Eukaryota > Metazoa > Chordata > Mammalia > Primates > Indriidae > Propithecus > Propithecus coquereli. The sequence goes on from NW_012148186.1 coordinate 40,779, forward strand.
ATCTGTGGTCTAATCTTAATGATAGTAATGTACAATGTTAAAATTGCCTTCACATTCATGTACTCATTTGGTTCAGACAAGAACCATTTCATGTTGAAGAGGCAAATACCTCTATCTCATTTTTTTGAGATAATAGCACTGAATTTGAGGTTAATGCATTTACGCAATGATTCTTCTGTCTGTTATTGAGAAAGGATAAAATGGGACATTGAGCATATGTCTATTTTTTAAACCAGAACCATGGTGTTTTGGTTACTGTAGCCTTGTAGAATAATTTGAAGTCAGGAAATGTGATGCCTTAGCTTTGTTCTTTTTGCTTAGGATTTATTTGGCTATTCAGTCTCATTTTGGTGCTATGTGAATTTTAGGATTGTTTTTCTACTTCT
>NW_012148186.1:41214-43179 GCF_000956105.1 Propithecus coquereli
TTTTTTCTTATAATTTAATATGAATTTTCTACATTTATTAAAGTTTCTGCATATATTTTCTGAATTCAATTAATTTCAGGGTAAAGAGGAAGGATCCCAAGTGTGGCACTCTATGAATATAACATTTGTTGAGAAATAATACACAGTCTGCTTTATCCTATTTCTTACGGTAGAAGGCATGCTGATTAATATATCAGTAGTCTGAACCTGTGTTTTTATTTTGAACAGCACTGCAATAATAAACCAGAGATGGAAAGCTTATTGAGGGTGGGAGAAGAATTACATTTCAATAAAGAAATAGATTTCATTTTAAGTACCCAGGAGGTTATTTTGCCAGAAAGAATATAAATAAATCTCAAGAAAAATACTGCTTGGCAGTGGCCTTTATGTCTGGAATATTGCTTTCTCAATATAACCCCCATTGAGGCAAAATAATATTAACAAATGATGAAGTTTTGCTGTAATTCTTAGTATTTTAATAAACATAGTTATAACATGCCAAGTAAATTAAACTCCTTAATCTTCCCCCCATTTTACTTTAACACTGCATTGCTGTACTTGGAAAATGATCATTCCACAAACAAAGGCACTAATCATCCAAGATTGATTAAAAAGAAAAAGTTTCCTTGATTCCTTGTGACCTCTATGCTGAATTTTTTGAATAGGAGATTAAAGCTTAATTATTTGGTGTACAAGTTCAGTGTTATCAATCTGGCCTCTTCGCCACTATGAATGTATAGATTGCTTGGATAAAAGAGGTGAATGCTCTCTCCTTTCCTTTTTTAAAGAATTCACATTTTCAATTTCTAGATGAAAAATAATACCTTGACTAAATGCTAATCATACTTTCTGCTGACAAAGATAGAATAAACCAAGAGATTACCTAGAATGCTAAGGGGATAGAAGTATGCGTAAATCAATACTGCCTCTACCCATATTACTAATCTTCTTTCAGACATAAAACACAAAGGTTTTGAAAACTGTAGACCACTTTCAAGGTGGATAAGGTTTAAAGTGCTCTCTCAATCTTAAGATATAGTTTTCTTTACTAAACTATTTTAGGCTAAACTATTTTAAGTATAAAAGATGAAGTAATGGAGAAAAAAGCCAGTGCCTCCACCACGCTCCCACTTCTCACCCAGCACTGTTCCACACAGGTAATCACAACATAAGTTTCATGTATGAACGTCCAGAAATGGTGTATGTATATACAAATGTTTTTTTACAGAAATATTTATGTGAAACATTTTGTGTCTTTATGTCTTGAATGACAGTTTACATATTGATCCATATAAATACATACAGAGTTGGTATGTTATCCTTTTATGTAAATATTCCGCAATTTATTCAAATTGTCACTTAAGATGTGTCTAGAAACAGCTAAAGCCTGATGTTGATCCCAGTCTTCCTCTGCTCTTCCTTATGGTGAATTTCCCTTCGGGGCCATTTGAGTCTTTCCCTGCCAATCAAACACAGAGCACAGGATCTCATGCCAGGTAGCTTGAGTTCAAATTTTGCCTTCATCAGTTTTTCACCATGTGAATTTTGGGTAAATTATTGAATTTATATAAGAATAAGTTTACATGCCTTGAAAATAATATAATGATATCTCATCAGTTTTATAAATTATAAAAGTCATGAAAAATATTTAGCATAGTTCCTGGCACAATCTAAGTGTTCTGTAAATAAACCAGTGTGGATATTGATGCTTTACTCCCAGAAGTCTTCTGCGATATGAGATAAAATTATCACTACATACGAAGTTTTAAATATATCCTCCAATACTGTGGTCCCCACCCCGCCTCCCCCCTCCGTCAAGACCAGTACTGTTCTTTTCTTTTTATTTCAGGAAATTGTGGGTGTACAGATGTTTAGGTTACGTGTGTTGCCCTTGGTTCCCCCCCCCACCGAAGTCCGTGTTTCAAATATGTCCATCCTTCGGGTAGTGCGCATTGGTCTGTTAGG
>NW_012148186.1:43229-45271 GCF_000956105.1 Propithecus coquereli
AAAAAGCATGATTCCCAAAGAAAATATTGATAAATTGCATTTCACCAAAATTAAAAATATATTTCTCTATGAAAGATATTGTTAAGAGAATTAAAAGACATGCTACAGACTAGTGAAAGATATTTGCGAAAGTGTTGTCTCCAAAATAACTCATATCCATAGTATAAAAAGAATTCTCAAAACTCAAAAATAAACAAATAATCTAATGAAAAAATGAACAAAAATTTGAATAGATACTTCACCAAAGAAGATACATCAGAAGCAAACCAGCATATGGAAAGATGTCCAAGATCATTAGTCATTAGGGTAACACAAATTAAAAGATACCACCAGACATCTATAAGACTGGCAAACAACAACTCTAAGAACAACCTGAAAAAGCTTTGTATAATGGGAAGTTTGCAAAGCAATCAGAAATTTCATACATTGCCGGTAAAAATGCAAAAATGGTGCAACCAAGAGTTTGGCACTTTCTTATAAAATTAAGTATATACTTACCATATGATGCAATTTCCCTCCTAAGTGTTTACCCAAAATAAATAATACCTTTGCTCATAAAAATCTGTACATGTTTATTGTAGCTTTATTTATAAGCTCCAAAAAAGGGAAACAACCTAAATGCCCTTCAACCAATGAAAGGATAAACAGACCTTGGTGAATCCACACCGTGGAATAATAGACAGTAATAAGAAGGAACAGATTTGATACAAATAATAATATGAATAAATTTCAAATACATTATGATAAGGGTAAGAAGCCAAGTTCGACAGGCTACATGCTACATGATTCCATTTGTATGACATGATGGAAAAGGCAAAATTATTGAGAATGAGAACAAATGGTAAATGCTGGGTTTTAGGAATGAGGGAAGGGTCGATTACAAAGGAACAGCTCTAGGGGATGTTCTGGGTGATGAGTTGCCATACTTTGCTTATTATGATAGTTACATAATTCTGTGAATTTGTGAAAACTCATAGAACTATATACCAGAAAGAGTGAGTTTTTCTGTGTGTAAATTGAAATTAAAAAGTAACAGGGAAATTTCCACATATACTCCTTAAATAAGTAAATATTGTCGATGATCAAATTGGAAAGGAGGAAAGCTGATGTGAGAATAGTCTAATGAAGAATAAATAGACATTGCTAGACTTGATTTAAAAACAAAAACAATAATGTACATATGATATTTAGAAATATTAAAGTAATCAAGAAAACTAAAAAAGGAAAATGGTTTTCCCTGAGATGTTGTAGAGAGAGTTTTAGACTTACCCCTTTGGTCATGATTGGGTTTTTAAAGCACGTATATACATCTTTTAGTAAAAATGAACTCTGTAGTATTTATATTTTATAAATATGTGCACAAGAATTATATTGAATTAATAGAAGTATAGATAATATATAGGAAATTAATCTTATTCAATGTGACTTTAGTAAGTTTTATATAATCCTCCTAGTGTCTTCATAATGTGTGAAGATAAAGAAGCCATCTTGCTTTTGTTTAAAGTCGACTTCTGTATCCATGAGATCCCAAATCATAATTACTTTATGAATCTTGTAAATACAGCAAACAGACAATTTAAGCCACCCTCCTTGTAGACCTATATCTTAGTCTTATTTTTGTCAGTGTGTGCTCCATGCTCTTTTACAATATGCAAAGTAGTCAATGTGGGTGCTGTGGGGAATTCTAAAAATAAAGTTCTAACAAACAGTGATTAATTCACTAAAAGATATGTGTCTCACATATTTAGTACATGATATAAAATTCTCAATACAGCAAAACATTATGGATCCTACTGCACAGTGCATAGATCTCAAGAGGAAGCCAGTAATACAAACTGCTGTTTGGAAGCATAGAAGACATCTTTGTCCAAGCTGTTTAGTACATTTATTTTAAACTCTCAGGAAATCCTACCGAGTATTATTCTGATCCTGATAAATATGCTCTTGTCCTTTCTAAATATAATACTGTTTCTCTTATAGCACAGATGGTTTCTATCATAAAGTATCATTAAATAATATACCAACATCATGACAAAAGTATA
>NW_012148186.1:55861-57032 GCF_000956105.1 Propithecus coquereli
GCTCAAAAGCCTGTTGTGCTCCATGGGAGTTCATGCAATACCTTTGTGCAATCCCTAGGCAGCTCCTTGCATTAGTCTGGGAGTCTCAAGGGTCTCAAGGGTATAGGAGCTCTCCCGCAGCTAGGATTTTTAAAGTGTGGCAGGAATGTGGAGCCCTGGGGATCTCTAACTCATCCTTCCCCCACTTCAGAAAGTTTCTCCTATCACCCTATACATCCCAGCTGAGCAGGCTGCCTGGCTTCACTCTCCTCTGCTTTCCCTGCTTCCCATGGTTTTTCGGTTGAATTCCAGTGTTCTCCCTTAGACAATTTAGTTGAAGCATGAATATCTCCTTGCTATTTTTGATTCCTCTCCATGGGAGAGGGGTCCTCTAGCAGCATCTACTCAGCCATCTTAAACCAGAATTTTTTGTCTCCCTTAATTCCACTGTTCAAAATAGGATAATGTCTATCCTCCATTTAGGACATGAATTATCTCATAATTTTTAATTATAAAATTTTATGTCATTGTTCTTTAAGTATCATAAAGAGTATTAGTTTACTGTTATTAAGGATTTGTGGGTGCTTTAATGTAATTGTTTTGGAGCCTCCTGTCATTTGATAATAGTAACAAATGAATGTGAATTTTTTTTCTATGCAAGCAGAAGAACATTTTCTTCCCTACCTCTACACATTTGATTCTCTCTGTATTTCTCTCCATATTTCCTTAGGTCTTGCCTTCTTTTTCTCCTCCTATGATTTCTCAGCCAAGATTTCTGATACACCCAATTACAAATACTCATTTCCACCACAGTTCATTCAACAAACAGTTGTTAAGAAACAAGGACACTTGAGTACTCTGTTAAGTGCTATCAAAATAGTAATAAATGAAATGAACATGACATCTCTTATAAATAAAAGCATTTATATAAAAATACAGACATCAAGGAAATATATTAATAATAGCATGATGGTCAAAGGCAGGATGGGACAAAAGCAGGGGCAGGGTTATATGTGAATTTCAACAAGAGAGCCTGTTAAAACCGAAAAATCAAGAAAGGTCTCCCTGACAAAGTAATGCTTAAATGAAATTTGAAAAGTAAGTAGGAATGATGCATACAAATGGGGAATTTGTCCAAAGACCTTGAGATAGGAAAGTACTGAATAAAAGAACTGAAGCTAAATTTAGTGAG
>NW_012148186.1:57082-60932 GCF_000956105.1 Propithecus coquereli
TTGTAATGCTTGAGTCATGGCTATTAATGTGCCCATCACTCAAATTGTGTTCATTATACATGTTAGATAGGTTTAACCCTCTCCCCTCTTTCCCTCTCCCCCCTCCTTAATTTCTAATGAATTTTACTTCCTTCTGGACACGTGTGCTCATGTGTACAATTTAATAGTAGTACATGCGGTGTTTGTTTTTCTGTTCTTTAGACACTTCACTAGGATAAATGGTCTCCTATTCCATCCAAATTCTTGCACAAGGCATTAATTTATCCTTTTTTATGGCTGAGTAGCACTCCACACACATATACCACATTGGTTAATCCACTCATGAATTGATGGACACACGGGTTGATTCCACATCTTTGCAATTGTGAACTGCACTGCCATAAACATTCTAGTGCAGGTGTCTTTTTCATAAAATGTCTTCCTTTGGGTAGATACCCAGAAGTGGGACTGCTGGATCAAATGGTAGGTCTGCTTTTAGTTCTTTCAGGAATCTGCATACTGTTTTCCATAGAGATTATACTAAGCTGCAGTCCCATCAACAGTGTATGAGCATTCCTTTCTCTCTGCAATCATGCTGGTATCTATTGTTTTTGGACTTTTTAATAAAATCTATTCTAACTGGAGTAAGATATCTTAATTGGAATAAGATATCTTGTTGTGGTATGAATTTGCATTTCCTTATGATTAATGACATTGAGCATTTTTTGATTGTTTGTTGGCCATTTGTCTATCTTCTTTTAAAAAGCTCCTGTTCATGTGCTTTGCCCAATTTTTAATGAGTTTGTTTGTTTTTTTCTTCCTGATTTGTTTGAGTTCTTTGTAGGTTCTAGTTATTAGCCCTTTATCAGATGTCTTGGAAAATATTTCATGTTCTGATGAGAAAAATGTGTATTCAGCAGCTGTTGGGTAGAATGTTACTTAAATGTCTGTGAGATCCATTTGGTATAGGCTTCAATTTATGTCCAGTGTTTTTTTTTTTTATTATTGATTTTCTGGCTTGATGTTTTGTCTAGTGCTGTCAGGAAGGTACTGAGATCTCCCACAATTATGGTACTGTTGTAAAGTTCTTTTCTTATGTCTAGTACTATTTTTTGGGGGCAATCTTGTTGCTCCAATGTTGGGTGCATATATATTTAAGATTATTATATCTCCTGGTTGAATCGATCCCTTCATCATTATGTAGTCAGTCACCTTCTTTGCCTTTTTTTTTTTAATGCTGTTGAGTTTAAAGTCTGTTTTTTTTTTTCTGATATAAGCATAGCTACTCCTGCTTGCTTTTGGTTTCTATTTGCAAGAAATATTTTTTTCAACTCCTTTACCTTGAGTCTATAAGAAACTTTACCAGTTATGTGAGTTTCTTGTAGACAGCTTATGGTTGGATTTTTACATCCATTTTGTCAATGTATATCTTTTAAGTGCAATGTTAGTCCATTTATATTAAAACTTAATATTGATATATAAGGTTCTATTCCTGTCATAACATTTATTATTACCTAGGTGCTCTGTAGTCTCAATTGTATAATTGTTTTATAAGACCTGTGGGTTTTACATTTTCATGTGTTTTCATGCTTCTGAATATCAACCTTTCATTTCCCTGTTTAGGACTTTCTGAAGCATTTCTTATAGGGCCAGCTTAATGGTGACAAATTCCCTTAGCATTTGTTTGTCTGGTAAAGACTTTATTTCCCCTTAATTTATGAAGCTTTGTTTATCAAGATACAAAATTTGTGGCTTACATTTTTTTCCCTTAAGATTGAAACTAGTACCCCAAACTCTCCTGGCCTGTAAGGTTTCTGCAGAGAAGTCTGGCATTAGAATAATAGGATTTCCTTTATAGGTGATTAGGCATTTTTATCTTGCTGATTTTAGGATTTTTTTCCTTTATGTTGACTTTAGATAGTCTGATTATTATATATCTTTGTGAAAACCATCTTACAATGTATCTCCCTGGTATTTTTTGAGACTCTTATATCTGGGTGTCTAGATATCTAGCAAGAGAAAGAAATTATTTCTCCATTTCTTCAAATACATTCTCCAACCTTTTTACTCTTTCTTTTCCCTCAGGAATACTGATGACTCATTGGTTTAGTCATTTCACATAATCCCATAATTCTCAAAGGCTTTTTTCACTTTTTAAATATTTTTTTCTTTATTTTTTCTGACTGGATTAATTTGGAAAACCTATCTTTGAATTCTGAAATTGTTTCATCTGCTTAGTCTATTCTATTTTTAAAACTTTCATCTGTATTTTGTATATCCTTCAATAAAACTTTCATATCCAGAAGTTCTGTTTGTTTTTTTATTAAGTATCTATCTCTTTAGTAGATTTTTCATTCCTATTCTGAATTCTTTTTTCTGGTTTCTTTGTGTTGGCTTTTAACTTTCTTTTCGATCTCATTGAGCTTCCTTACAATCTGTATTTTGAATTCTTTATCTGTCATTTCATAATTTTCATGTTGGTTATAATCCACTCTTAGTGTGATCCTTTGGGAGTGTTGAAGCACCAGCTCCATGTCTTAGGCTGGCAATAGCATAATCTACTTCCCTATCACACCCCTGCCCAAGGGATTGTGACTCTCAGTTCAGTCAGACACTGTAATCTATCTCCAGGCCACAATGTCACTGAAAGCTGCAGAAAATGTCTATCCTATGGCTCTTTGCTGAAATAGTTTCAGGGCAGAATCTCTTCCCTGAGCCCAAAACAGACAGCTTGGCAGCTTTCCTGTTCTCCTTTGAAGGAATGTTGCTCTGTTTGTAGGGGGAGAGCAGTACTGCTTTTCCACATATACAGATGGGTACCAGCTATGGCGATGCTGACAATTTCGGGTCAGCCCAACTTCAGACCCTGGAAGAAGTGTTCAGGTTCCAGCTGTGGTATATTGGGTTAGGCAATTCCCAATCCACAGGCCCTGGGAGAGCGTGCTTAATTCGTAGGGGGGCAAGACCAGAAATGGGCCAGCAGACATGTTTTCAAGCCCCCCCTGGGGATGGTGGTCCCCTGGCTCCTGGTACAATGCTTAGGTACAGGCAGGGTGGCTGTGCTGCAGTCTTGCCACTGGTGAGGGTGGACCCCTCTAACCAGGAGTAGTGGAGACAGGCAGCGGCAGAGCATGCAGGGCACAGACCTATTGGGGCTGGGTTCCATGGCACCAGGTTGCAGTGGGAATGCTTAGGTGAGGATAGGGTGGTATGAAGGTATTTGTGGGGCATGCAACCTGCTCACATTCCCATCCTGCAGCAAAAACAGTGGTCTCTATCTTTGGGGAACACAAAAATGCCTAGCCTCTACTCCATCGCTTGTGTGACAGTGGCAGGGACAGCAGCTGCAGCCCAAACCTCTGGGGGTTGGAATCCGAGGATGGTGTCGGACTGCAGCTGGAATATTCAGGCTAGGGAAAGGTGACTGTGCCATGGCCTTGTCACCAAGGTAGGTGAATCCCTCTCAGTGGAGGCAGGCAGCTGTGGGGCACACAGACTATTTGCACAGTCATCCCTAGCAGTGGCAACTACATCTGTCCTTGGGATGCACAAAATTGTGGAGGCTCCCCACGCCCTCTGTGGCCTGGCAGCAGCATGGTGGCAGCGGTGACCCCAGAGACTTCTGGGGTCTGGGATCTCTGAATGGCTCCGTGTTCCAGCTACTCAATGCTCAAAAGCCTGTTGTGCTCCATGGGAGTTCATGCAATACCTTTGTGCAATCCCTAGGCAGCTCCTTGCATTAGTCTGGGAGTCTCAAGGGTCTCAAGGGTATAGGAGCTCTCCCGCAGCTAGGATTTTTAAAGTGTGGCAGGAATGTGGAGCCCTGGGGATCTCTAACTCATCCTTCCCCCACTTCAGAAAGTTTCTCCTA
>NW_012148186.1:71109-72711 GCF_000956105.1 Propithecus coquereli
AGCTAAAGAAAAATGGGTTCCCTTTATAGATTTTTTAAGATTAGGAAAAAAAAAGAAGTCAGAAGGATCCAAAGCAGGACTACAAGATGGATACCTGATGGTTTCCTATCAAAACTCTTGCAAAATTGTCTTTGTTTGATGAGAAGAATGAGCAGGAGCATTGTGATGGAGAAGGACTCTCTGGTGAAGATTTCCTGGGCATTTTTCTGCTAAAACTTTGGCTAAATTTCTCAAAATACTCTCATAAGCAAATGTTATTGTTCTTTGGCCCTCCAGAAAGTCAACTTGTCAAAATTTCCTGATAACTCAGATCATCATGATCAAAATATGTCACCAACTCATATGTGGGTCTGGAGAATATCCCAGAACCTAGTAAAAGTTCTATTAAAATAATGCTCTGATTAAGACAATTATAAAAATGTACCCAGTCTAGTCAGGCAAAGCAGACTCCTTTGAACTAATTAGAAACAGATGTTCCTTTCTCAACACAGCACAGCACATGGGTTGATGAGTACATGGATTGATCCCATACTCCTCTTGGTGATTCACAATGCAAAATAGCATAGATAAAGATCTAGAAGTCCCAAGTAAACATATCAATATCATTATTTATAACAATCCTCCCCCAAACTTCTGTTTATATAGTAGGTACTCAATATACTTATTAAATAACTAATGTGAAATACATTTTTCTTCTCTCACAACATCAATTAAAATACTATGCACATGCAACAAAAACATTTGTACTCCCCTAATATTTTGAAATAAAAAAACAATATGCAGATGGCTTTCTTGGGAGCTTTCCTTAGCTCTCCTTACCTACACTAAATGGTTCCACCCTGCTTTCTACTAGAAAAGTTTTTAACATATTTCAAGGTGGAAGTTATTTTCAGAATGGTAAAACTTACTAGCATTTTAACTTTCAGATAAGCAGAGCCTGGTTACACACTTTAAAACAAGAAAACGATGACATTGTATGGTAAATGGATTATATACCTTTTGTGCTTTTTTCCTTACATTAGAGTTACAAATGCAAAATGCTCATTTAAAACATCAGAAAAATTAAAAATACAGAGAATTTGCATTTTTATACAGGGCTATCAAATTTCTCATTTTTATTCTTCATCAATTTCATACATATTGAATAACAGAAGGCCAGGAGATCTTAAAAATAATTCTAATTTATGCCACAGGACATGGAAGTACATTTTTAGTAATATGTGATTTTAGCTGGTATTTTAATAACAAAAGAAAATGACCTGAATTAGTGCCCTCTACTTTTCTGTATAGTCTTAAATTTGCAATGTCTTTGTCAAGCTTTGATATTAAACTGTGCTGGTCTATTTTCTGAAAAAGTTTGTGTAAAGTTGACATTATTTCTTCTTTGAATGTTTGGTGGACTTATTAGTGAAAGCATCTAGGGCTAAAGTTTTCTGGGTAGAAAGCTTTATGATGATTAATTCAATTTTTTACAGATATAGAACTATTCTGGTTTTCTATTTCATCTTGTGTCAGTTTTGGTAAATTGTATTTTTAGGAAATATGTAGATTATATCTAGTTGTCAAATTTATTGGTATTAAGGCTTCCCTCATTACCATTTA
>NW_012148186.1:79519-80641 GCF_000956105.1 Propithecus coquereli
CTCTAAAAATAGAATTGCACATGAATTGTGAATAATGTAGAGATGATTTTTCAATCATCTCTATACTAGAAAAGTATTTAATCTTAGAGACATTAAACAGAATAAGCCATCCTTTTCTATACCCTGTGGATTGAGTGTTTCTGGGGACAAAAGAAATGAAAGTGCTTTTTCCTATATATCTATAATGTTAATAACATAGGGCAACTGCTTAGGTTCAGTGGTGAAAACATTTCATTTATTGGTTGCTTTAAATACATTTCTTGAGCACTTTTTGATGTTATGTCCTAGGCTAGACACTGAAAATAAATGAAACACTGAAACAACTATTCAACACTTGCTATATTAGAATGATCTTAGTTGCAACGTATAGATATTTTAATTCAAATGGGCAAATTTATGCCCATTGTCGGGACCAAAGAAAGGCCTATGTTTCTTTCATGGTTTTTGTTTTGACAGACGCTTTGTCTTCATCATGATCACACAATGATTGCTGTAATTCGATATAAAGCCAACAACATCAAATTAATGAAGTGGGGGTGTTTCTTCCTGACTACTTTTACACCAATGGAAACCCCAAATTTAGTAAATTTCCACACTTTACCATTGGCGAATATTAATCAGATGTCCTTTCCTAAACTAATCATTGCCAAGGACAATTGCATTTTCATTAATGGTTTAAACTATTGTGAAAATCTCACTTTTAGGCTCAAGATATTATGATGTTTTATTAATGCACACCCTTGTAACAGAGATTTTAGCATCAAGAGAATTAAGTTGGTAAGCAGGCTTTGTTACATTGCCCTGAAAGTTTCTTGAACACATCTGTTTCTTGATACATGATTTTTCCATTCCTTTTCTTCCACTTCTCCCTACTGTACCATTGTATATCTTTTGAACTCCTTTTCAGCCTTCAAGAGTCAACTGTAGGTTAAAAACTAGGGACAAACATAACTATGTTTTACATTGTAAAACGAGGCACAAAAATAAATCATGACAGAACTGTGCAGTATTTTGCTTTGCATGTACCAAGAGTTGTTTATTATTTCAGAAGAATTCTTCACCAATGGAAATGTTTCTCATAGTTTTTGAGTCACCAACACAATACACCTGTGTTCATTTAGA
>NW_012148186.1:80691-85260 GCF_000956105.1 Propithecus coquereli
CTTAACAGTGGTGGGGGGAGGCACACTTGTCTTGCATTGCCTTAGAGATATTTTGGAAAGTTGGGTTACCTCTGTCCTGTTATCTTCACCTCTTGTCAGTGGAGATTAGTGAGTTTGGTCACCCAGCTTAAGCTCCCATGTGGTGAATCGCACCTATGTGTATAACCCCACTGCCCTCTAATAACTTGAGATGAAGGACACTGTGTTGAGCTGGGGTTACCCTCTCTGTCATTGGTTATAGATTATGCGGAGGAGCCAGTTATCAAGGTAATCTGATGCCTTTGTGTTTGTTTCTGGTCCCTCGGTGAGGAATTCTAATGCCCCAATCTTTAGGGAGGGTCTTGACACTTCTGAGGGTTACTTGGACCCTATTCTCCCTTAAAGTGGTAGTAGGAGCAAGGCAGATCGCAGCTGCTGCCTACGAGCCTGGACGTGTGTGCTTCTAAGGTTGCTTGATCTGCCGCTAGGGGGAGCTGCTAATATGTTATTCAGGGTTCTTCCACCAAACTTGGGAGGCTTCTCCTGATGGGAGGGGTTACTTGGTGCACTTGCTGTGGCCTCTGGCCAGGATTTTCCTTCCCTGACGGTGAACACCACCGTTGGCAGCCGACTGGACATGGAGATCAGGCCCCAGAGTTATGATCCTATTGGATGACCTAAGCCAGTCTGACAGGCCGAGTCACTGGGCTGTCAACTATTGATCTGTGCCAAGGCCCCACAGATTCATGCCAGTTGCACAGGAAAAGTGGCTTTTCTTGCCTCTCCCTACCTCCAGGGGTGGAGCTTACCACTTTCAGCACGAAAGTTGCTGTTCCAGGGGAAGGGGTGATGCCCAAGTCCACCCAGCACCCCAGCACCTGTGAATCCCACAGGCGTTAGCTTCCTACGACTAGGGAAGCACTCAAAGTTCACCCATCAAAATGGGCCTGCCTAGTTGACACTAGGTTGTGGAAGGGCGGAGCCTATCATGAGAGCCCCGAGACTGGAAGAAGGGTGCTGCCCGAAACCATACACACCACAGCATCTGGGTTTTGAACCCCAAAAGTGGTGGCCGCCCACCTACAGAGAGCTTGCGCTGGAGGTGACTGTTTAGAAATTGGCGGATGCTAGATTGGGGAGCTGAATCAACAGGACGCCCATTGTCTCTTTTGTGTCGCCCTTCCGTAATCTCGCGCCTGTCTGGCAAGAGGTGTTGCTCTTTCAGACCCACCCTGTGCTGATCTAATCGCCCACAGCAATTTCCAGGGTAGAGTCTCCTTTTCAGTGTTCACCTCTGTTGTTCTGGTCCTGCTGACCACCAGAGGCAAGGTGCCTAACTCCCTCCAGCAATAGCTTAGACCAGTCCGCCCCCCGCCCAGTACAGTCCTAGCACAGAGCTCTGGGGAGTTCAAGATGCTTCCCGCTATTGTCTCCTCTCCAAAGAGCCCAGTGTCTCCTGTCACGATTTTGCACCGACTTCAGGCAGGTCCCTGTGTGAGTGGGTGTGGAGGTCATTGGGGAAGGAAGAGGTTCTCCTGTGGGTCAGATCCCACTGCACTCGCTGGCCAGGCAGGCACAGCCGTCCCACGCTCTATTCTCTATTGTTTATCTCGCCCTCTCCAGACTTCACTATCCTATCTCCCATTCACCTTTTTTTTGTGTGTGTGTTGTGTGTCCCACGCTGTTTCTTTGCAGTTTCACAACGCTGTTCTTGCAGGGGAGCAATCCACTCGTGTGTAGAACACTGAGTTCTTCACCTCTTTCTCTGGGAGCAGGGAGCCAGTAGGTCACCTTTACTCTGCCATTTTTCTCGGATCCACCTGATTCCTAAGATTTAAACAAGCATGCATTTAAAACTCAATGTCTAATTCACACTTAGAGCACAAACTAAATTTTTGGGGGAAAATATGTATTGTAATGCTTATGTTATCTCCTAACCACCATACAAATTACCTCTATCCAAATGCTTCTGGGAAGATTAATATGACATCCAATACAAAGTACATGAAATGCATCCAAGAAACAAGTTGCACTCATCTAGTATAAGGGACAGTGCCAAATTTGACAGGGTATTGGCACTTAATACACATGTCATTAGTAATTATAGCATAGGCATTATCTTCAAGCTCTGAGATCCTCTCCTCTGCATGATCCATTCTATTTTTAAGGCTTTCCACTGCGTTTTGAAGTTCCTTGAATGCCTCCTTCATTTCCAAGATTTCTGTTTGGTTTTTTTGTAATATTTCCATTTCTTTAGAGAATTCATTCATTTACTGTATTGTTCACATGGTTTCTTTGCATTGGGATTTTATTTTCTCTTCAATTCCATCGAGTTTCTTTACAACCCATATTCGGAATTCTTCCTCTGTCAATTTAATTATTTCATTTAAATTAGTATCCAATTTTGAGAGTCTCATGATTTTTTGGGGGGGTGATTTTTCTCTCTGCTCTTTCATATTCCCTGTGTTCTTTCTCTGGTTGTTTCTCATCAGGGTAATTGATTGAGAACTGGGAGTGTTAGGACTGGTTTGTGCCCTTAACTTCAGGCCCCCAAGAGACATTCCTTAACAGTGGTGGGGGGAGGCACACTTGTCTTGCATTGCCTTAGAGATATTTTGGAAAGTTGGGTTACCTCTGTCCTGTTATCTTCACCTCTTGTCAGTGGAGATTAGTGAGTTTGGTCACCCAGCTTAAGCTCCCATGTGGTGAATCGCACCTATGTGTATAACCCCACTGCCCTCTAATAGCTTGAGATGAAGGACACTGTGTTGAGCTGGGGTTACCCTCTCCGTCATTGGTTATAGATTATGTGGAGGAGCCAGTTATCAAGGTAATCTGATGCCTTTGTGTTTGTTTCTGGTCCCTCGGTGAGGAATTCTAATGCCCCAATCTTTAGGGAGGGTCTTGACACTTCTGAGGGTTACTTGGACCCTATTCTCCCTTAAAGTGGTAGTAGGAGCAAGGCAGATCGCAGCTGCTGCCTACGAGCCTGGACGTGTGTGCTTCTAAGGTTGCTTGATCTGCCGCTAGGGGGAGCTGCTAATATGTTATTCAGGGTTCTTCCACCAAACTTGGGAGGCTTCTCCTGATGGGAGGGGTTACTTGGTGCACTTGCTGTGGCCTCTGGCCAGGATTTTCCTTCCCTGACGGTGAACACCACTGTTGGCAGCCGACTGGACATGGAGATCAGGCCCCAGAGTTATGATCCTATTGGATGACCTAAGCCAGTCTGACAGGCCGAGTCACTGGGCTGTCAACTATTGATCTGTGCCAAGGCCCCACAGATTCATGCCAGTTGCACAGGAAAAGTGGCTTTTCTTGCCTCTCCCTACCTCCAGGGGTGGAGCTTACCACTTTCAGCACGAAAGTTGCTGTTCCAGGGGAAGGGGTGATGCCCAAGTCCACCCAGCACCCCAGCACCTGTGAATCCCACAGGCGTTAGCTTCCTACGACTAGGGAATGAGCTGATAAGAAAAATGTACATTTGGCTCTATTTAGGTGGAATGTACTGTAGATGTCTGTTAGATCCATTTGTTCTAGAGCTCTATTTAAGTCCATTATTTTTTTGCTTATTTTTTATTTGGAGGATCTGTCCATTTCAGACACTGGAGTATTGAAATCCCCCACTACTATCGCATTACTTTTTGTCATGCTATTTAGTTCATACAGGATTTGGTTTATATATCTGTGTGCTCCTGTGTTGGGTGCATAGATATTAAGAATTGTTAAGTCTTCTTGTTGGATTTGTCCTTTCACCATTATATAGTGACAATTATTGTCTTTTTTTTACTTTTGCCATTTTAAAGTGAATACTGTCTGAAATCAGAATCACTACCCCTGCACTCTTTTGATTTCCATTTGCCTGAAAGTTTGTTTTCCAACATTTGACCTTGAATCTGAAAGCGTCTTCATGGGTTAGATGCATTTTCTGGAGACAGCAGATACTTGGCTTATAAGGTTTTATCCACTCAGTCAGTCTATGTCTCTTCAAAGGACAATTCAAGCCATTCATATACATTGAGAGGATTGATATTGAGGTAGATTTCTGTTCATATTGTTGGCTAAGTTCTTATTGTTTTGTTTTACCTCTCAGGCCATTGTGGAATCTGGGTTCTGGGCTTTAACTCTTGAATGTCTTTGATTTGGTGGATGTCTATTGCACTGTTCAGTGTATAATGCAGGTCTCAGTACTTACTGCAGAGCAAGTCTGATCTTCACAAATTCCACCAGTGATTCCTTGTCTGAGACAGTCTTTATCTCTCCCTCATAGATGAAGCTGAGTTTTGCCAGGTAAAGAATTCTAGGTTGGCCATTGTTCTGTTTAAGAAGATTGAGGATGGGTCCCAAGTCCTTTCTGGCTTGTAGGGTTTCATTTGAGAAATCTGCAGTTACTTTGATAGGTTTTCCTTTGTAGGTTATCTGCTGTTTTCGTCTTATTATGTGAAGGATTTCCTCTTTCATGTTTACTTTGGCCAGTCTGATAACTATGTGACATGGTGTTTGCCTCTTCACATTGAGTCTCCCAGGAGTTCTGTGTGCTTCTTGTATCTGGATATCTAGGTTTCTGGCCAGGTCAGGCATATTTTCCTG
>NW_012148186.1:89335-89946 GCF_000956105.1 Propithecus coquereli
TAGAAGTATATAGATTCTCATTATTGTAAGAACACAGTATAAGTGAGATTAAACTTGAGGAGCTCCAGAAAATACAAGCAAGTTGCATGTGGCTCGATCTCTACTGTATTGTCAACTTGCTTTCAACTCTCACTGATAAATTCATGAAGAGTCCTCTATAACAAGTTGACAGAATAGGGAAGAACATCAGGCCTGATTTATAGATGATTACACATAATATACTGCAACAGTACAGTTTTCGTATGATCAAGAAGGACAGCAGTGAAGGGAGATCATACACATGGACACATGAAGCAATATTCATGATTTTCCACTTTTGGTGTACAGACCGTTAATTAACATATATATATACTACTTTATGATAGTGTTTAACTTTTTCATTTAGTCAGGGAAATGGAGAGAATATGTTCAGGACATTGAGATCAAAAAGCGTAGAGTAGGGTCATGCAGGTAGACCTCTACATGACCCATGAAAATGTTTGATTCCCATATGAATACTCACCAGAGGGCATACACTGCAGAGGAGGTTTTCCATGATCAAATGGACAGGATGAAACAGTCTATACATGACTCACTGTCTTTTTTACCAGGCACTTAACATCCAATTTAAC
>NW_012148186.1:99929-100611 GCF_000956105.1 Propithecus coquereli
GAGATTGCTGGTTGAATAAACCTCCAGCAAGACACATTCGTTTTCTAGTTTTATACTTATTGATTCCATAGTAATAACTGCAATGCAGAATTACTGCTTGCACTTACCTCAGCACAAGAAGCCCTGTTGTTTTTTATAAGAACATTTTGTTTCCTACTTTACTTTTAAATTTCCTGGCTGTATCAAGAAAAACAAAATGAGTAAAAAAACAAAAAAATTGGCACCTAGACTCCAACTTAGATAAACTAAAAATATGATGAGTAATGTAGAGTTTTCATAAAAACAAATAAAATTCTAACATATCAGAAATTCAAATTAGAATTTGTGCTGCTGACAAAAAACTATCAATTTTGAATATTTTATTTCTATATTAGAATAATATCTAATACTTAGATATACTCACCTTATTTCCATATTATTGATTTTCTGCAATGAGATTTACAAAGGAAAAATGTTTCTAGTTGAAGCAAATATGAATGGAAAACTCTGTATTATACTTTACCTTTTCGACTTGCAAAAACATTTTGCTAATATACATTCTGAATCACAGTAACAAAATTATGCTTCCAGAGATACGAAGATTCAATGGTGTAAAAATTTTATTTTCAGATGACATAATGGTGGACTTTTTCTAACACTTTTGCATTCCAGAATATAATGGCAAGGTGACACGTAGTAATAG
>NW_012148186.1:100661-103054 GCF_000956105.1 Propithecus coquereli
CTGGTCATTCCTAGTGAATGGTATGATATTGAGGAGTGAATTTTGTTATCCTCTGATGACAGGGAGTATGTTCACCAAAGACAGTATCTAGATTGGATTTGGTAATAGGGTGCCTAGACCTGGTGAGAAATTTGGAATAATGGATAATGATAAGGGTCCAGACTGGACAGAGGCAATGTCAATAGAAAACAGTTTGAAAACATGAAAAAGATGCTGAGTTATAGACACAAAGATGTGAAAGTGTTTGCGAAACAATCATGTGAAGATATCCATAGAAGATTTGATATTATCCTGGATGGAGCTGGAGCCCATTCTTCTAAGTGAAAAGTGACAAGAACGGAAAGATGCACCCCACATGTACTCACCATTAAATTGGTACTAATTGATCAACACTTATCTGCACATACGGAAGTAACATTCATCAGGTGTTGGGCAGGTGGGAGGGGGAAGGGGGTGTGGATAAATTCACACCTAATGGGTGTGGTGCGTGCTATCTGGGGGATGGGCATGCTTGTAACTGTGACTTGGGTGGCGCAAAAGCAATTTATGTAACCAAAGTGCTTGTACCCCTGTAATATTCTGAAATTTAAAAAAATAATAATCCTAACAAAAATATCTGCTTTAAAAAAAAGAAGTGTAGAGTTTAAAAGAAAGATTGGTTCTAGAAATGAGCTCTATAGACAATAATATTTAGGTGGAGATAATACATTCTTAGAGTTTTGAAAAACACTGATATTTTAATGGTTGATAAGGGGGATAACTTTGACCTCTTACTTCCCTTATTGAAGATTCCACTCCTCTAGTATTATCAAGACTATCAGTGGCTTTTGATGACTTTACTTCATCTTTTACATGTATTAGTACCAATCACTTTATTAGGGTCAAGGCCAGGAAAACACCAGTACAACTATCTAAATCTGTGCCCTTACTTTCCTTAATATCATGAAATATTTTTCCTGATAATTATCAAAAGGCACCCAACCTAAGAGGCAAGAGATTAATTAATTATCAGAAATTTCCAACCTAAGTCCACTTGCCCTATCTTTAATTCTGGTTATATGTTGGAGCAGGTAATTGGTAATTAACTGGTAATTAATTTCATCATTTTAAAAATTGGTATATTTTTAATATTGCTGTCAAAACCAGAAAAATGACTTTAAACAATTGATAGTGATCATTCAGTATTGATTTTAAAATGTCAAATATCAATTAAAATCTAAGGAATTTGAAAGATTATGTTTAATGCGAATTAATGAAGTGTCTATGACTGTCCAGTGACAGTATACTTTACCAAAAAGTCATTTGCTCACAGGGCACCTTTTGTGAAACAATGTTTGATCAACGGCCATATCTCCCTATATACTACTTGGTTCTAATAGGTTTTGTAATTTGCAAAATCAAAAATAAAATGTAACCAGTTAGGATATTCAAAGAGTATTGCACAGTGTATGAAAATAGCTCCAATGGAGAAAACTTAAACAGGTTTTAAATAGTGATAGTTACCATTACAGTCAGAACAGAAACTTTCAGAGTTACAATATTGAAGAAGGTAATACTTACTTGGATATGTGCCATCATTTCTTTAAGTATAATTGATTTAGAAGGAAAATCAATAGCATAACACCAAACTAGCAGCAAACAGTATTGCTGAGCAGGCCTCTGTTGTCAGATCTTCTTATTAAACAGACAAGAAAGAGCTGAACTTAGCACATAATATATTTGCATGTAAATTGTATTTCTAAAATTCTTAAAAAGAGTTTATTGTAGGTAGATTAAGAATTACCCTCTTTAAAGTTTACATTAATTTGCATATCCAGACCTTTAAAAATTGGTAATTAAATGTGAAATTTGGTCCATTCTGTACATGATCAATCCACATCCTGGTTTATTGAGGTCTGACTTAGATAATTTTTGTTATATTAAGCCAAAGACATTGTTAGTGATAAAAAATGTTCTAATGGCACTTTTCTCCATACGGTTGTATATTATATAGTAAGGTAATTTCAACTTCTGTATTAATTATTCTTTTGAATCATTTTCCTCTAAAGCAAATGAGACAGCGGCATAGCAGAGCAAAAGAATTAAAAGAAGAAAAAACGTGAAAAATAAGCACATTGCTTTCCCTTTGCTCTTCAGTTAAAGGTTATACTTAAAACCTCATGATTTTAGTCAACGGCAAACATTATAGTTAAACTGTAAGGGTAGTTCTATAAAACTCAGAAACGAAGAAAAATTATCCAAAGTTACTTCCATTTCTAAACACCATCGTGGTTTACACCATTTATGTAAAAATTATAAATTGTAAAGAAGAAATGCAATTGACAGTTAAATGACGATATGGGAAATATAATCTAAGTTAAAAATTTAATTAAACAGTAATAAAATGCAGTTTT
>NW_012148186.1:103104-104414 GCF_000956105.1 Propithecus coquereli
AGAGGAGGTTTTCCATGATCAAATGGACAGGATGAAACAGTCTATACATGACTCACTGTCTTTTTTACCAGGCACTTAACATCCAATTTAACAGGAAATTAATGGACTGAACTGTAACATGTCATGGTGGCAGGAATGCTCATTATGCAAGAGTTTGACAACAAAGAATTCCCCTTGTATTGACAACATATAATTCCCCTCATTGAGAAATTCAACCCATTATGTTCAACGCCCCCCCATTATGTTCTGTTATAAGCAAATACCAATGCTGAACTTCCCATGTGGCTTCCCATGTGGCACCAACAACAAGGAATCTTCCAGTCACCTAATGGTAGGTTGATATTATTGGATCTTTTTCATCATGAAAAAGACAGTAATTTGTTACCACTGAAGAAGATAATTCATTTACATATACATTTGTAATAACTAATAATAGCTAATAATAGCAGTTTACCTGATGCTTATCATCTTACACGATATTTGCACCAAATGTCCTTCTTGGGAAGTCCCTTCCAAGAAGACCCAAGCTGGTTTCCTCTATGACTTTACTTCTTCAAGAGTAAAATTTTAAAAAAAACATGTATGTTTTTTATTCCATTGGTGGAAGTTCAACTTACTATATATTTAGCCCTTTCTTTTTTCACTTCAGGCTTCTTTATTACTTCTCCTAGCTAGAGACAATGACTTGTGTGTAAGTAGTTTATTTGGGAGGTAATCCAAGGGAGAAAAATTAATGTCAGGGAGACTGAAATAAGGAAGAAAAACCAATAAAGCAGTGCTTTATCAGGGTTGCCATTGTAGGCAGCTGTGACTCAGTTTTGCCTGGGACCTTGCAAAGAGTATGTATAATGCCTCTCGAAATTATCCAACTGATGCTAGGAGAATCATTTATCCATTTGTTCTCATCTCTTCTGAGGTTGTTTATGGAACTACTTCCTTTTCCAAAGTCAAGGCTTCATAGAAATATTTGGATGCCCATGTTATCAGAGAAACCCTGAGATAGAAACTAAACAATGTGCTTACAAAATTTTGATTTCACTCATTAAAATTTCCCTCAGTTTAGACCAACCTTTTAGATGATCTACATTGTCTTTTGGGTTGGTTCATACCTTCTTTCCCAATTGGTATACATGCCCACTATTCTTGTCTTTCTAATCCTGTAGTTTATGAAATTGCATATTCACTGTTATTACTAGACGTGGAAGAAACAAAAGATGCACCAGTGAATACTTTCGGTTCCAGACTTATATTTCCCCTTTTGAAATGGAACTGTAGTTTCTCATAATAATCATGATTGATTACACCATTCA
>NW_012148186.1:115589-123792 GCF_000956105.1 Propithecus coquereli
AATTCAAAATGAATTTTAAGTGCCATCAGTACAGTGTTAGGAAATATAGAAAAGCTATCATTTCTAAAGGTGTTTGACCTAATTTTCTTTTTCACTTACTATATAAATTTAGAAACAGTTTGGAGGTAATTCGAGGTCTTTAATGAACCCCTAAACAAATTCACTTTAGACAAATTTGGATTAATATGTTACTTAGATCCTGACAATTCCATTTAGATTCTATCCTTTGTATTAATTAGTGTAGAATAGGCTAGGAAAACAACTTGACCCAAAGATGTAATAGATTAACACAATGAAAAGTTATTTCTTGCTCCTATAGTCCAGGTAATTTACAAGTTTACAGAATACAGGGAGTATCTACTTCCCCACATCATTTGAGGATCAAGGCTGAGGGAAACTTCCAAAACTTCAATATGCAGTTTCCATGATTGCTCTGGGAATCATATCCCAAGTCAGTCAGAGGGGAAAATGAGCAGGGAAGAATACATTTAGGAGATTGAGGCCAGGGGAGGCACATATTTCATAAAAAAGAATCTAGTTGCATGCACATATCTATCTGAAAATTAAACAGGAAAATGCAGTCCAGGAAAAAGAAGAGTATGTTTCCTAATGCATCACAAGTATCCATCACCCAAATTGGCCCCTTCACCGATGTGTACGAGTAAGAACATACCTACGCTTACCCGAGTGAGACGACCTAATTACCCTCCACTTACAAAACTCACCTCAAAGTCCATTAGGCTTAAATTTGGTTCCTCATGTTCTTTTGACCTATGAATTGAAAGAGAAGTTATGAATTTCCTCCCATCATGTTCAGCATCAAGGCAAAGGCAAGATGATTGTATGAAAACTTCCATTCATGAAAGGGAAAAATGAGAAACAGCACAGTTCCTAGTTAATGGCAGGACAAAATCCTGCAAGGCAGGCATCTTGGAAAGCCCCTTCCCAGGGACATTGGAGAAAAGTTTCTGTTGTTGTTGTTTTGTTTTGCTTTTAATTATATCCAGAGTCTTCCCCCTTGGAGGATATTCTCCTCTTCAGTGTATCTTCTAGCCCTAGACTCTGTCCTTTGGAAAGTTCCTCATTTTTAATTGTCTTCAATGGCCACATCTGAAGTGAGTAGAGCAGAGGATGCCTTACTTAAAAACTTCATGGTTTAGACAACTGTTTTCCCACTGTTGAAATTCCTGTAATCCTGTTGTTGAAACAGCAAGGGGGTTTCAGGGTTTCAGCTTAGGCCCAGTTGTTTGTTGCACACAGATTCAATTATTGAAAAAAAGAGGATTGCCAGGGAAAAAAGAAATTTTTAATATGAAAGACATCTTTAGAGAATAGAAAAAGCTGTCTTAAATCAGTCTCTCCTAGCAATGAAAACCATGGGCTTTTAAAGAAGGGGCCAGGTGCCTTAGGGCAGGTCATGGTGTAACTAACAAGGGGCTGCGTGCATTGGGGGCAGGTTGTCAGGGATGGTGAATCTTGGCATCAGGAAGTCTGCCCAGTGGTCTTCAGAATCTCAGCTCCTTTGTCTTGCAGAAAATCCGCCATCTCTGGGAAACAACTCAAAAGATCAAGTAGTTAGTTAAAGGAGAGGATTATAAAAAAACATATAAGGGGCATTGAAATTTGTTCATAAAACCTGTTACAATCCAAGGGTTATTTAATGGTCACATTCATTCTCTCTGTCTCTCAGTCTCTCTCTCTGCCCCCTCTCCCCGTGAAGGACGTATGAAACAATAGTAGTGGATGAGGAGACAAAACTTCTTAAGCTGATTTTGCACAAACTGAAGCCCTTTTATTATACGGTCTTAATATGCCTTTGGTTCTCACAGCCTTTTTCAGTTTTATCTCCTATTATACAGGGTTCACAGCAGTTGGGTTTTCCAGGCCTACGATGCTTTAATCTCTGGTTTTCTTTATTCCCTTCAATCTCTATTTAAAACCCACTAATTCTTGCCTGAGCTCAGCTCTTCCTTATAATTCATGGCTGAGTGCAGCAAATAACAGTCACACATTTATTAACGGTTTTTTTTTTTTTTTTAAATCTCTTCCCCTAGAGCTACAGGTTCAGTAGGTACTTTGTCTACCTTCCAAGTAATTACAGGTGTGAGTTTGAGTTTTCAAAGCATTTTGCCCCCATATAGCCCAAATCTACATCTTTGCAACTAACTGTATATATTTTTTCACCATCTATTACATGATCTCCATTTGTAGTTATTACAGCAAAAATTTATGTTATAGAACATTTTAAAGTATCAATCCATTTCAATGTTACAATTTCTCTACAAGTTATGGTGAGCTGGGCTATGTGTAATAGAACTAAACATGTAACAATTAAAGACAACAGCATTCTCATACAACTGACTATGAACTTTCAGATCAATATCACTCTTGGCACACTCTGAGAGTTTCTATTTAAGGCAAAAGGAAGGGAAATTAGGGTGAAGGGGTGCTCATGGGTAAAGTTTATAGAATGGACCTAGAAATGTGCATACTAGCTCCTCTCACATTCTACTGGTGAATACTTTGTTACATGGTTACAGCAATCTTCAGGGGAAGGTGAGAATATAGTATTAGCTATGTGTCTAGAAAAAAACGGTAGATGGGCAGGTTTCTACATTAGTTTTGAATTTCTCAGAAGTGGCTGCATAATCCATAAGTAACTGAGTACAATATGAAAAAATAAAAGTAGGCAAGGAAAAAGAAAAGTAAAAGTCAAATCTAAATCCATAAGTAACTGAGTGCAATATGAAAAGATAAAAGTAGGCAAGGAAAAAGAAAAGTAAAAGTCAAATAAGTTCTAAGGATGGAACAACTTTAACCTCTGATTTTGCAGTCATTTCATAATTTGCATTTTATAAACTGAAAGAAAAGAAATTTCTTCAGTTAACTGAATAAAATGTACATATTCTCCAAATCACCATCTCTTTGTTTATACATGTTTTGATAATGATGATGATGATGATGATGATGTATTTAAAATTAGGCTAGAAGGTTTTGTATTTTAGCTCATAATGTTCATTTGGTGAAAAAAAAAACAGAAAATGGAGTAAACTTTTCACTTTTGATAAAACTCTAATTTCTGATATTCTGTGACTTAGCTATAATTATGCCAGTCACAAGGCAAATATTACTTTCTTTTTTAAGAAAACCAACATTTTTTAACAGTGGGAAGAATTTTCTATGTCTATATAATTCATTTCTATTAAGATTGCCATGTTTGCTTTTCTAATAAAATTCAGGATTTTGTTGTGGCAAAGGAGAACACTGGACTGCAAAGTAGATGTCCAATAATGTATGTATTTTTAATACTGAATCTAGGGTATATGTCATCATTTGTTTCTAGCTGATATATTTGCAACAAGGGGATTTTATTATATCCTGAATTTGGTCAAAGAAAATAAAGTATTTTAGTGTGGCAATGACATTCTGTGTTTAAATAAAAATCGAAGGTAATAGCTATTATATTTATTAAGCATTGATTATGCATCAGGCTTGACATAGTTTCATACTAACTCAAGATCCAAAAATGAAAAAATTAGATAATAAAGGTGTCCATAGATAGATTATGAACACCCATCTATATGATTCTAAAATTCAGTAAGAATTGTCAGTAAAATATATTTATAATAGTACATGATTTTTATAGCATTTGGTCTGTACTACATGCTTCTAGGAGCTTTACACTCATTAACACATGTAAGACACAACTGATTGAGGCAGGTACTGCTTTCATTATGACAGAGGACAATGAAATATGGAAAGGTTAAGTCAACTGCTCATGTCTACACAGCTAGTAAGGGGGAGAGTTAGGCCTCAGATCCAGGCTGTTTGACTCCAGCATCTGATTATTTAAATGCTTCTCTATGCTGCAGCTCACGATGCTCAATTCCTACCAACGAGGAAGTTTATTAGATGAGTATTGACACATTAGCATGAACAAGGGCAAGGTGTTCGCTTGCAATATGTTTGTTAAACTGATAATACTCCATTTCCTTTTTGTTAACTGTTGGTTACTGAGTAAACACATTACATTGTTCATCTGAAAAATAACTTTGTTGGTCTGCAAACTTTATAAAGAAGCATGCCCTAAAGTCTATTTTACCCAAAATAATTAAAATTAATCAATTGAATATAGCACCCTCTCTGGACACACACCATTTTATTATGTAGTTTAAACCATAAAAGATACAATATAAACTTACTTCCTAAAGAAAGTAGTAGAGTATCCCATTTACTTCTCCGTTTATTTATACCCAAAATATTCAGAAAAGTAATCATGAATGAACATTTTCTCCTCATTCCGCAATTGGGGAAACAGACATTGATGGGTTAAACAAACAGATGACACCACTGATTTTTTTAAAAAAATATTATACCTAGCTCCAGAGATGCACAATAAAATTGTAAAACTATTTTGTTCCTTTACATAAAGTGAAAAGAGAAAATTAAACACATTCATTATTATTGTTCCCCTAAGATATCGGTTACCATAATGGGAATGGGATGGCTGATTGTGAGGGCCTTACTCAGGTCTTCTACTACTTACAGCCTTTATAAGTTGGTTAAAGGTCTCTCATTAATGGATACTTCCTAATTGGAAAGTAAGGTGCTCCCTAATGGGTGCATTAGGCAACCTGGGTTGATAAGATTTATCCAAACCAAAAGCCTCATCCTCAGTGCTGGGGAGAAAAGGCTACTATGATGTATAAAAATATTTGTTTCCTAAACCTAATCCAGAAGTTCCACTAGGTTACTTTCTATTCTTTTTATATTTCTATCACATTAAGTGGTTCCAAATCCAAGTAATATTTGCAAAAGAAGGAAAACTTTACCTCAAGAGAAAAAAAAAATAATATGTACTCTTTTGTCCTCAGGATAGTTCCTTTAGGAAAAATTCTTCCTCTTAAAACTTAATATGCACAGTAGGATGTGAAATGGTTAATGATAATTCATTTCTGAACTACTTATCTAATCTAATGACAATGCCAAAGACTTCATTCAGAAAGTTCAACATATTCTTTTGATTCATTTTTTATTATATCATTAATAATTTCCGATTGTTTCTGAATGAAGAATGGTTTGTATCTTTCTGTTAACATATTTTCTTGACCCACACTCCCATATATAACATTTTCCAGTTCATTGCAAGCTTTCCAGACTCACCTTTCTCAAGGTCAAGAAAAAGATACAATAATGAGAAAATAGAACAAACAGCAACTAATGGCAGGAGCAGTTCATAAAAAGCTGTAATGGCAATTCCACCCAGACAGCAAAGGAATGGAATATTTTCACTGAACACTACCTGACAGATTCAATAATCAAGGGAAAGCCTTAATTGATGACACTTCATTAGCATAATGAGTCGAAGCTGGGAAAAGTGAGTCCCTTATTAATTAATCAAGCAAAGCACGAACTGTTTCAGTCTCCTACACTCTGCCATTTTCCATTAATCAAGAAAATGTGTATTAAACTCATTTGAAATCTCAGCATGTGGATTATCATTCCAAGGAAGAGCAATGGCAAAAATGTTTGCCCAGCTGCACACATCTGCTCTGGACTCACACACGCCTCTGATTCGGATTTGCAAGGCTAAAACCATGTACAGAGGGCACAGAGATAGCAGTTCTCCAAAACATGTAAATCACCATCTCATTAGGAAAGCAAACAAACCCCATCAACCTCACTGTGAAAAAAAGAAAATGAAAAAAAGAAATTAACTTCATTTGTCATTTCTTAGCTTGTTGTCCAAATCTCTGTTGCATGAAATATCATACAATATAGACATGTGCAAACTATTTATAATAACGTGTTCAACATCCATATCTGATTCCAGATTCACTGTTTCAGGTTCTATATATTCCACTGGGTCTTGAGAGAAATGATTTTTGGTGGTGGTCTCTGGGACAAAGAAGTCATGCACCTTAAGTCCCCAACTAACCACAGGCACAGGTGTGGAGAATCAATGCTAATGAGGTTAACAAGCCAAGATCAAGACTGTGGAATCCCTATAGCAGAATGGACTTGAAGAGAGACTAAAACCAGAACTCTATTGTTGTAAGGTCACTTCCCTGTGATGTTTCTTATAATTTTCAGGTGAGAGGTGGCTGTAAACACATTAACAAGCTAAAGAGAGCTAGAATAGAATTTTAGAAAGAGATCACTGTAAAGGAAATCTATACATTTGGATTTTATATCTGGTTTTGATACTCATTGTTATCTAGCTTACTCTTGATGAGTAGGAGCTTTTAGTTCTCTCTCCTACAGTAGGAGTTTGAACTACAGGAACTCTTAAGTCAATTGTAGCTCTCAGACGTCATTAGGAAAAGTCAGAAATTCAAAGCAGGCAAGGGTCTAATTTACTCAGTTAACTGACTACGGAAACTTTCTTCAACTTAAGAATGATGATTTAATCAAACTCCTTGCTTGCTTCTTAACTATCTGTACCAATGACCCCACGTATTGTTGTGCCAATTGTGCACACAGTGATAGCTTAACCGAACTCCATCTTTCCTTCTTATACACAGTGGTGCCAGTGTTTCCAGTACCGTTGTGTCCGTTGTGCACATTTGTCCGGGGCTCCTTAGAATTATGCAATGCCCAAGCTTCACGGCCATAATGCCAGCTATGGAAATATAGCCATGTAAAACCAAGATCGGTCAGTCTGTCTTCTCTATATATTTTATATGCATCTATCCTTGTTTCAGTCCAAGATGGATATGAAGCATTACACAGTCTTAGTGATTCCGGTGTAAGTAGAAGAAATAAAAATTGATCCCACAGAATACAATTTTATCCATTGCCTATTTTTCAGCATTATTTTTAAGTGCATGATGATCAAAAGACAAATTTGTTTGGCAGAAAAGTGACTCATCTAAATATTCAAGTGAGTGCATTAAGCCCAGTAACAAAATAAATTTACATCTGAAGCACGTTTGGCATTCTGGAACTTAAGAGCCATGATATGCAGATCACCAGTAGAGAGCCATTACTGAAGCAGGGGCCTTTTCATGTCAGCCAAATTGGTCCCAAGTGCTGAACATTAACTGTTTGAGCTCTGAGTGCAGATGGACATTACCTCTTTTCAGGACAATAACCTGTACCAATTTGAAAGAGCTCAGCTTTGTAGTGAGGACGATTTTATAGTGATAAATTATATTTTGCAACTTGAAGATAGCTGAAGCCATCACCTATAACATGAGTTGATAACCAGGGACTGCATGTTCTCAGTAGCTACTTTTTCTTATAAATATTTTATTGATTTTTCAAGCCCACAAAGATTACCTGTTGTCATAAAGTTGGCTTAATGTATACCATAGATATTGTTCTATGCATACAAAATGAAATCCTCTCTCAAGTATAGTGGGAAAAGGAAAAATATCTGTTATATGCAGGATCTAATAATTTTTGAGTTGCATGTATTGGCTTTTTAAGATTTTTGAACCTTTTCACTATGTGCTGAATTTTCTTGCAATGTGCTATTTGTGTTTATGAGTATCAGTAGTTGGTAAAAGAACTTCAAAACTAATTTTAAGATAAGAAAACATATTGTATGCCAATGTCAAAAGTTAGCAAAAATTCAAGCAAAAAGAAAAAGCAGAGACAGAAGAGTGTTATTTTCCTTTGATACCAAAATAATTCTGTATCATAAATATGTGTTTATTTCAAAATATCAGACAGTTGCATTTCTATAAAGGATGGTTCTCCCTACTGTGGTGAAAATAATAAATAGTTAAAAACTGAGATAAATTAAAAGGATGGAACTCATGCCTTTCTAAGCTGAGAGTGTAAAGTAAGGCTGAAGAATTGTTTCACACAACACAGAGCAAAATAACAATGCTATTAACACAAAACATCTGTACATGGTAAATTTGATAGAGATTTAAATCTATCCAAACTCTAAATTCAGCACATTTTTTTTAACATGGGATGAATTTAGGAGAAGTATTAAGTTGAAAGGCTTGCTCAGTAACTTACCTTTGAAATTATTTTGCTTCTCAAAATTTAATCATATTCATCAACTTTGAGCTCGGTTATTGTTTTGGGAAGATGCATTACACTTGTCAGACCATTTAGTATACTATTTTGTGTGCCACAGAGGAATACCACAAATAAATAAATGAATAAAATATGTGCAACATCTAAGGTACCGCTGGAAAGAAATAAAATTTAAAATATACAAAAGTTCTCAGAATAGCATTGATAG
>NW_012148186.1:124782-125228 GCF_000956105.1 Propithecus coquereli
TTATACCCAAATCCATATATTGTATTACTGGAAAATTCAAAACTTCCCTTTCTTGGGTTGTGGCATGATTTCAAGTTATTGTGATAATTCATTGTATTTAAGGAAACTCCCAAGGAATTCATGTTTTAGAGAGCACTTATTCCAGGAAATTTCTATGTCAAACCGAAAGCCAAAATTTAAGACTAAACTTGACATTACGAAGAAGAAAATGATGACTTTGATACTGTCAACGTTTAAAAGAAGAGCAATTAAAATTGATTTTAAACATCTGGGATAATTCAGAACATCAATATATTATAAACTTATATATGTGTAAATGTTCCTGAACATTCAGGTAAGGGAGAAATGAAAAGCTTGGAAGAACCAGTTAAGAGGCTGTAGAAGACGTAAAAAGATCGGACCCAAGCTTCACGGCCATAATGCCAGCTATGGAAATATAGCCATGT
>NW_012148186.1:126038-137094 GCF_000956105.1 Propithecus coquereli
TCATAGAGAGAAAAATACTGACATTCCATTATCAAGGGGAATATATGAAACACCCTTATGCACAAAGCAGTTCTAACTAGAATATGAAGAAGAGGTCCTGCCAAAGGTGGGAGTGGTAAAAGGATCATTCCAGAAATAGTATTATTGGAAAATTTATGAATGCATAAAAATGCTCATTAAGTGCATAGTAAACTAAAATAGCTTCTCCAGTCACTACCTGCAAAATAGAGCAAGTAAATTTTGGGGGGAGTATTCCATCAAAGTTTGTAAGATTAATGTTCCTTCTCTTGTTTCCTCAGATTCAGTCAATGACAACTCTCTGCTTGCTCCAAAATGTGCTGCAATCTTCACTGTATCCTTCTCCTTTATTTTTCAAATGAGATCAATTAATAACTTCTATTGATGTTACTCTGTCACATATTTCATCCATACACTCCATGTGATCTCACAGATATTTTAGTTCAGGCTGTCTTTACTTCCCTAGAGAAAGAGGAGAGAGAGAGGTAATTGCAGAGGTCACGTTTTGAGATGGATGAATTCAGGGCATACCTGACATGTTTAATTGGAAGAGGAATACATTCTCCAAAGCAACAGAGGGAAACTCAGACAGTGTAAGTGGTTACAGATGCAGGTGAGTTGACAGTTTTGGTGATGGGAAGGTGAAACAGTACCTGTCAGATAATCTGATTTCTCAATTAAGTGCAAAGTTTGGTCATTAGTGGAGGGCAAAGTGGAAAGGGAAGCGGGAATAGAACATTCAAGAGAAAGAAGATAATTTCAGCAGTTGATATGAAGCCTGATGGATGTTTTACACAAAGCAAACAGCCATATATCCTAAAAAAAGGTGAAACAAACCTTTCTTTTGTACCCATTCTCATTTAAATTAGGCAACATATGTTCTACAAGGCCATTTTAACCTCCAAGTGTTCTTTCAGAAGGTGTAGAGTCAATAGGAAGAAGGAACAACTGCAGATGAAAATATTATTAAGGGCACATGATGATAACATTATATGTGGTCACCACCCCCCCCGCCAGTCTTTCTAAAGAAATCACAGCAGAGTTACCACAAGAAAATTCTATGACAAGCTACTTCCCATGCATCTGTCATAATAATTTCTCTCAATAATTTTAGTACTAGTTCCAAAGGGGAGAATTTGCAACCTAACATAACATCTGTCTTGAGTGCCTTATGACTTTGCCTTGGGCAGGCCAGATGCTGATGTTCTCATTCCTTTTGGGTCCTTGATAATGAAGCTCTCTAGTTTTCTCATTGGACAAAGCATAAAACTCTACTCCCAGTTATAGCTGTGAAATAAATGCCCTACTTTGAACCATAGGTAGACAAGCCAGCCAGCATCAATTGAATTTATCATGAATATAAAAACAGGAACTATTAGAATGTGGTACAAGGAAAAAATTGAAGCTACTCTATCCCTAGAAGAAGAGAAGAATGACATCTGATAAGAGGGAATAATCTATTTAGGAAAATGGTGGAACAGTTTTCAGATTAACAATACAGAGGCAGAGGCAAATGGGATACTGCAGAAGTCCACTTAAGAAAAATGAAGCACAGATTGGAGTCTAATTCTTACGGACTTGGATATAAGGTCAAGTATAATCTTTGAGGAAACATGACTTGATGTTAAAACCAATAATGGTGATGTACAATCCCTTAAGCCTTTCTGTTGCTGCAGTTATAGTATTTGAGACAGAGACTAAATCAGTGTTTCTCAGCTGTGGGGGACCTTGCCCCTAGAAACAACTAGCAATGTCTGCAAACGTTTTTGTTGTCATAAGGAGGCAAGAGTGCTACTGGCATCCCCAGTGCACAGGACAGCCCCTCACAACAAAGAATTATCTGGCCTAAAATGTCAGTATTACCAAGGTTAAGAAACTCTCTGTTCTAAATAATAGCCAAGTGGCCACAGTTGTGGGAAGATTAAAGAGTAGGTGAAAGATTTACCATTCCCATGTACTCAAGGTTAGTCTTGTATGATTTACGTTGTACTTTGCATGCCCTCACATAAATCACTGAGGAACGATCCTTTATTCATGTGGCTATTTGGCCATTATTTAGAATGTTCTCTCTTTCCTCTTAGCTGAAGACTGACCACTTTTTGATCATACTGTTGGTCTCTCCCTGGAATTTAAACCTGCTTTTTCCCTGCAAGATTTTCCTCACTTTATATCCTGGCTTCTATTCCCAACACAATACCACCTGCAACTCTTTTCATTTGAATTCATATTTTGTCCTAATTTTTACACATTTAGACACAAAGGAATAATTTTGATCTGGACATATCCTTACACTGTGTTTTTGCCATATCTGGAGATCTGGTATGACAATTGCAAATGTACCTCATTAAACAGCTGGGACATTTCACAAAATATTCTTGGGATAACATATCAATGCTTAATGATGAACTAATTTTAACTAATGCACACTGACCCATATCTTTATTTTATCACATTTCAGAGTGTAAGACCATTTTTCCAGTATATTTTTCAGTCATCAGAGAACAAAAAGAAGCATATCCTGCCACAGTTCCCCACCAGCCCTGGAGAACAGCCAAAGGCTGCAGTTCTACAGCCACTTCCCTGGAAACACAAAGAACAATGTGTTTATTTAATTATGTTGTGCTAGAAACTCACAATATTTAACTGCTTCCAACTCATCTGCATAATAATAATTGCATGGATTCAGTTATAGTAATAAAAATACATTCATGCAGGAGGTATTGTTCTTTCCTCTTGAATCATATATCTCTTTATCCATGTACATGCTTTAGATTCAGCACATGTTTAGATAATCCTCTTTATGACAGTTTTTGCAACATCTCTGAACAGAAATAAAAATAAGGAGAGAGCTTGGAATATTTTATTCCTCTTAGTATAAAAATCAAAAATGCAAAACACTGAAAACTTAAGGATTTAGAACTCCTGATAAGTATAAAATATTTTCCAACCATACTATTTCAAATGCTAGAGGGAAATAATAATGTAATAATAAATTAGTCTGTAACATGTTGAGTAGCTTCAGAAAACAAGTTTGTTTATTCTTTTTCTACAATATGCCTTTGAAAGTACCTCTTCCTGATGAACTGTCCTCATTTTTTTACAGCACAACGTTAGATTATTTATTGCTCTTTCAAAATGGACCAGCTCTCATCATATATTTTCTGCATATTTTATTATGAATGATAAAATTTGTTTATGTGAGTAAGTAAAAAAAGCCCACATTTTTCATGATGAACTATTTTTTGGGTAGAAGCATGGTTCTCTTTTTCTTAAAAAAAATAGTAAATTTGATTGCTTATTTAAATTATGTCTCTGCTCAGCTCTAAATTTATATTATTATCTTTCGACATAAGGCACTGCATCATTTTGCACATGTGCATGTAAGAAATATTGTAGGAGAGAACTCTCTATCTATCTGTGGATAAGTTTCCCAAATTCCCACATATCAAAGTACCAAGGAAAATTTTTCAGACAGGTTGGTGGTGCATGGAGATGTCTCTATCTAGGAACATCGTTAAACTATCAGTTGTGTGCAAAGAAATAATAATAATAATTAGTTTGTTCTCAAAATCTCTACTGGCATTTTTACATGGCATTTGCAGGATATTTTGGTTTTCTTTGACCCATGTTTTTCTTTCTTATCTTCATATACTTCTGCCCATCTTTAAGGCAAATAACTAGTGATGATAAGGTGGTAGTGCAAGGGGAAGATCTGGCTGCTACTGGTTGGAATACAAAATAAGGCAAAATATGCATATGAGCATTACAAGAAGGTATAAAATGCCATATCATCAATGCCGATGCTTGTAAATGAATTTCATATTTGAGTTCGTTCATGAGAAAGGGCTCAATCTGCTTCAAAATGCTTTCAAACTTAAAAGTCAGTGTCACATGAGAGACAGGAAAGTCTCACATAGCAACTGCGAAGATGCTCTGTGTTCTATGGCCCCAGAAACTAGGAAAGAGGTGCTGACAATGTATTAGTAGATTATTAAAAACTTGTTCTTTCTAAAGAAGATGGATTTTTATTTCATAAAAGACCTTCTAGACATACTCTTTCTTCTGATCAAGAAAAGATAGTTCTTCAAATTTAGTGGAGATTTACATCTTAATATCCAGGAAGCTATTAAAGGAAACCCTTTGTTAACTTTAAATGATGTCTGTCAGCAATTCTGAAATAAGACTACCACACTATCCTTGGATTCCTTATATAAAGATAAGCAAACTGTATGTCTATCATTTTGGATAACAAATCTATATAACATAGTAACAAATACACTTAGAAACTGTAGATTAATACTCAAAATTATGTAGAGACTAAAGTTAAAACAAGCAAATAAACAAATGACAACAAAACCAGTAGTCCCGCCAGGAAAGGAAGGATTCAGTGTGTCTTGGGTTCAGTGTGATTCAGCCCAATCTCTCATACCCAGATCATGACCTCTATCAGACGGCGAATAGACAAAAAATGCTTCATTGTAGATTCCTGTACAGACTGGATCAGAAAAGATGACAAATAAAATTTCAAACCTGTCTTACAGGTTTTAAAGAAAAATAGTGTGTACATTGTTTGGAGAGACAGGGAGGAAACAAGGATTCCAATAATTAAAATTATTTTCCCATATATTCTTATTAACCATGACTTATTGCATGTGACATGTTTCTCTCAAAGCACAAAATATTCCTTAAAATTAATGAAAGAGTAGTAAGAATACATGGACTTTGAGTCTTCCACTACGTGTTTTAAATGTCGACAAGTGGTGGTTCTCTTTGAAACATAACATGAAAAGGAGGAAACATTGCTGGCAATGCTTAATCATACTATTTTTCATAAAGAGATATATATGTTTTAATCAAATTCAATCCCATAACTACTTTTGATCCTGCATATATTCTGACTATTCTTTTTTTCCCACAGTGGACACACTTCTTAAGAATTTTAAGGTCTAGAGAGGGAGGGAGAATAAAGTCCTATAAGAAGACTGAGACAAAGATAAGGGCATCCAACTGTGTCTCAGAGGAGAAAACAAAGCTTCCTGGAGTAATTGAATGGATAGGAGAGAGAAGAGGTCTTGATATGAGAGAAAACATGAACCTGCAAGAAGTTCAGTAGGCTGAGTTGAATTTACCGAATAAATTGTTTTGCTTTGTTTTGTTTATTTCTAGCTCTTAAAAAAAAGTCTTTGAATATAATTTCTATTATTTGAGATTTTCATGCTGTTTCAGTAATTAGCTCTCAATGCAAAGATCTTGTCAAAAACACAGTGGTTAGAAGTTTTTATTCAGGACTCCAAAGCAACATTTGCAAAGTCCTTTTCATTATAGCTCACTGGCACCAAAAGCAGACATGTTCAGGCTTTACCATGCATTCTACCCAGTAAGTGGCAGGACTAGGCTATATTTGCATACCTAATAAATTCCAACCGGTTTTAAGGTTACCAATATTCTACCTCTATCTCAGAAAGCAAATCTCCCATAATTTCTGAGATATATATTTATGATTATTAGCTAA
Source organism: Propithecus coquereli (assembly GCF_000956105.1). Taxonomy (NCBI): domain Eukaryota; kingdom Metazoa; phylum Chordata; class Mammalia; order Primates; family Indriidae; genus Propithecus; species Propithecus coquereli. The sequence continues at coordinate 131,569 of NW_012148186.1, forward strand.
TCCAGCTATTGTTACCTTAATCTTAATACTTTTCTCAATTGACAGAGAGCAACTAGGACTTTAAAAAATTTTACATGTGGAATTGTAAATTTCTATGGCAGTATGATGATCTAGAAAAAAGGATGAGTAATTCATAATATAATATTTAGTATCACCACATGGTTTGTGTTAGCAGTACCTGCACATATGAAGACCTCGATTTCAAACTTTATGTCTATAATCAAAACGTATGTAGTAAAAAAATACAGCTTGCACTCCCGTATTTCATATTATTCTTGCTATAAATAAGACTTGCATGCAATACCTGGAGAATCTCCATATCAATTGTACAAGTTGATGACCAGTGCTTTATCTAACTAGGTCAGTTCCCTGCTAAAAAAATCCTTCAATTCTTGACTCACCATCCCCTTCACAATACTCAGAAACCATACTACAGGATCTTGGGCACCCCTTCCTCTTGTCAGATTTCCATCCTAGTTTTAGCCATATTGAATTATTTCAGTTTTGCTTTACCAGCTGGCACAGGTTCTCACCTCTCACCTGTGCACTTGTTATTTTGTCTGCATGGATTGTTCCACCTCCTCACCTGACTAGTGCACACTTAGCTTTCATGGTTTAAGGTAGATGTTACCTCTTCCATGAATCCTTCCCCAGGCCTCTCAATCTGGGTTAGGTGCCTCTTAAAATTGTTTTCCATGCACCCTGTCCTTTATCACAAGCTTTGTCATATTGTATTTGTTCATGTGTTTGTGCTTCCAGTAAAACAGAAGCTGTGTATTAGAGGCAGGGAATGTGAATTATATCCTTGCATTTCAAATGCCCGGTACTATTTTTTGGTCATTAGTAGTTGTCTCATAAATGTCTAGAGAATAGATAAGTAAAAATATCCAGATGAACACTGTTTCTCCCTTTGTGGAAGCATTTTAAGGTTGGCTTAAGAATGCTGGGTTATACTCGATATGCTCTGTCTTCATATCGAGTTTTTATTCATTTAATTCATGGGTTAGAGAAAATTGATTTTCTTGCTTGACTTCTTAACTCAGCAGTACAGTTTTGACAAAGCTGGAGCCTGGTGTTTTTGTTTATTTGTTTTTGTGTGCTCCAAATGGATTTCATTGGTTTATTCTATACTGTTTACTACTGTATCCTGAATTTCAATGAGAGCTTTGAAGTGTCGTAAGATGTGTATGTGTGTGTGTCTGTGCATGTTGTTTGTGAGGAAAGCAAGCCCAAGGTTACTGAGTTCAATAACCATTATTCTTTACTTTCTTTTACTAGACTAGCTTATGTCTATTATTAGTGATATGTCTTTTTATAACAATATCTCAAATGATTATGCGATAATTACTACCATCCCCACACCCCCTGCCCCCAGCCAATTCAGATACAATTTAGAGAAGAATCTATTCTCTGTTTGAAATTTTTCCTGACAAGATGTAAATAATTTTATGCTTCTGAACAACTGAACAACTATAATTGCTAAAGTTGTTGAAAATATTTCCTTATACAAGCTATTATCTACGTATCTATAAACAAAGGTTTTAATTTTGATATCTACGGTAACATGCAATGCAATAATCTACTCTACCTTTCCCTGGACAACGCTTCAAAAATTGAAGACAGTAAGCTTTTTACATTATTAGATATTTCCAGTTCCCTTCATCATTTCACATATAGCACTATTTATGGATATTTCTCCATACAGATCCCGCTTTTCCAGACACATTGCAGCCAGTTAATGTTTCTCTTAATATGAAAATCCTCAAAGTGAATACAACAGACCAGACACTGACTAATGCAGAATGTTATGGAGATATTACCTCCCATCTTCTGGATAGTATCAGGGCTTCTACTGATAAAATTTGAAATATTTAGGTTATTAAGTATGAAATGTCTGATTTCCTTAAGTACTAAGTTTGACAGTTGATATCGCTGACATTTCACTTTGACACTTCTAGTTTTATTTTTATTATGAAGGTGCATCCTCAGTCTTTCAAATGCATGTTTTGGCTTGTGATTATCTTTCAAATTTTTTAGAGCAATTTTTGTGAAACCCTACATAAGTCAAAAATCTGTGTTATTTTTGAATATGAGTTCCATCATAGAACCAATGCTGTGCAGACAGCTCAAAATATCAAAGAAGTATTAGGGAATGATGTGGCTAATGAACACACATACATCGATGGTTTGAGAAGTTCTGTTCTAGTGATTTTAGATTTTAGTTCTGTTTCAAGTGATTCTTGAAAATGAGCCACATGGGGGACCTGAGACCAAGGTGGGTAATGATGAGCTGAAAGCTGTGGTGGAAGTAAATCCATTTCAAACTATAAGCGAATTAGCAGCAAGGTTTGACATTACTATTCAAACAATATTGGACCATATGAAACAAATCGGCAAGGTAAAGAGGCTGGACAGATGGGTCCGCATGAATTAAATGAGCATCAGAAGAGAAATCATCTTGAAGCTTGCCTTTCTTTGCTGTCATGACAGAAATGTGAACGATTTCTACACTGTATTGTTATGTGTGATGAAAAATGGATGCTTTTTGACAATCGCAAGCATTCAACACAATGGTTGGATAAAGATGAAGTGCTGAAACAGAGTCCAAAACCAAATATTCATCAAAAAAAGCTAATGGTCTCTGTCTGGTGGTCCAGCGCTGTTACTATCAACTACAGCTTCATGAAACCTGGTCAATCAATTAAAGCAGATGTCTACTGCTACCAGTTGGATGAAATAATGAGGATGCTTGTGATTAAGCAGCTGAGATTGGTCAATACAGACAGGCCAATCCTCTCTTGCAAGACAACACTCAACAAACACATGATACACAAACAGCACTGCTCAAACTACAGAAGCTGAGCTTGCAAACCCTCTCTCATGCACCATATTCACCTGACCTTGCATCAATCAACTACCACTTCTTCCAGGCTTTGGACCACTTCTTGCAAGAAAAAATACTCAATTCTCAACAAGTCGTGAAAGCGCCTTTGGCAATTTCATTGCCACTTTCTCTTCAGGCTTCTTCATGGCTGGCATCAACAAGCTACTGTTAAGATGGCAAAACTGTGCGGATAGTTTAGGCACATACTTTGATTAATTGTACTGCTTCTCATTTGAGATATAATGAAGCACACATTTTATTCAAAATCAAATATTCCACATTTAATTTGGAATATAGCAATAGCATTTGTTGTTGACAACCATGCCTCATGGATAGCTAAGACTGTTATCAACTGATTTTAAAATTTCCATTTTTGTTAACACAGTAAATATCTGAAAACCCTGTTTGCAGTAAAACAGTTTTATAAAAGTATTTTATGGAAGTATCATACCTCATATAATCCTCTATTTCATATGCCACTTTCAGTTCATAATTCTGATTATGCATCCAATATTTTGGTTATTGTTCTAAACTTCATCTTTCCTCATTCAATAAACTAATCTTCTATGCTTGTTATGTAATCATTTCTATCTACAAAGTTGTATAATATCCATCTGTCTTTAATAATAGTTTAATAATATATATGTGAAAAATCATATTAAACATTTAACATTCTGCAGTGTTTACAGAGCCAACCCTCAATAGCCATCAGTTTACTATCCTCTCCCCACTCATCATCACCTCTTACATTTATGAAAAGTACAAGGTTAAATTATAAGATACCACCAACAATTTCCCTCTAGATTCATTATGATCTATTAACAATATATTAATATTTGGAAATGGTGATTAATTAACTATTAATATGCCAACCTATAAATCATTCAGTCTACAGTCTCCCATATCATTTTAAATATATTACTGTAGAATTTGTTAGTGACTTACAGAAATCAGATACATTTATCTATACTGTTTACCTTTTCTATCAGTTTAGTAACGAAAAGTAACCACAAAGCTGGTTTTCCAAGATTTTTTCTCACTAAATTCATTCAGCTGCCTAAGTGATTAAAGAATCAATTCTCTTGTGTTTTTAAGTTTTAAACATAACATAATATACATGCATTATGCAGTGACTAATTTCTCCTAGATTCTATTCTGTCTTGCTTCCATTTTGTAATAGAAACTAACTCCAGTTATCAGAGCATTAGCAGTGCACGTGGCTGCCCAGCTAAAGATCGTATTTTATGGTCTCCTTGTAACTACATGTGGACATATGTCTAAGTCTTTGCAAATGGAATATGAAGAAAAGTGGTATGTACAACTTCCACATAATTTCCCTAAAAGAGAATTGCTTGCTTTCCACTGCCCTTATCATAGGCTAGAAAGGGACAGGCTGCTGATACGCAGTTCAACGATATGATGGCAGAACACTAGGACAGAAGAAAGTCAGATCCCTTCTTGACCTTGTGGAGCAGAATTGCCTACCTCTACACTACATACTATGTAAACGAAAATAAGCTTCCGTCTTGTTTTTAGCTTCTGTGTTTGGGCTCTATCTCTTATAGCAGATTACCTTATATCCTTATTCTTGCCCCTGTATAATCAATGCTGAATTTTTAAACACTAACTTTTACCATATTTGCTTCAGATCTTTTTTTTAACAAAATAAATATTACAGATAATACCGAAATATTCTCCCGATCATATATTCCTCTCTTTCCACAGAGGTAATCACCTTTCTGAAGTCAGAGTATCTCTACTGAGCTAGACCTGACCACAAAGATTAGTAGGAATGACTCATTATTGCTTTCACTCTGGTTTTCTGCCGAACCCACAAACAAGCAGTGAAAAAGTTGCACTAGAAAAAGACTACGAATGAGTGAGTAAACATGGCTTCTCAGTGCCTATTTAGTTGCTCATGGAGTGAATTAACAGTGTGGTGAGGAACGTGGTCTGTACAAAATGAGAGACTTGGCACGCTGAAGAATCCTAGCTGGTTTTAAAACATCAGGCTTGAGAAAGGAGCATGTCGGTACTCAAGATCTACCTGACACATCGAAAGATTTTATTTTGCTGTATCACAATGATGTTCACTTGCGATTGCATCATCAGAGTTTGAGAATACTGAAGTATGGCCTATCACAGCTTTATGCCTTTCTGACATTTAATAATATTTTTAAATCAGATGCTCAAAATTCACAACCTAGTAATTGAATTCAGAAATAAAGAATTGTTAAAGTATGAACACCCAGTTACACTGTACTGTCACTGTGTAAATATTTTTTAAGTTACATTAAATTTATATTAGAGTGCAATCCAGTCAAAACTAGTAAAAATGAGGTAAAAGTGTTAAGAAGAATGATGATTTTACTATAGAATTTTTATTGAGATTTAGAGCACTCTGCTTTTTAGTATGCATAAAAATTCATACCAGTAGAGAAAAATGTGTGCCACATAATGAATGTAGTCGTATAAAACTGGTTGGATACTATCTCAAAGTAGACATTTTCAAATGAAACAACTATGTTTATATCAAGAGAATTAAGCATTAATATCCAATACCAAAATAATCCATCCTTTGATTAATTTAGTTCCCTACTGAGCTGTATACTGTATCACCTTTGCCTGTTTTACTGAGTCAA
>NW_012148186.1:139797-140665 GCF_000956105.1 Propithecus coquereli
CTGAAAAAAGATTAATATAAAAAATACATACTTAAAATGCCTACATGTCAATTAGAAAAAGTCAACAACATGTAAGAAACGTGTAAAAAACATGCACACACAGACTGCAAGAAAAACATATGCAAAAAGATGCTCAAAATCATCAGCAGGAAATGCAAGATACCACTCGTACCCACCAGATTAGCAAAGATTAAAAGTCTGACAATATCATTTGTTGGTAAATATGGATCTAAAGACTTTTACACTATTGGTAGTCACCTAAATTGATATCACCTTTGAGGAAAACAATTGTTGATTACTGAGTAAACTTGATATATGCTAACAATTTGACTTATATGCTCAAGAAAAATGCTTGCCTATGTGCCCAGGAGAAATGTAGAACAACATACATAGGGATATTGTTCATAAGAGCAAAAAATTGGTAATTACCTAAATTTTCATCAATAATGCAATAGGTAAATTTTCTTACAGGCATAAATGAACACATTAGAGCAGGAAAAATTACATTGGGGTGATCAGCTGTGGAACTCAGCCACATCGTGCAGCCCAGGTCACATGGAGGTGTTCTGGCTGACAGGTCCACCTAAAGTCCCAAGCAGCAGCCAGCAGCCACTGCCAGATCTTCGAGTGAATGAACCCTAAACTGATTCCAGTCCCTAACTTTCAAGTCACCGCAGCTGACAGGGAGTGGAGCAAAGATAAGTTGTTTCCACCAAGCCAAATTTCTTATTCACGAGCAAAGTAAATGTTATATAAGTTTTGAGATGCTTTGTTATGTAGCAATAGATAACTGGAAAAAAGGGACTTAAATATACTGTTAACACTGTATTTTAAGCTAAATTGAAGGTACATTAGTGTTTATTTAATT
>NW_012148186.1:145300-147955 GCF_000956105.1 Propithecus coquereli
GCTCATGTTTCATTACTCTGAATTTTGAATTCATAGTGTTAGATTTTCTTCACAGATTTTTCTCTAGGAAGGACAATATTTTCTCCATTTTCAAATGTTTTCATTTTTTTGCCATTTGTTGAAATTTGCTGCAGTTAGAAACCAAAATTTTGATTTGACTGTGATTTTTTTTTTAAGTTTCTAAAGTGTAATCAGCATTCCCTTTGCCCCTTATAAATATTTTATGGAAGGTCATTAAGATTTTCTGACTTTGATGGTGACGTCTCCCAATGGTTTACTGGTTGTTTAAATCTGATTATATTATTGCATATGATGTATTTAAGCACTAATGATATTATGCTTGAGAATTCCATTTCTATAATCATAAATAAAGGCTCGAAAATCATGATATTTTGTGAAAATGCCACACCTGTTTTCACTTAGATGCTCTCTTCCTTATCACTGTCTTACACTCTTAAGGAAACATTTAACAAAACTTCTCATAGATAAGACTTTTGTCATGGGCAAATAGTTAAATAGGTGCTAACTCTTCCAAAACCAATGCTTCTTGATGTTTGCTCCCTGGCTGGCAAAGAACCTTTTGCACAAATGCTAAGAGGGTTTGTTGGCTCCACTATGCACTATAATTCACCCTGTTATGGAGAAAAACAGCTGTTTTGTGATCATTCTCTGGACATTTGCCATACTGGCATACTGAGTTAAAAATCCCAACTTGCCTCTCAGGACTGCAATTCAGTCTCTAGGCTATTGGAAAGTGAATGGAAGAGAGAATCTTTGGACTTTCTCTTTCAATTCAATGACTTTGGTTCTCCTCTGTAACTTAGGTTGTGTTTTGCTATTTATCAATGGCCAAATTTGTAGCAATGCATAGCAATAAAAATATTTCTTTAAATTTCATATCTCCTAGTCAAGATATTCAAAGATAACCATGATCACTTATAAAGTGAATTCCCTGTGTTGCAATTAGTGGTGGCATATAACTCCACAGGCTCATGAAGATAGTTTTCTCCCAAATTATGTACATAGCTCAGTGGCTTGTGTCAGCAGTTGGTTTGCATGCAATTTGAAGTTAACGAAAAGCCCTCAATACTAATTGCCATATTATTTGTCACGTACCCAAATACAGATTGCTGCAGGAGAAACATCAATGGGAATTCCCTTCTCTCCATGAATGTAAAATGCAAAATGAAACTACATTTTAAAATTTTAATCTTAAGAGGTTTTAACATTAATACATCAGACACTCAAGAATTTTGTATCATAGCCTGAAACAATTCACATGGAATAGTCCATTTGATATTCAGAAAATATCCCATATTCTCTTAATAATGCTAGGAGCATTTAAAAAACAAGAATATGATGAGACACATTGAGAAGAATAAAGAAATTACTTCCTTTCTTAGAGATGCATCAATTTCCAGATTCCTTTGGATACAGTTACTATACCGTTGTGAGATTTCTCTAATTTAACCATTACACCATGGAACAATCCACTAATAACTCACTAAGGATCATTAAACTTAATTTAAGGCTGTTAGTGGTTTATCAAAGGGACAAAACCATTATTTCCTTCTCCAAATGGACTCACTGGGCACGCAGATTTGCAAATCCGTTGTCTAGATGAGGAAGACATGCAGATGCATATGCATTTTAATCATGCAGCATAAGTAATGGCCACCCCGTTTAAAGAGCACAATTTCCATTCTGGTCTTGTGTTCTTGATACTCACAGCCTAGGTTTGTTTGTAGAAGGATAATATTATCAAGACTTTATCCATAAATCATGATGACCTTAAGAATATTTGTAAATTTTAAGAGTATAAATTACTTCCCCAAACTCTCTACTTTCAGATATGAACAAAGAAACACTCTAGTTTCTTGGAAAGTATGAATCATCATTGTTTTCACAGGAAATTGAGGTAGAAGTCACAATATTGAATATTTGTAATGAAAGAGTAAGGAAACGGCATTATTCCATATTCCAGGAGATATAAGTCATGCAAAGAAGATTTGAGCAGATCACAACTAACCTGGCACCAGAGTCAGTTTTATAGATGCCGTATGTTGTATTTCCTTCTATATATGCAAAACAACCAATTCAACAAATCCCATTTCCAGCACTTGGAGAAGAGGATAATCAAGAAAGAGAAAGGCATAAATCTGAAACAGTGTCACTGATTGCTTGGGCATGGGATGAGAAACAGTTCAACAGTTATTAATTTCTAAATAATTTTCAGAAAATTCATTTTGGGGGATGGGTAAATTCATACCTAATAGGTAAAATGCACACTATCTGGGGGATGGGCACACTTATAACTTTGACCAAAATGGCACAAAAGCAATTTATGTAATCAAAATGTTTGCACCCCTGTAACATTCTGAAATTTAAAAAAAAAAAAGAAAATGTATTTTGCTTGCATTTATTTTGTGATAGAAGACTTTTCCTTTCTTTAAAAGTCTGCTGCATGCTAATGTGATAAATATTAAAAGGGCAATTATTTCATGAGAAATATTTATTCAATGTATCATATTCACTTATAAAACACTTTAAAACAAAATAAACATTTTGTGTCATGACAATGCCAGCAAGAATAGGTCCGTTAATTATATTACATAAGGTGGAATTTTGATTCCTTTAAGGAACATTGTCACCTAA
>NW_012148186.1:148005-149368 GCF_000956105.1 Propithecus coquereli
TTCTCACAATCCATTAAAATATTTGCTGTTGAGTCACAACTTACTATTTGAAAAGTAAATTATTGCAAAGTGTAAGTATTGTAAAATCCTTCCAGAACTGTCCCCACAAAGCTGACAAACTATTGCTGTGAACGTAAAGGCTACAGAATGTATTCATTCATTCATTTGCAGTCATCCAACAAATATTTATTGAGCACTCACCATTAGTTTTCTAGAGTGGCTGCACAAAGTACTACAAACTGGATGGCTTAACACAACAGAAATGTATTCTCTTAGAGTTCTGGAGGCTGGAAGTCTGAAATCAAGGTGTCAACAGTTACATGTTCCCACCAAAGTCTCTAGGAAAGAGTCTTTCTTTGCTTTTACCACTTTCTGGTGGCTCCTAGCATTCTTTAGCTTTTAGATACATCACTCAAATCTTTGCTGCCATCTCCACATTGTCTTCTTTATGTCTGTGTTGTGTCCTCTCCTCTTTTATAAGAATATCAGTCATCAAATTTAGGGTCCATCCTTAATAAAGGATGAGATCCTTTACTAATTCCAAATAATGTCACATTCTGATGCTCCAGATGAACGTGAAATTTTGGAGTATATTATTAAAGCCATGCCATTACACTTAAACTGTTCTAGGTGCTAGGTCTATAGTGATGAATAAGAGTGAAAAGCTTTGCCCTTATTCTAACAAGCTCCCAAGAAAATGGAATGAGAGTCTATTTCCTAGACATCATTCTAAGGACTATCTAACCAGGAAAGAAAAAACTCACTATAAATGCAAGAGGAAAAGAGAGTAGTCAAGCAGGATAGGCAAATTACTAGTTCACTGAACTGAAAGGCCACAGTAGGTAGGTTGTCAGATGAGCCAATTATCTTAGTCAGTTCAGGCAGTAATAACAGAATACTATAAACTGTCTAGGTCAAACAACAAACATTTATTCCTCACAGTTCTGGTGGCTGGGAAGCCCAAAATCAAGGCATCAGCAGATTCAATGTCTAGTGAGGGTACCTCTTTCTGGTTTGCAAATGGTTGTCTTCTCCTTGTATTGTCACTTGACTTGGAGAAGAGAAAGAGTGAGAGAGCAAGCTCTCATATCTCTTCTTAGAAAGGCACAAATCCTTTCATGAAAGCTCTGCTCCCATGAACTAATTACCTCCCCAAAACCCCACCTTCTAGTACCATATATTGAGGTTAGCATTTTAGCATATAAATTTAGAAGGAAACAAACATTCAGTTCATAACACAGAGCAAGAATGCAATGGAGCACCCAAGAATGTTTCTGAAGTATATTTGGGTTAAAGGTAAATAAGAGATATAATGAGCACAGACTGTCTGCACTTGTTTTTTTCCTGTATGTGGCTTGGCTTC
>NW_012148186.1:162433-163236 GCF_000956105.1 Propithecus coquereli
AATATTTATTGAGTAACTCTTTTTTGCTTGACACTACATTAGCTATTAGGGAAATAATGAACTGCAAAGACAGACTCTCTGCTCTCATGAAATTTGAGCAGAGTGGTGATTCAACCAAATTTGTTTTTTGAAAAGAGCACTCTCATTAATTTTTAGAAAAGAGATTGTAGGAGTGTCAGGAGCATATATAGGGAGACTAGTTATGTGGCTACTACATTAGTGTAGGAAAGGAATGAATCTAAGTTTAACTTAAGCAGAAATATGTGACAGAGAGTAAAGTGCCAAAAATAGAAAGAAAAATTTCAATATGAGTTATGGACAAGTTGCCAATGGATAAGAATTGAGAGTGAAGTACAGTGGTACATTAATGTTGCCTCCAATAAATCTAACATGGAAAAATTGAATGGATAGTACTCATTCTAATAAGGAACATTGAAGCGGGTTGGGTTTGAGAGACATTGAACATTTTAATTCTCCTATGACACTAATAGTATGTCTGATATTCTACTTAGTCCTGGACCTATATTATTCCTAATCATAATATTATTACTCCATTCAGTAAGAGATCAAGTCTTATGAGTTTCATCTTTACCTTAGCATACACCATTTTTAGCTCTTAGTAGTATTTATTGGGCTCAATCCACTTTTGTGAACTGACAGGATAAATGAATAAGTAAATAATAAGCCATACATTGTAGTGCCTATAAATATACTATCACATTTTATTTCATTCTTTTCAGAATTGTCCTCTCTAGGCATCCTTTTTAAAAGACAAAATTCTGAAACTTTTAAATAATAAATAT
>NW_012148186.1:163917-178378 GCF_000956105.1 Propithecus coquereli
CTGCACATCAAAATATAATCCACCATGACCAGGTGGATTATAAATTATCTCTTGTTTTGCTATTTTACTTTCCAAGCATTTGTCATATCTGGGTAATATTTATTTCTTTGAGTTCCAGAGCTACCTTGGTCTTCGTTGTAGTCTTATCTCATCCCTTACACTATCTTGACTAAGAACTTGCTTGGTTGTTAGGCTTCCAAATAGTTGTTGCATTAATTTATTAGATGTTTTTTATTCTATCAGTGGCAAATGGTTAGCTTTTAGTATATGTGTAAAGAACATATCCTCTCTAACAATGTTCCTCCCACAAATTTTACTTTACCCTAATGTTCCTCCTGGGTTGGAGTTATTTCACATAAAAAATGATTTTAACTCACTCCTAAGGCTCCCATATTTTTTCAGAGAAAAGAGATTCTAAACACAGCCTCAGGGTTATTTTTCAATCTTCTGATCTTGTAATCACTAGAGCTCAAATAGTTCCCCAGTTACTCTATAATTTTTAGATAAGAATTGATTTATTTTCTGAGTTTCATCTCATTTTAAAAACTGCTTCAAAAATGAGGTCCATGTTACCTTAACACTGGCTTTTTCCTTGATACATGTCCTACTGTTAACTGAATACATGTCAGGAACATTGCAAACATACACAGCCCACTTTCGATGCTAATCATTAAATTAACCCTAAAATGATTTTCTCCTCAAAACTACCTTGGGTAAAATAGCACTCTAGTCTTGAACCAAAGAAATGCAACATTTTCTAATGGAATCTCCTAATGGACCAGTGTTCCTCAGTCCTGGATCAGCATTACATCACTCGAAAACAGTTAAAAAAAAATATGCATGGTGCACCTCACCCAAAAGATTCTGAATTTAATTGGCCTGAAGTAGAGCATAGACATTGATGATAATAACAATCAGCCCGCATGAGAAGGGCCACACTAGTCACAAAAAAAAAAAAAAATTATTTTGTTTTGTTTTTAAGAAAACACAAATCTAAAAACCTAGGTTCTAGTTCTCTGTAACTCTGTCAGTAATCACCTTGTGAATGTTAGCAAGTCGTTTTATCTCTCCAAGTTTTAAGCTCTTTCATCTGTAAAATAAAACGTTCGGATGAGATGATTTAGTCCTTTATTAGGCTAACAAATGTTTATTATCTACTAAATTCCAGACACACCAAGTTCCAGGTAGGAATGTAAACAATATGAATCTATCCATGACCATGATTTTTTAAGAAGTGGCTTTTATAACTGGCAAGGAATTTTCATTTAAAATTAAATTCTTGCTAAAATAAATTTCTAGTTCAACAAAAACTTTATTAACTATAATTCCAAACACTTTTTTGTTCAACTTTTATTTACAGTATTAACTGTTAATAACTGTTATTAACTGCTTAATCAAGTAATTAAATTTTTATATTACTCTGAAGGATTTTTGTAGGCAGAGGTCAGAATTGATTTCTCATATTTTAATCGCCACATATTCTCACTACATTTTGGAAGGATGAAGTGGATAATAATAAGCTTTAATTTAGTTGTAGGAATGAATAATGAGGCAGAAACCAGGGCCCAAAGGATAAGAGGTCAAGTAAGTCGGCTGATGATATTTAGAGCAAGTTGAGAAACTTCAACAGCTTCTCTGTTTCTGGTCCAGGGAAAGCTGCTGGTATGATTGCTCCAATCCTTAAAGTTAAGTCACTCGTGCCTAATGGTCCACCACAGAAGAAGACTGCTTGCCCAAGACCTGATTACCCAAATCTGGGAGGTCTTCTGCATACACAGTACCCACCTTATCTCTTTATATGTACTCATACAAGGAATAGAATTAGTCACACTTTCATTACCCTTCTTTTCAAGAACTTTATTACTTTATCTTCTAGCTCATCTCTTAATCTTGATAGTATTCTCAACAACCACTCAGCTTGCTCTTACATGCTAATGTCATACAATGCAGGCAATGTCTAACCTTTTTCTTTTGTTTGCCTTTCTGTGCTATAGTATTTCTCCCAAACAGATAATATGGACCTTTGAGGCTGGTTGTACAAAGCATGCCAGGCTTCCTGATTTATAAATTATGAAGCAGGTTGTATCTGTGTACAGATATTTGGACCCTATTGATTTGGATTAGTTGTCTATTATGAGCCTCAGTAACCCTCCTCCACCCTGTCTAGTTTTATTATTTAACTTTTTGAATTCAGTTTGGGGTCTGAGTGTCATTTGGAGTAAAAGAAAATTAGCAATTTGGGCTGTTCCTATATTGCATTCACTCAGCAGAGCAGACTGAATATATTTTTAGGCACTGCATGTTTATAACCTAATTTTCCCTCATTACTTTACAGAGGTGACCTTGTTCTAATACCTTCGGCACCTGATGTTATAAAAGTGAAATTCTTTTCAAATCTGCTCTGTTAATGTGCTCCTGCTCAGAAACAAATGCAAGATAGCATTAACATTCCAGCCACAAAATACCTGCTAATTTGCTTGCAGTGAAGATAGAAAGCTTTTCATTACATATCACAAACTTCATTTATGTAGAATGAGTCACCAGGCCCGCTCAAAAGCCAATGAGCGTCTAATCTCTAATGCTGCCTTCAGCTCTAACATCAATCCTCCTAGTCCAACTCATCTTTTATCAGCTATTCAGTCTTTCTTTCTTTTTTTAAAAAAAATTTCCATCCTGTTACAAAATTGTGTTGTTCATCTGTCAAAACAGCTTTGATTTATGCTTTTTTTATATTACAGCTTCAGAGAAGAAAATACACACATATATAGGAATATGCTATTTTCTTATTAAGGTCAGAATGAAATGCATGCAACAGAAAATGAGCAACTCGGTTTCAAACTAATGATGGCATTATTAAGTTTATAAAAATTGTTTTCCTGATCTTAAATTCTGCTTGATATGCATCCCTCTATGTTAACTTTCTCTTGAAAGTAGTCTGCAGAAAACTGTGCAGATTTATATGCCATCTCTAGGCACAAGTGAAAAATAAAAAGAAAAAGATTGTAATGCCTTGGATTGTTCTAAACTCTATTAAGAAAGTGGCTTTTCACTTATGTTTATCGAATTACAGTCATACCCTCACTGCATATTATCACTGATGGAGACCTCTGCTAGTCTCCTAGAAATTTCTTGAAGATTAACCATGGAAAATTACTTAGGAGTCAGTTGTGGATCATTCCCAAGGAAGAAAGAAAAAAAACATTTCTTTATCTATCATACTTGACTACAAACTTTCGTTAAATATTTTAATGGTATTGGTACTTGTTAGATGCAAAATTCCCCAAGAGTTTTGGGGACTCAGAAAACCTTACATCATACTTTCCTGAAAATGAACTCTATTGCACTGGAAGAATTAGGTAGCAAGTTAAATTGAACTTAAATTATAATCTTGAAGGTAAAAAGTCAATACAAGTAGGCAAATAAAGTGTGTATAGAAGATAGGAGATATTCTACTCTTTTCATCTTTGTGTCATATTACACAAAATTAATAGATTTTTTTTTTCTTTTAAACACCAAGGACATTTATCATTCCCAACAGGCTACAAGTAGGTATTTCCTTGCTGTAAGCAGTAGAGCCTGAGAGACATTCAATTTGTTGTATCCTAGGCCCTAATAGGTCTTCACAGCAACCTGATGAAAAACACAGGTTAAATGGAGCTCCAGGGAGAATTCTTCCTAGAATAAAGGCTAGTCTTATTTGTCTACAGAAAAGGCACATACCTCTCTATAGTATGATTATTCTCTATGATTAAAATGGAGCCAAAGACAGAATAAAACGGAAAGTCATTAGCTGGTTCCAACAAGTGACATTCAAGTCACCAATACCAAAGGTCTTAGACTAGATTCTAATGTAGACCTTCTCCAGAAGTTTCCCACCTCAAATGGTGCCTTCTCTAGCCCCGAATATATGAATGTGTACACACAAAAATTATATGTAAAGAATATTTTAATACAAAAAATTTTCCTGTTTTTTAACAGCTCCAGTAAAAGTAATGAAAGCATGCCATCCCCAGTTTTTCTAAATCTCCATTCTCTCTAAAGATTCAAAATTTCCAATATTAAACAATTTATCCTTTGAATATTATCAACTTATAAGAAGAAAAAAATCTTCCAAATCCTCAATAATATTTATTTCTCATTTACTTACATCAGATAATCATATACCTAAATGAACAACAGTTCAGTAAATTTAATGCTGCAACAGGAGTAACTCTAAAACAATCTGCAAATGATTTTTGTATTGAGGATTTTGATATAACTTTCCTTTTCCAAAACCCTAATTTCATTCTGGGAAATACAACCCTGGAAAATTTACATTAAATAACAATGGTATGCAATCTATATCATTACATATTTCCAGTCTGTTTATCAACGTAGTTTTTATTATAATAACCCTATGAAGATGACATGTGGGCAACTACTACATTATCAGCACTGGGGTATGTTGGAAACAATTTTGGTTTATAAACCAAGTTTTGGTTCGAAAAATCTTAGTTCTAGTTGTAGCTCTAACAATTTTAAATACTAGTTGAGATAAGCCATATAACTCCTTTTAAACCACAGCTTCTTCAGTCATTAATTCGACTAACTCGATAAAACTAAATATGAGCTATAGTTTGTCCAGAAATAAACAAAATATAATCTACACCTTCAGGTTATGATCTAGTGGAGACTCAGATATATAATCAGGACTCTCTGTTTGATATTAGATATATAAATGAAAATTTGCAATATCAGTATAAGAAAAATGAGAATTACCTTTGCCAAATGCAATAAGACATAGGAAGAGAATTTGAAAACTATACCCATTTTATGTAAATGCAAATATTATCATCAATATCATCCTAATAAAGAGTTCCAGGCTTGATAGGCAGAATAATGGCCCCCAAAGATATCCACATCTAATCCCTGGAACCTATGAATATGTTACCCAAATGACAAAAGGAACTTTGCAGATATGATTATGTTAAAGCGTTTAGGATGGAGAGATTATTTTATATTATCTGTGTGGATCTAATGCAATCACAAGGATCCTTCACAGTACAAGAGGAAAGTGGAAGAGATCACAGTGGTGATATTTGAGACTCAATCCATCCATGCTGGCTTTCAAGATGCAGAAAAGGGACCATGAGCCAAGGAATATGTGAATAGATGGCTTCCAGCAGCTAGAGAAGTACAGAAATCTATTTTCCCTTAGACCCTCCAAGAAGAAATGTTGACCTGGCACCTTGACTTTATCCCAGTGAGACCCGTGTTGAGTTTCTAACCTACATAAATGTAAAATAATAAATTTGTGTTGTTTTACATCACTAAGGTTGTGGTAATTTATCATAGTAGACATAAAAATCTAATGTGCCCAGATTTTTGATGTCAGAGTGAAGTAGATCCTACAAAGTCAGTCTTCCAGAACGAAAGTGAGGCTAGATGGAATACTACTCAGGGAAGGGATCATATGGCCAGGTAACACAGAGACAGTATGGGGCATGAAAAAGAGTGAGAGTGGCTCTTGGTCTACATGGGGAGGGAACAGAAAATCGCTGTGAAGCATAAGTGATCTACAGTTTACACATTAAGTATCTGTTGTGTACATAACTGTATGCTAGAAGTTTTAAGAAACACAAGAAAAATAAATACAATGCATCTTCTTACATGTAGCGTCCAGATAAAGAAGGTTAATACAATAGCAATGCAGGACAGCAGTAAGTAAATGTAGAAATAATAATAGTAGAAATGTGAGCATAATTTTCAATAGTATAAACTATGGGTTCTGTGAGTCCACAGACAAAGAGTATTTGACAAAAGAATACCAGTGAGGATGGGGATGTGAAGGGGTGAAAAAATAACAAAGGTCTCAAGGCCAGTGTAAAAGTCAGCTGTGGTAAAATGTGGAGTGAGTGGGAAGATTCTTACCCCCGCTTCTCACTGCAACTAGAAGATTTCAGCGCTGATCTTTTTGTACATAGTGGACTTTCATGAAAGATTTCCTTTGTACAAAGATATAAAGCCTTTTCAGAAAATTTGACAACCACTGCAGCACTCAAGAGAAAACCAGTGAAAATTGAAATTTGGAAATCCCATAAATGAGACACCAATAGCAGTAGGCCAAGTTCAAAGTTAATGGGGAAAAAGTAAAAAAGAAAGACACATATGGATATAGTAGATTTAAAAAATAGAACTGGTAAGGCTTGGCCATTATTAGATAAGGCAGGGAGGTAGAATGGCCCTGAGATTCCAATCTTGAAAGACAAAGTGGATAATGCTACCATTATTCACTGATGGGCAATGCTGGTTTGAATATATTAACTCATTTATTCCATATAACAGCCTTTATGATAACAAGGAGGCTTATATCATTATTCCAGATTTGCTGATAAGGAAACTGAAGCTAAGAAATTTGTGTAGGTATCTCACTTAGCTACTGACAGGGCCAGGATTCAAGTTCAGTCAGTGTGGTTCTGGGGCCCATTGTCCCGCCACTGCATTGCACAGGATAGAGTAGTTATTATATTTAGAGAAAGGGAGTAACCTTCATTTTGGACATTTTGGACTTTCATTCTGTTTCATGTGAGGCAAATGAAACAGAATAACTCTATGTTACACTTCTATCATTATAGAGTGATCTCAGAACATTGCTGCTGTGTAGAACAAAGTCGACCCTGACAAAAGATAAATCTAGATACCACTAAGTTATTGTGTGAGTCAATAGGACATCTTGACTTTTGCTGAATGTGCTGAGAACTCTACTATTCTTTCATTATCACTAAACTGTAGCAATTCATAAAGCAATCAGGGAAAGCACTACTTCCCTAAGGACAGCCACGCCACATGGCTGTTATAAAAATATAGTTTTTTTTTTGTTTTTCTGGTTTTTTGTTGTTGTTGTTGCTTGTTTGTTTGTTTGAAACAGGGTCCTGCTCTGTTGCCTGGGCTAGAGTGCTATGGTGTCACCTTAGCTCACTGTAGCCTCCAACTCCTGGGCTCAAGTGATCCTCCTTCCTCAGTCACCCGAGTACCTAGGACTACAGGTGCATGCCACCACACCCAGCTATTTTTAAATTTTGTGGAGATGGGGTCTTGCTCTTGCCCAGGCTGGTCTCCAACTCCTGGGCTCAAGAGATCCTCCCAGATCAGCCTCCCAAAGTGCTAGGATTACAAGTTTGAGCCACACTGCCTGGCCAAAAATATAGTTTTAAACAACATTAAATCTGAGCAGTGTTATTGAAGTCTTGTCGTATCACATTAAGTATAATTCCTAAGTAATCAATAGGACACTAAACAAACCCCTGTAATAAGGAAATTATCTGATTATAGATTACTTGGCCTTTACAAATAGAAAAAGAAAATTTAATTTAACAATTGTATTTGACTTTTTATAACATTGGTAAATTCCTCCGTAGAGTTTAGTTAACAAACTGTCTGTGATAACAAGTAAAATAACAAATATTAGTTCCAATTTAGATATGGAATTTCTGGTATATAATTGGAGATCTACAAACCTATATAAAGTCAAGAGAAGCCTCATTACCCACAGATAGTTGACAAAATGCTTTACCACCTGCATATTTCCTGTTAAATTTAGATCAAGATTGACAAAATATTTTTTCCTGTGATGATTATAACTCAAAAGCCAAAACTTCTAAGACTCCCTTGCCCTAGTTTTGCTTTTCATTTTTTATTTTCCTTTAAGAAATCTTTCTTCATAGAAACCTTTAGAACTCCTATGAAACTTTTTTTTTTCTTATTCCTTTGCTGTTGGAATTCCACTTCAGAGTTACAACTACGTGAAAGCTTTAAGATAACCACAACAACAAAACCAAAAGTGTGGCATCAAATTGAATCTGACCCTCTGACAACCAGAGTAGAACAAAACCTCTCCTTTAAATCCCTCCAGTATTGGGTGAATTTTTTAAACCTAAAGAGCTGACTCTTATTGATTATTTTTGTGTTATAAAAGAAGTATTATATCTGAAGGACTTTTTATAATAGAAGTCTGGAGATTCTCAGATACTTCATTGAGAAGAATTCTAATGTTGAATAAAAGAGTCCATAAGTACCAAAAGAAGGACTCTGACAATTTAGAGAAAACTATAAAGAGGAGTCTTTCATTTCCTCTGAATTTGAAGGTGAAGTAACTTATGACTTTCTGATATATGCTATATTTGGTTATAGAATCTGGGTATATGTCATAAATAGACTGAGAGGATTCTAAATGTTTATTTTTGTGTTATAAAAGAAGTATTATATCTGAAGGACTTTTTATAATAGAAGTCAGGAGATTCTCAGCTACTTCATTCAGAAGAATTCTAATGTTGAATAAAAGAGTCCATAAGTACCAAAAGAAGGACTCTGACAATTTAGAGAAAACTATAAAGAGGAATCTTTCATTTCCTCTGAATTTGAAGGTGAAGTAACTTATGACTTTCTGATATATACTGTATTTGGTTATAGAATCTGGGTATATGTCATAAATAGACTGAGAGGATTCTAAATGTTGAGAATATACTGAGATTAATTAACTCAAAAGTAAATTGATGTAAACATATTTAAATATATATATATACTTATACACATATATATGTTTGCTTTTTTAGCATATATAAATTTGTTTTAAATTTAAATTTTCAAATACATATATAAGAACACTCAGTACAGAGATATGCCTTATGTGATCTGCTAACATTTTGGCATTTTCCTCACAAGTAAACTCTGATTTTCTGGGTTTGAAGTCCCAGGTGTCATTCACTCTGTAAGTAAGAGAATTGTTTTGGGAGCTCTTAGGTCATTCTGCCGCATCTGGGTCACTGAGCTCAGATCCAGGCAGAACAGAATGTCGCTCTTCTCCCAATGGACTTCTTTTTCAGTGCATGCTGCTTTTAATATTCACTCTCTCCCTAGGGTCTAACTGGGTTACACTCAAAGTCCAGCTCAGCGCAGTGGCCAGATTTCTGACATTCTTGAGGATTTTGTGAACTACATTAATGTTTGAAATATGTGTGAAGTTATGAGCCACATATAGACAAAAGAAATAAATCCTAGAACTTCACTATTTCACAAAGTCTTTCTATAGATTTTTCCTCTAAGTAAACTATTAAAATAATTTGAGATAATTCAAATGATAATTATTAGAATGCTGTTACTATTTTTTAATCTTACCTGTAAGGTGAGCCCATGGCAAGGATCCCAAAGGTAGTACAATAAGGAACCTGTAGTGTATTCACTTAGTGTCTAGTGAAATATTGTTTAATAGAACTCAGTTGGAACATGCAATGTCTTTATAAACTTCCTTCTAACACTGACATTTACACTCAACCTAGGGATATTTCCAAAGTAATTAGTGACACCAAAAACACCCCAAAACACAATTAGTTTTAATATAGCTAAAAATCCACAGCAAAAGTGGAAAGGTCCCTATCGTGATTGCACTTCATCAACAACAATGTGACATAAAAATCTCCAGTTCAGAACTGAAATAATATAAAAGTGTCTTTTATTTCAATAGATTTAGGGGATACACATGGTTTTTGCTACATAGATATACTGTACAGTAGTGAAGTCTGGACTTGTAGTGTACATATCACCCAAATAAGGTACATTGTACTCAACAGGTAATTTTCCATCCATTTCCTCCATCCCACCCTCCCACTTCTGAGTCTCCAATGCCCTCTATACCACTCTGTATGACTATGCGAACCCATAGCCTGACTGCAACTTATAAATGAAAACATGTGGTGTTTTGTTTTCTGTTCCTGAGTTACTTCACTTAGGATAAGTGGCTTCCAGTTTCATCCAAGTTGCTGCAAAAGACATTCTTCTTTCATTTTTTTTTTATGACTGAGTCATATTCCATGGCATATATGTACTACATTTTCTTTATTCACTCATCGGTCGATGGACACTTAAGTTGATCCCATATCTTTGCAATTGTGACTTACGCTACGTTAAACATAAATATACAAGTGCAGTCTTTTTGGTAATGACTTCTTCTCCTTTGGGTGTATACCCAGTAGCGGGATTGCTGGATTGAATGGTAGATCTGTTTTTAGTTCTTTGAGAAATCTCTGTATGGAAATAACATAAAAGTATTTTTTGGTGACTAATGCTAAGGCATTTGTTTTAGAAGTGATAGAATGCAAAATACCATGAAAAACAATAATGATATGAGTATTTTGGATTGCACTTTAACAACCAAAAGTGCAACATGTCATGAAAATTCTTGCAGATATTGAGAAATCAGAAAGGTCAATATTCATGTAGGATCATACATAAATTGACTTAGGAGAAATTCTGTTCTCTTAAAAGGAATTTATGTGACTGCTTTTAAGAAAAATGTAAAATAAGAAAAACAGAAATCCATTTAGTCCTTTCATCTAGAAGAAATTTAACATAGAGAATTGGTTAAGCAAGTGGTAAAAATTGAATAGTTCAAGTGAGTACTATGAAGCAACCTAAAAATTAGCAACCACAAAGACACTTCCATTCCTAGGACAAAAGAGACAATTAGAATGGTGTCACCAGAGCAAGGAGGTAAGGCTGTTAAATAAGAATTAGCTCTCACTGCTTGGCAGGCAGAATTAGGGGCCACGGAACAGGAGTATCTTAGTTCATTTAGGCTGCAATAACAAAATACTATAGACTGGGTAGCTTATAAATACCAGAGATGTGTTTCTCACAGTTATGGAAGCTGGAAGTTCAAGATCAAGGTGCCTAAAGTTTTGGTGTCTGGTAAGGACCCATTTCCCGGTTTATAAGTGGCACATTCCCACTATGTCCTCACATGGTGGAAAGTGTAAGGCGGTTCTCTGGGGCATCTTTTATAAGGGCACTAATCCTATTCTTCTACCAAAGGACCCATCCTAACATCATCACATTGGTGATTAGGTTTGAACATATGAATTTAGGGGGTAGGGGTGTATGAAACACTTAGACCACAGCAGAAATTTTTCTATAAGGAGCTGAAACCAATATGGATACAGTCACTGCCAGAAATGCCACTGTAGGCAGAGCAAGAGGTGGAAAAATACCTGACTTATCCCCTACTCACACCCACTAATACCTACAATTCGTTGAATGTAACCAGAAGTCAATTTTCACGAGAATCTATGATACAGAGCTAAGTAAGAAAATGCAAGAAATAGATGTGCAACCAAACACACAAGTGACCAGCATAGGTATTATGAAAAATGAAAATTTTAAGGATCCCTAAATATCAGATCATCCAACCTCTTACCTTTCCCAAAGTATTCATAGCCAGAAATGGTGCTGAAAAGATCTGTGCTTATGATGAAACAAAATTCTGCATTCTGTAGTCTGGTCACATTTTCTCATGTTCGCCCCATCATTCTTTTTCATAGCTCTTCGCTTGTAAAGTTCATTTAGTGACCTTAATGATTATTTTATTTTATTAGATACAGAAGCTAAACATTACTAAAGTTCATTCCTGAGTGGTAATCTTCAAGAATGAACAAAAAAACATCGAGATATCATAACAGAAGCTTAGAAAACTTACAGTTCTATCCTACTTTAAGTATTTCTGAAGTGCTTTGTCTATAGACTTTTATGTTTCTCCTTAGTCTGGAGGAAAAAAGGGAGTATTTAGTTAATTAAAGTTGTTCTTATCCAATAATTTCAAGTTATATAACCCATTCCATATCCATTCTGCTTAAAATGTCACCTTTCATCTTGCATAAATATTTCCAAAATTCCAACCATCTATCTCTGAAATCACATTGAAAAGATTTATTACCTCCTTTTCTGGAGGCAATATCAAATCTTACTCATATGAAAATACCATTGACTTTCAGTCTTTTTTTCCTAAATATTCTTCTGATGCTCTATGTCTAACCCATTAGGAATACATTTTGATGGGGTTTTTGATTTTTTGTTTTTATTTTCTGCTTTGAATTATGGTCTTAAGCCAACTTTTAGCACTGATAATGTGGTTGTTCTTATCCTAGCCAAATATAATTTATTTTTCAAGTAAAATTTCAAGGCGTAGTGTATCAAAGCTTTTATTCCAGTTCAAAACAAAATTCAGGAATGGAAAATAAATTTTGTTCCTTTCTCTACTGTCCATCAAAATTTCTGTTGTTGTTTGTTCTTATAGTAGGATGGTTACAATAGAATTTAGTATTTGTTTTCTGGGATTTTGGGGGGGGGTGTTTTCTGTATTATTCAGTATTCTCCAAACAGAACCAACTCTATCTTTCTCTCTCTTTCTATGTTTATATATGTATATATACTCACACACACACAAAGTATATAAACATATATACATATATGCATCATATTATAAACTATGCTTGTGTATATACTGTACATAGTATATACATACTGTACATCACACTAAGTGTATAATACTTTCCTTCTGTTTTATATATGTTATATAGTTATATCACATAAACATATGTATACACAGTATATATATATACACACACACACACACACACACACGATACACACCATATACACATATAGAATATAAAAAAAGACAAAAATATATATACACATGCACACAGAGAGATTGAAAGTTACTTATTATATAATAATTGTACACATATCTGAGGTCTATGTGATATTTTCATGCATGCATGCAATATGTAATGATCAAATCAGGGTAATTGGGATATCCCTCAACTCAAACATTTACCTTTTCTTTATGCTGCAAACATTTCAATTCTTCTCTTATTTTGAAATATATAATGCGTTTTGTTAGCTATAGTCTTCCTGCTGTACTATTGAATAATAGAACTTATTTTTTCTGTCAAACTGTGTTTTTGTAGCCGTTAACCACTTTCTCTTCACTCCTCCCCTTCCTATACCCTTCCCAGCCTCTCATTAACCACCATTCTACTCCCTACTTCCATGACATCCACTTTTGGCTCCCACATATGAGTAAGAATACACAATATTTGCCTTTCTGTGCCTGACTTATCTCACTTAACATAATGATTTCCAGTTTCATCCATTTTGCTGCAAATGATAGAATTTCATCATTTTTATGACTAATAATATTCTATTGTGTTTATATACATTTTCTTTACCCATTCATTTGTTGCTAAAGTAAAACTAACAAAGCCTGAAGCATCACTCTACCTGATTTCAAATTATACTACAAAGCCACAGTAAATGAAACAGCATGGTACTGGCATAAAAATAGACACATAAAACAATATAACAGAATAGAAAATCTTGGAAAAAAATCCACAAATCATGGACAGTTCATTTTTTAACAAAGATGTCAAGAACACACAATGGGGAATGGAGAGTGTCTTTATTAAATGGTGCTGGGAAAACTGGATATCCATATGCAGAAGAAACTAGATCTCTATCTTTCACCACATATAAAAATCAACTCAAAATGGATTAAAGACTTAAGTGTAAGACCTGAAACTATGAAACTACCAGGGGAGAACATTGGGGAAATTCTATAGGACATTTGTCTCGGTAAAGAATTTTGGGGTAAGACCTCAAAAGTACAGCCACCAAAAGCAAAAATAGACAAATGTGATTGCATCAAGCACAACCAACAAAATGAAGAGAAAACATACAAAATGAGAGAAAATATTTGCAAACTATACATCTTACAAGGGATCAGTAACCAGAATATATAAGAAACTCAACTCAATAACAAAAAATAATAATAATACAATTAAAAATGGGCAAAAGATCTCAATATACATTTCTCAAAAGTAGACATACAAATAGCCAACAGATATATGAAAAATGCTCAGCATTACTAATCATCATGGATATGCAGATCAAACCACAGTAAGATGTCATCCCACTCCAGTTAAAATTGCTATTATTAAAAAGACAAAAATTAATGAATGCTGACAAGTATGTGGCGAGAGGGGGATGCTTGTACACTGTTGGTGGGAATGTAAAGTAATTACAGCCACAATGAAAAACAGTATGGAAGTTCCTTAAAAAACTAAAAACAGAAATTTATTTATTTGTAGGCATTGGCTCATATAATTGTGGGAGCTGGGACATTTGAAATTTGCAGGGAAGATCAGCAGGCTGGAAATTCTGGCAAGAGTTGATGTTGCGGTCTGGAGTCCAAAGGTATTCTAGAGACAAAATTCCTTACATTTTTGGGGACCTCAGTTTTTTTTCTTAAGATCTTCAATGTGCTGGATGAGGCCCACCTACATCATGGAGGGTAATCTGCTTTATTCAAAGTATACTGATAAAACTATTCATCACATCTAAAAGATGACTTCATGGCAACATCTGGACTGGTCTCTGACTAAGCAACTGGGCACCGTAGTCTATCTTAATTGACATATAAACTAAATCATCACATTTTCATTTACCACAGGTTCCTTTACCTTTTCAGATGATCAAAAATTTTTTATTTGAATTGTATGGCACCATTACCTATTGTAAAAATAAAGTGATATGAAATACTTCGGGACAATGTGTTCAGAATATATGACCATCATTTATAAAATATTATATA
>NW_012148186.1:181073-182662 GCF_000956105.1 Propithecus coquereli
GTATTAACTGATCAACACTTAAGTGCACATATAAGAATAACATCTATTGGATGTCCGGCAGGGGAAAGGGGGAGGAGGGGACGGGTATTAGCATAACAATGAGTGCAATGCCCACCATGGGGGATGGACACGTTTGAAGCTCAGATTTGGGGGGGAAGGGGGACAAGGGCAACATACGTAACCTAAACATCTGTACCCCTATAATATGCTGAAATAAAAAAAAAAGACTGAAATTTCAGGCAAATGTTTTTAGAAAAAGTGTCTTGCCTATAAGAGTTTTAACATACAGATTACTTAAGGTAAATCATGAACTCAAATATCTGAGAAAATTCTGTTTCCAAAGAAGCTACTACAAGCAAGGGCCAATTGAAATGACTGCTTGAACTGGATTCCCTATGAACTCAATCCTTCCCAAAGGAAATCTATGAAGGTGTTAAAAAATGTCCCTGTTCAATACTATAACATAGCTTCCTTGAATGCTAACGACAGCTAAAATACAGTGCATAGGAAGTTACATTACATTAAAATAGCTTCAGTTCAGTGGAATAGGGACTAACTCCCAGTTATTTATAGTATTAACAAAGACAAAAAAGAAATGCCGCTAAATCATTTAGCTTATCACCTCACAGAGCTGTCAGACACTGAACAAGCACATTTTTGTTTTGCTTATTACTAAACTAAAATTAAGAAAATTCTGTGGGGAATCAGTTTCACCTGTGGTCAAATGCTTTCAAAGGCTCTGAGTAGTATAGCAACAGGTACACATTTGATAAACTAAGTCTTAGAAGTCTTTGCTGCCAGGGTTTATTCTTGCCTTAATTTAGAATTGCAGTAAAAACCAAATGTGCTTAGCTCAATATTTCTGCTAGAAATTTCCCTTATTATAATATCCCACCACCATCCTGTAAGTATCGTTCTTAGTTTAGAGTCAGTATCTGTCATTATTTACTTCCCATAATATATATTGTTCACCTTATTTAAAGAATAGTGTCACTATTTATTAAATATGCTGCATTAATTCAAATATTTGAACACTTACTAGCTGGTCTGCAAGCCGATTTTGGATTGACTGGCAGCAAGCAGAGAGATATTGTAAAATAATTCCAAACAAGGAATCGCTAAAAGGAAATCTGTAATTTACACTGCACCTTGCTACAGAGTTACTTCAAAGCTCATTCTGCTTAGGTCTCTAAACACATCTGAACCTGCTTGCAGACAGCATGCTTTGTCAAGCTTTGCTGGAAGCCTGCAGAGCACGCTGGGATCCAAGATATGCCGTAGGTTCCACAGTACCCTTACTACTTCCATTTAGGTATACTACCAGGATGCCACATTGTGAAACATCAGACCCATCACAGAAATTAATCCCTGCTCCAGCATCACATCGCCGTCATCACTACACTGGCAATGAGCTCAGTGACACGCTGACAAGCCCTCTATTACTTGAGCTTCAGTTGCATTGAATTATCTCTTCTCAAAGCTATTGCTATTGCTTCTCACAATTCACAATTGCAAAGATGTGGAAACAACCCAAGTGTCCATCAATACATGAGTGGATTAATAAAATGTGGTATATGTATACCATGGAG
>NW_012148186.1:182712-184021 GCF_000956105.1 Propithecus coquereli
ACAATTTATAAGAAATTTGTTAATGCTGCATTTTTTTCATCTAATAACCCCATAAAAAATTGGGCAAAAGACATGAACAGAAATTTTTCTAAAGAAGACAAATGGCCAACAAAAATATGAAAAATGCTTATTGGCACTAATCATCAGGGAAATGAAAATTAATGAAAATGAAAACTATTAATACAATGAAGTATCACCTTATCCCTATCAGAAAGGCCATTATTAAAATGTCAAAAAAAATAGATGCTGGTGGGGCTGCAGAGAAAAAGGAAAATCTATAACAATTATACACTGTTGGTGGGACTGCAAATTAGTACAGCCTCTATGGAAAACAGTATGGAGATTCCTCAAAGAAATAAATATAGACCTACCATTCAATCCAGCAATCCCACTACTGGGTCTCTACCCAAAGGAAATGAAATCATTTAGTAAAAAGACACCTGCACTCGAATGTTTATCCCAGCACAATTCACAATTGCAAAGATGTGAAATCAAGCTAAGTGTCCGTCAATTCATGAGTGGATAAAGAAAATGTGGTGTATACTATGGAGTACTTAGTACTCAGCCATAAAAAGGAATGAAATAATGTCATTTGCAGCAATGTGGAGTGAACTGGAGATCATTATCTTAAATGAAATATCCCAGGAATGGAAAACCAAACACTGTTCTCCCTAATAAATGGGACCTAAAAGATGGGTACACACGGACACAAAGAGATGTAGAGGACATGAGAAACCAAGAAGAGGGGAGCATGGGTGGGTGGATGTGAGATAAAAACTTACCTATTGGGCACTATTCTGATGATAGGCACACCAAAAGCCCGGACTTAAGCATTATACAAGATATCCATGCAACAGAAACACTTGTACTCCCCTAATTAATATTTTGAAATAAATAAGTAAATGTGTAGCTAAATCAATTTTTTTTTTACTATATACATATTTCAGTTAGCTTACAAAGCAATGCTGGTAATTGATTATTATTTTAAACCTTGTTAAGCATTACTTCGATGAATTTTTCTGTAGTACTTATTTAGAATTCTAGTTTGGAAAAATATGTTTTTTATATAGATACCTGCTTTATGAATTTTTACAAATATACTTTATAAAAGAGCACAGTCATAATAAAACTGTTGCCAAGGAGATTAGCTTCTAAGTTGCTTTACAGTTTTTATTAATTAGATGCAATTTCTCATACATTAATCATCCTTTTTAACCTTACAATTTCTTCATCCAAGTTTAGATATAAAATAATTGTCTTTTAATTTATTTGTTTCATATTGTTTTAATTTTTTCCTTAGTATCTTTCA
>NW_012148186.1:187071-188300 GCF_000956105.1 Propithecus coquereli
AATAAAATAAAATAAAAGCTGTTGCTGAGGACTTATTAAACAAAAACAACAATATTGGGGGAAATGCTTTCTGGATGAGGGAAATAAAAGTGTAAATATTATGTATTCAATTTTGCATTTACTTTCAAAATCTTGCATCTGAATCTATGTTTACCTCATGATAGATTCCATAAAGCCAAAGGTTCCTTCCTGGAGCTAAATTCAGAGTTACCTTGAGAAACTGTGTTAGCTAGGAAACATAAAGCCACACAAGAAAGTTATATTTAATAATAAATGTTGTCAGTGCCCCATTAGATTCCAAGTTAAAATCACAGCATCCTCTCAATACTTATACTTCATAATTTTTTGGACACTTAAACACTGTAACTTTACGACATTTTTACACAAGACAAAAGTGCAATAATTATCCCCAGATGACATCTCAATCATCTGTTGCTCTCCTCTCACAGACTCAAACCATCTCTTAAAGAGGGCTGAGTTCAAATTGTCTTGGGGTGTCATCGTTTTTCATATGTATTTAGCTCCCAGAATCTCAGCATCTGCACTAAATGGGATTTCTTACTTTAAATGATATAATTTCAGCAGGTTCTCTTTAGTTTCACTTTTCATGGAAATACATAAGATTTATGAGCAGCTGATCTCTATTTCATATGTTTCAACCTGACATTGGCCTTTCCTCTGTCTTTTCTTCTATTCTTAGACACTGTAAATGTCCATATGGAGAGCATGGGCCAGTAGATCTTTTTCATATCTGTCCTTTGCCTTTTACAGCATGTCCTTGCCGGCTGTCCTCTTTTCAAATTTTGTTTTCCTCTGAATGGGCTATTGCACTGATGGCTTTTGGCAGCTGCTGAGTGCTAAACCTGCATATAAAATCAATCTGTGGGGCCAGAGCCACAAAACAGGACCTACTTGAAATGATTTTTTTCAGCTTTCTGGTTACTGTCATATTAGAGTTTTAGTGCAATGGGCAAAGACAATAACTCATTTTACTTTATGAGAAATCTTTACTTTCAATAGACACCGCTTGGTTGAATTCCTTTCAGATTGTATTCTGGAATATATGAAGCACTTACAGTAACTCAATACTCTCCTCATACTCTAAATATTGTAGAGGAGAGACAAAGCCAGAATCGCTTGCACCAAATTTTGCATTAATGTGTAAAAAGTTGCTAAGATATTATGGCATACTCAGTATTTTTCCAAATCGAACAGAAAACTACTATATC
>NW_012148186.1:200280-201336 GCF_000956105.1 Propithecus coquereli
CTCCACCAAAAAGGTCAACTCGGAAGGACTTGCAGTTTCACAGCTGCTTCTCAAAACTACTCTGACTATGTTCATTAAGGCTCTTTTGAATAAAGAAGAAGTTAAGCAAGGAAAGATTTCCAATTCTATTCTGGTTCTTAAAATGGAGCAATTGACTTGACATCAAGGAATAAATATATTTCAAATAGAAAATCAGAACTTTAAAGAAATTCTGTGACACAAAACATCCAAAGCTCATGTCCCTCAATACTTTCCAACCAAGCAATGATGCTTCTCCCATTTCTCCTTAGCATGTTAAGCCCCATCAAGTGGGAACACGAGCATCGTTTGCTTAAATGTCTGCAGTCCTCAGTCAGCGGTTTCATTGGCCCTCAGCCTGCTATTCTGCTTTCAGTGCAAATGATGACTTACAGAATCTAGCTAGAAAAATAATGCCCCAAGGTAGTGCTGAAAGATGGTTAAGCTATGTAGAGGGGATATAAAGAGCTTGACCACTGAAGCAAAGTGACTTGGGAGTCACCAAACTGTGCCTGAAAGTAAGTCTTCTAACTTTCCCTTGACAGGACAAAGTAACAAAATGGCAGAGTGCCCTTGATAGAGCAGACCATGGCAGAGAAAAATGTTTAGGATACAACCTTTTTGTTTATTTTTTATTTTTTTGCTTTTAATGTAGGGGCTACTTGTTCTTCAAATTGTTTAGAGAAAAGTACATTTTAGAGATGTTCTGATTGATTTAAACATGTAGAAATTTGAATTACTACCTTTCCTATACACATTTCTCAGAAAAAAAATGAATACATCTGATTGGTGCAAAGACATTTCACTTGCAGAACGCATGGTATTAGACTCTGAAATATCTCTCTCTCCAGTACGTATGTGTGTTTGTGTCTATCGGTGTGTGTATATACGTATGTAATATATACATAAATCATATGTGTATTATGTGTGTATAATACATGTGCAGTTTTATATCCCAGAAAGTCTTCCCTGAAAACAGTAATATCTCACCATTTTGGTGTCAATACCATCATTGCATAACTAGGATGTATAATAGAT
>NW_012148186.1:201386-204130 GCF_000956105.1 Propithecus coquereli
TTTTCATTCAAAATTGTTTATTGAACACCTTTTTCCTACAATCCCAGATGCTATGAACACAATGATAATTAGAATAAAATTCTTGTCCACACACAGATTATCTTCTAGTTGCAAAGGTAAACAAGTACTATAATAAGTATAGAGTGTAATAAGTGTTCTGAGAGAGAAGCAGTCAGGATTCTATTGAGGCCTACCTTAGACATTAAGAGATAAAAAATTCATTTTTAGTAGGTGCTGTGATGTGTTGTTCAGGTTTCCCGCCAAGAATTAAGGAATTACTCCTTTAGCTATTGGGAGCATTTATTGTCAGCACTCAGCTGTCAAGCTCTTTCAGGAATTTCCTCCACGGGAGAGTGACCTTGTCTAAGCTCATTGCCACTTCCACTGGCAGCTCATTATCAAAGACTGGCCCAATTCTGCAGATCTGTACTAGCTTTAGAGCTCTCCTCCTGTTCAGCTGAGATCTTTTTTTGAGACTTCTCTTTCTGTTCGATTGTGCTCCCTTCCCTTTCCTTCCACAGGTGTCGATCCCAAGAGCACTTGCTAATAAACCT
The DNA here is from genome assembly GCF_000956105.1 of Propithecus coquereli. Taxonomy (NCBI): domain Eukaryota; kingdom Metazoa; phylum Chordata; class Mammalia; order Primates; family Indriidae; genus Propithecus; species Propithecus coquereli. The sequence goes on from NW_012148186.1 coordinate 201,941, forward strand.
CTGAGAGCTAATCTTTTTCACCAACTCTACTTTCCAGGAAACTCAACATGTAACAGTCACAAATGAAAAAGAGGACATCATTAACCTATCAAGAGCTATTACAGCAGCCACCTTAAAGCCATCCTAAACATCACTGCCATGTTAACCTTTATGAGACACGAAACAGCTCTTCTCAAGAAAAATCATGATTCTCCTGCATAATTAATAAATTTCACATTACTAAATGTAGTATTTGAAATCCTTCATGATCCTATTCTGTCCTACTTTACATCTTCATTTTTCATACCCCATTTCTTGTATATTCAACTAAACAAACTCTAGTACTGCACTATTGAATCTTTCTCACTTCCGTGACAATTAGCATGCAGCTCCTTTGTGCTGGCATGTCTTTATGGCCAAACGCTACCCCTAATTTAAGACTCAACTAAGAGAATCTCCACCCACCAAACTACACTGATCTTTCCTTTCCCTGCCACTAGGCTAAAATGGAATGCTCCCTCTCCTCTGAACATTCATTGCATTCTATCTGTGCTTTTCTTTTGAGACTTTTTATTACCTAGTTGACATAGTAATTATTTAAAAACATGAAAGCTTCTTTTCTAGATTCTGACTTGTACATAGGGTATATCACAAAGATAGAAAGAATAAAGCGAAGGCCAGAGGAGGGAAACTAGGGGTGGGGTAGAGTGGTAAGGGGTTGGAGGGAAAAAGAAAAAGGAGGACGAGTAGGAATAGGAAAAAAAAAAAAGAACCAGTGGATGACAGCAAAAAAGAATAAAGGGTAGCACTTTGTCAAAAAGGCCAATGAAAAAAATTCAGGGTAATCTACTTTTCTTAATATCAGTAACACTTTGTGGCAGTTTCACTGTAGTTAAATAATAAAGACTATCATCATTTTGTACTTTGGCCAAGACAGTTAATGAAATGGCAAGCTTTAGTAGTGAACTTTGAAATATGTTCCTATTAATTAATATACTTTTGTCCTTGAAGCTGAGATTGTGCCTGTATTAACCATCTTCCTTCCTCTTGGTCTATTTCAGGCACTATTACAGGGCTCTATGTTACTCATTAAAGAATTTGGACAAAGGAGCAAAGGACTTAAAAAAAGATTACTTTATGGATGCTCTAGAGAATTAGAAACATAGCTATCTGTGGATATTCAGCAGACTCAGATGCAATGGGAGAGTATGAATGCTCCATACCCTGGTCACCCAGGACCTTCAATCTGTGCCATATTTCAATGCTTCCAGGAGCAGCACTCACAAAGGCAAATGGAACATTTAACTTCAAATATTCTCATAGCTATAATTAAAAAATAGTTTATTAGGAATCAGGATAATGTCAGTTTGGGTGACAGTGGATCTTTGGATTTTCTAGTCCTATCCCAATCAGATCTCCAATATTTACTCCAGACAGGTGCAGAATCACTGGTCTGAGCCTGGTCCTCACTGTGCCTCCATCAGATTTTTTTAGACCGAGAGACAGAAACTCTCCATTTTGGCAATACTGAACTCTGGCCGGGCATAACTTGGCTGTAAGCACCTCAGGCTAAGTCATCAACAATTACCTTAAACTGTTCACAAAATAAAAAAAGATTATGTCCAACAGTCACGAGGATTATGATAGCACCATGGATTATAACTTTCATCTGAACTGTCCTTTTGCCTTCTCCTAATTTCCTTTAGTTTAAGCAGCATTTCTTTCAGAATTGAAGTCTGATCATCCCCAATAATTGATGAAGCTGAAAAAAGTCATCTCTTCAAAATCCCGAGCAGCTGAGGTTTTTTCATTTGCTGACTCTTTTGTGTTTGCCTTTATCCAGGCTACTTGTCAAAACATTCCAAAATGGTTGGACTATTTCCAAGTAGTCTCAGCAAATTCCTATTTGAGGGAAGCCTGCTCAGCCGTTATCCCTTCACCATTTCTACATGTACCTTAGTGAAGTGCAAAAAGTACTGCACAGTTCACAGTTGTGGAGAAATTGATGCTTCTTAATCCAACTCTGTCTTTTCAAGTTAATAATGGTCATATTTATGGTGTCTAGAAAAGCTCATGTCATTTTCACTTGCCTAAGGACTGGATTAGAATGGAAATAATTTGGGATTCGTAGCCAGAAAATCTGAATTTGAGACTCAGCTCTATCAGTTGCCCACTACATCATCTTTTAAAAAGCTGCAACATCTCTGCCTC
>NW_012148186.1:204180-205440 GCF_000956105.1 Propithecus coquereli
GTTCGTGAGTCAATTACTTACGTAACATTTAAATCTCATTATATTTATATGTAAAATATAATGATAGTTCCTAACTTAAAGAATTTATGTGGAGATTAAAAAATAAATTAATAATTCATATAATGCAGTTAGCACAATACCTGACTTATAAGAGGCTCTCAAAATATGTTATTACATTTTTGATTAATCATAATTTCCCCATCTGTTGTCTACTATTATGAGGAAATTGTGCCTGGGTAACTAACACTATTAAAATCACTTTCTTCTCTGAACAACCAAAATTAAAAACATATGGGATTTCCAGAATAGCTAACGCAACTTAAATAGTGTTTAAGAACTCAATGAGAATAGAGAATTTTAAGAATGCAATTCTTCAAAAGAGTCCTTTGTTATCCTTATCTTTACTGTTTAACAACTCACTTCAAACTTAGTGGCATTAAACAGTGACAATTTAATTATGCTTACAAACTCAGTGGGTCAGATATATGAAAAGTACACAACAGGATTAGCTCTCTTGCTTCACAATGCCCAGGGACTCAAACAGAAAGACTCAAATGATGCAGGGCTTTAATAGCTGCTCTAGAGGTACCACTTCCAAGATGAATTCTACACCCAAGTGTGGCTCAGTTGGGACTGTTGATCCGAACACTACAACGTGGCCTCTACATGTAGCTTGGGCTCCTCACGGCACAGTGGCAGGATTCTAACAGAGAATTTACTGAAAGGGAACTGTCACGGAGGTAGCATTCCAAGAGAACCAGATGAAAATGATATGACCTTTTCTGACCTAGACTTATTTGTCACTTAATGATCACTTCAGCTGTACTCCCTTGGATCAAAGCAGTTGTAAGCCTGCCCAGGTTCAAGGAAAGGAGACATAGACCCCCTCTGTCTTTGCAAGAAGAGTTAAAGAATTTTGAGGCCATATTTTAAAATACCAAATCTTTTCTCCATAAACTACCCTCTTTTGATCATTTCTTTTTTTAGTGCTTCCTTATCTCTTATTTATTCAACATTACTTTGTGCATTGTGCATTGTGCATTGCTTTGTAGTTATTCTTCAGTCTATTAGACTTTGTAAACTGCTATCAAGAATATAGTAAATTGTAGCATACAGGAATCATATCTTCCTTTCATTTGTATCATCAAATAGTTTCCAGTGTTGGACTCTCCCGTACTCTGCTGCTTTATTCGATATGTTAAATAGTAGCAGTAGAAATGCATATCCATTGGCAGCAATAGTTAAAACTTTATAAAATAG
>NW_012148186.1:205490-205806 GCF_000956105.1 Propithecus coquereli
CAAGAAAAGGAGACATAGACCCCCTCTGTCTTTGCAAGAAGAGTTAAAGAATTTTGAGGCCATATTTTAAAATACCAAATCTTTTCTCCATCAACTACCCTCTTTTGATCATTTCTTTTTTTAGTGCTTCCTTATCTCTTATTTATTCAACATTACTTAGTACTCATTGTGCATTGCTTTGTAGTTATTCTTCAGTCTATTAGACTTTGTAAACTGTTATCAAGAATATAGTAAATTCTAGCATACAGGAATCATATCTTCCTTTCATTTGTATCATCAAATAGTTTCCAGTGTTGGACTCTCCCGTACTCTGCTG
>NW_012148186.1:206733-207300 GCF_000956105.1 Propithecus coquereli
ATGCAGGTTCTCTCCTAAGATTTTTCTTCTACATTCTTAGTTAGGTGACTTGATAGCAGGAGTTTAACTGATTCAGCACTGGCAAGCATAATGGAGCAAGCTTTTGCAGACAAGTGAAACACAAAAGGTAAAAAACAAACTAACAAATAAATAAAAACTAACTGTTGGGGTGGGGCAGTTTGGTTTATTGATTAAGCATGTAAACTCTTGAGTTAAGCAACCTAGACTAGAATCCTAGTTCTACTTACTAGTTGTGTGACTTCAGGAAGAGATTTAACCAATCCATGCCTCATTTCTTCAAATGTTAAGTGAGAATAATAAGAGGTAAGAGATTAAACGAGATTGTTCAAATAAAAATCTCTTAGATGTGCCAGCAATTTCTAAGTGTTCAATAAATGTTGACTTATTGTTACTACTATAGTATAACTCCAATATTCTAGCTCTTTGTGCATTGGTGCACTTCCTACATCATTAAAAAATGTCAGAACAAATGATGTCATAAAAGTAAACAAGAATCAGTGATTCTTACTTTCCATGAGAAAGCACATTTGAATTTAGATTTGGGCA
>NW_012148186.1:208985-210807 GCF_000956105.1 Propithecus coquereli
CAAAAACTTACTGATAACAAACCAATTTTCTTTAATTGATTTTATTTTTGAGATAAGTTTTAAGGTTACAGAAAAATTGAGTGAAAAATGCAGAGTTCCCATGTACCCTCTGCCCTCCACATACATACACAGTTTCTCCTTTTATTAACACCTTATATTAGTGTGATACATTTGTTAACATTGATGAGTCAATACTGATGCATTATTATTAAATAAAGTCCACAGTTTACATTGGCATTCACTCTTTATGTTGTACATTCTATGGGTTTGGACAAATGTATATAGCATATATCTATCATTACAGGCTCATGCAGAGTAGTTCCACTGCCCTCAAAATCCCCTGTGCTCCACCTATTCATCCCTCTCTCCCCATGGTCTCCTGGCAACCACTGATATTTTTACTAACTCCATACTTTTTCTTTTTCTACAATAGCATATAGTTGGACTCCCACAGTATGTAGCCTTTTTAGATGGACTTCTTTCACTTAGCAATATGTGTTTAAGATCCCCCAATCTCTTTTTGTGGTTTAGTTTCTTTTCATTGCTGAAGAATATATCAATGTATGGATGTAGCACAGTTTTTATCCATTCACCTATTGCAGGACAGCTTGGTCGCTTCCAAATTTTGGCAATTATGAATAAAGCTGTCATAAACATTTGCGTGCAGGTTTTTGTGTGAACGTGAGTCTTCAACTCACTTGGATGCATACCAAGGAGCTGTACCATTTTGAATTCTCATTAAAAATGAGAGCTTCTGTTGTTCCACATCCTTGCTAGCATCGGTATTGTCTAACTTTTTTATTTTAGTATTCCACTGTGTAGTGGTATCTCACTGTTGTTTTAATTTGTAATTACATGATGAGAAATGACAATGAGCTTCTTTTTATATACTTATTTGTCATTTGTATATCTTCTTTGGTGAGATTTCTGTTCAGATCTCTTACCTTTTAAAAATTGGGTTATTTGTTGCCTTTGTTGAATTTTATATGTATTTTGGATACCAGTCCTTTTTAAGATATGTTTTGCAATCACTTTTGTATAATAGACTTTATTTTTTGGAACAATTTTAGATTTACAGAAAAACTGAGAAGCTAGTGCAGAGAACTTTCATATACCCTGAGGCTAGTTTTCTCCGTTTTTAACCACTTATCATGAATAACATGCATCACCTTTAATAATTATTCACCAGAGAACATGAAAGTGGAAAAAACTCAAATGCTATCAGTTTCCTGAGGATAAGGAACCAAAATATCTGCCATTTAGTGCCCCTGGATGCTGTTATTTGGAAGAACATAGGTGTTTTGCACACATTGTTCACCTAACAGCAATAACAATAATTCCATCTTAACTTTATTTTTTAACAGTTTTGAAGTGACTTTAATATATGTTTCTTAGAAGGAATTTATGAGTGGGTAAAAGAATGAACAAAAGAAAATATAAAGTCTGTTTTAATTTTGTGATTCCTTTTCTTCTCAGCCTCTGTGTTTTAGGTAGAATAGAACAACCTTATGCTGTGGCATGTTACCTTTATCCATCAAATGAGCAAAGAAAAACCCCTGTTTATAGAAAAGCCTATAATCAGGTCTTCGCATTTCCTTTCCAGGACTCATTCATTTATACAGCTCAGAAAAGGGCTCATTTCCCTCAAATTCATCAAAAAGACAAGACAAATGAAGTCTATGTTTTGATACTGTTTATAATGTTTCCTTGCTCATTGCTTATTTTTAGCCCACAGACGATGATCTCAAAAAATATATTTTTTCAAAATATTGTGTAGTTCTAGAACAAGATTAAGATTACCCAAAAGACCATCACCTTTTTT
>NW_012148186.1:216241-216624 GCF_000956105.1 Propithecus coquereli
ATATACACACCACCTAAGGATTATTGAAATGTCAACTTCTTAAATTTATCTTAAAATATAACATTTTTTTCACATTTAACATCCTAATTTGCAATGGTATACAAGTTTAATTTGTATCCTTGCATATATTCACAGGATCTAGGAATGTTTGGGATAAAACAGGTACACAAAAATCATCTGGCTTAAGGAATCAATAATTAGTTAACTCCAATGGTTATGACAACTTGTGTTCTGTTAAGCCCAAATAATAAACCCAAACCTTGCTGGTTTGTGTTCAAGCTCTTCTTCAATCCAAAGCTAAAGCCCTATTAGTGTTTAGGGACCCAGACATCTGCCTAGTCCTTACCAGCTTCCAATTCTTAAGGTTTCCACTGTCTTCTCCA
>NW_012148186.1:227664-229558 GCF_000956105.1 Propithecus coquereli
TCTCCAGATGTTGCTTCCAGAAGCCAACAGCTCATCTTTGTGGCCTATTCTCAAATCCGTTTTCCATTACATACTTTCTATTTTTAAAGAATCTCTTTAATTTAAAATTCGAGTATGTCAAACTTTTTGTCCTGTATCACATGATGCAGCGGGCATTATTCCAAGGCCTGCAGCTTAATAGGTAGATGAGCAAATGCCCCTTCCCCCTCACCGTGTTGTGTCAAAGATTTCTAAGGATAATTTAGTCTAACACTCCATAAGAGGTTAGAATATTTGCCAATGGTTCTATTTCAAAGAAGAGAATTTTAAGTTTTAGAGCACAGCATTGCATCAATTACTTATAATTAGTCTTTGGCATTCAAACACAGGCCACTTTAGCTTGAATATGACTTTGAATAGTCTCCTGATACCTGTGATCTTTTCTCAAAAATTCTTTATACTATATGATGGTTTAGTTCTCAGGGATCTTGGATCACTTTTATCTTCTACAAGATATCACACTGGTTCATCACATTGATGACATTATGCTGATTGAACATAGTTAGCAAAAAGTAGACAACACTAGACTTATCAGTAACACTTTTGTGTATCGGAGGACAGAAAATAAACAAAAAAAATTAAGGGCTTTCTATCTTGTCAAAATTTCTAGCAGTCCAGTGGTAAAAGGCTTGTCAAGATATCCCAGCTGAGGTGAAGAATAAGACGGCCCCTCTAACAAAAAAGAGGCACAATGCCTAACGGCACCCTTGGATTTGGAAGACAACATATTCTTTATTTAGGTGGGAATTAGCAACATATTCCCTAGTTACTCTGACCCATTTACCAAATGACCTAAAAAGCTGCTAGTTTTGAGGGGAGGCCAGAATTAGAGAAGGCTCCACGACAGGTTCAGGTTGCTATGTAAGTTGATCAGCCACTTGGATCACATAATACAGCAGATCCAATGATGCATGAAGTGTCAGTGGCAAAGAAAGATGCTGTTTGAAGCCTTCGGCAGGCCCCTATAGGTGAATCACAGCGCAAGCCCTGAGGAGTTTTTAGCAAACCCCTCCCATTCACTACCAATAACTACTCACCTTGTGAAAAGTAGTTCTTGGCCTGATACTGGGCCGTAGTAGAAAACTGAACACTTAACCATGGGCTACCAAGTTACCATGGGACCTGAGCTGCACATGAGGAACTAGTTGTTATCTGACTCACTGAGCCATAATTAGGGCATACACAATAGCACTCCAGTATCTAATGGAAGGGAGATATACATGATCAGTCCCGAGCAGGCTCTGAAGACACAGGTAAGCGACATGAAGAAGTGGCCCCAATGCCCATGGTCCCCACCTCTGCCACAATACCCTGTCTCCCAGTCTGCACTTACGGCCTCATGAAGAGTCCTCTATAATTATTTGACTGAGAAAGAGAGCACTGGTGCCTGATTTATAGACGGTTCTGCACACATACTGATTCATGGGCTGTGACCACTGGTTTGGATGGTCAGGAACTTGGAGGAACATGATTTGAAAATTGGTGACAAGGAAATTTGGGAGAAAGATATGTGTAGATAGACTTCTTGGAATCTTTCATAAATGTGATGATATTTATGTCCCATGTGAATTCTAACCAAGAGGTGACCTCAGCAGAGAAGAATTTTAATAGAGGATTAGATGATCCATTCTGTGGATATGAGTCATCCTCTTTAGCCATCAAGCCCTGCCATTGTCCAGTGGGCTCATGAACAAAGTGGCAGGGATGGAGGGCATGTCGCGTCCTCAGCAACACCGACTTCCATTCATGAAGGCTAATGTAGTTATGGCCACTGCTTAGTGTCCAATCTGTCAGCAGCAAAAGCCAACACTGGCTCCCTGATATGATACTATTCCCTGAAGTAATAAGTTAGCAA
>NW_012148186.1:229608-232216 GCF_000956105.1 Propithecus coquereli
GTGAATTATTTTTCTCAATTTATTCTAAACACAATAGCATCTCTTTTTTTTATAAGCACATTGTCTACTGTAGGCTCTGGATATTGGTCAAACTAAATTCTCCACATCAATAGCCACGCTTGCTGTGTTTTGTAAAACTTTTTAGTACTTCACAAAGAAAATGACTGTTAAATTAATTGTTTATTGGGCACTGTGTATGTGCAAAGCACTGGGCCAGATGCTCCAGGGGAAATATCAAAGAAGGTTCCATTTTTATGCCTTTGGAAAAAGTGATGTAGAATGTAAGGGAAAGATAGTCCAATGAGGAAAAGGTTTTGGAGTACTGACAATGCAACCTATAAATGACAGCAAGTTGAACTCAAAATTAAAATGGTATAAGGTGTAGAAGAGACATAGTGTATAGGAGAGTTCATATACCATTTCATTTTTACCTGGCCTAGTTCCACCAGCATCAAGCTCTTCTGTTACCATAAAAGTTGTCTATGTTTTATTATATGCTATTATGTGCTGCATGCCTGCCTTGCTGTTAGCCCTCTGGACTGCTGGGCAGTACTACTTCTACATTCTTTGGTAGTCTTGACTTTATCCTGGAACATTCAACTCCTAAACTGTCCTCAATCTAGTAAGCTTTCATTCTATTGCCATTGCTTTGTCATGAGCTCCATGCTCCTGATGGTTATCACATGCAGATCTAACACACTCACCAACCCCTATCTTTGTTAGAAGGAAAAATAATGCACGTCAGATAGTTATTAGATTCAGCTGAAATTCTCTGCCAATATGGTCTGAAAGCAGAACATGCCTTCTCACACATTTACTCTGCAATTCACTGGCATTTAGTATCAATGATAGGTTAGATCAGAATAGTAAAGAGACTGCCCCAAGAAAGTCATTGTTCAAATATTCTTGTTTTTTTTTCCTAATTTAATATTCTGCATACTAATATGTTATATTAACAGGACTCTTTAATATTTATTCCATCTAACTTTCATTTTATTAATCAGAGGAAATGAAGGCTTAAAGAATATAATACACATATCACCTCATTTAATGCTATTTAAAGACAAAGGTCATATCATTGGTGATATATGGAAGTTCTTACAGGAATCCATGGGATAGAAACATGTCTTAGTCCATTTGGGCTGCTATTAGAAAACACCATAAACTGGGGAGCTTATAAACAACATAAATGTATTTCTCACAGTCCTGGAGGCTGGGAAGTCCAAGATCGGACTCAATGTCTAGTGAGAGCCCATTTCCTTATTCACAGAGGGTGACTTCTCATTGTGTCCTCACATGGCAGAAGGGGCTAGCTAGCTCTATGGATTCTCTTTTATAAGGGCACTAATCCTACTTATGGTGGTTCCATCCTTACAACCTAATCACCTCTCAAAGGCCCTGCTTCCTATTACCATCACCTAGGGGTTAAGATTTCAATACGTGAATTTGGGGAGGACATGAGCATTCAGACCATAGCAGCGCTGCCTATGTAGGGCAATTTCAGCATGGAGGTAAGGTGAGGCAGCTCAGTAAGAGCAGGAAAGAGTCAAGCCAAAGTCCAGCCATGGACACTGGGACATTAAGGAAGGAGGAAAAAAGAAAGGAAAAGTATCACCATAGAGTAGAAATTTGTCATTAGGAGAGCATGTTCTGAAGAAAAATATTACCCTTATTCCCTTGGGTAATGAAAAACAATTTTGGTTATAATGGCATTATAGCACAGGAGAAGGAATTGGAGGAGGAGGAGGAGGAGGAGGAGGAGGGGAAGGAAAAAAGGAAAGCAAAAAAGAAAAACCAATGTCCTTAGTCTTTTCTAGGTACTGGTGATTACCTAATCTACCTTGCTACTAATTTGCTCATTGTCTAATTAGCACCTCACAAATCTTTGTGGTTATTTACTTTTGGAGTGTCAACTTATAGTAAGGGCCACCTATAAGTTGTTGTGGCCCTGAGCTAAACTTCTAGCACTGACATTGATTCTGATCTTTTTTCTATGTACCCAAACACTGGCCTTGCAAAGGTATCACACCAAAATTTATTTTATTATCTTCTGTACAATACTGACTTCTCTTACTATCCTAGGCTAATTCAGTGAATGGCATCCTAAATCTATAATTGACAATAATTACATCTGATTAATCTTTAATAACAATTATTTAAGGTTTGACAAGCTACTTTTCATTTGTAATTTATAGCAAGTGGTACCCATTTTCTACCTGTGAAGGTAATATACGATTTTTAAAATAAGTTCAAATTTTTTAAAAAAATTGAGTTGATCTGAAGAATATATGAAACAGTTCATAGATTGTGTGTATATAAGTTAAAGTTGTAAAACTGATACACAAATGACTGAATTTTTCAAACTCTGGTACAGATTTGGAAGACCTTCTGCATGTTGGTCCTGTTATTTTCTCATCTTCAGTGATTACTGTCTTTACCTCTGGTTGAATCTTATTTTCTGTTCATTGTTATAATTCCTTGCACACAGGCTGTGTTGTACCTCACTTGCTTTCACTGTGTTTGGAATTAAGCCCTCTACCACCATCTCCTTCCCTACTTATTTGTCTGAAAATTTTTCCTACTGTTTCCAAATTCATTAAAAAAAAAA
>NW_012148186.1:232266-233374 GCF_000956105.1 Propithecus coquereli
AGCTACACTTAAAACAATAGCAAATAAGACAAAACAATATACAATTTAGTGCTTAATTCACCAAGACACTAACAGCAATGGAGTTAAAAGCATCAATCAAGAAGAGACCTATACTTGATTTTACTAAAGAATTAGGAAAAGAATGGAGATGACACTCAAGAAACAATGGATTCATCTGATCAAATGTACTGTGGCAGAAGTCAGTACCAAGTTCATAAGACAGAGAAAAAAATCAATTGAAATGTATCAGCATTGTGCTGAGGAATGCTAGAAAATTCAGTTAACCCAGGGAAAGCAGGGCCAAATTAAGAACCACCTTGAAGGCCAGGAGAAGAATGTTATTTTAGATGTAGCCAAAGTATGAAATCACTGATAGATGCGGAACAAGGGAATGATGTTTATCTTCACATATTACATCTGCTGTGTTTACACATTTTCCTCTGTTAAATATTAACGGATATGGTCTAGGTAAGTTCAGATTAAATGGTAATTGACTAAACCATAAAGTTCTTTGAAGGTAGTGAAGGAGCAGTTTGGAGGGAATGTCAAACAGAGGGAGAACAAGCTCTTCACCCCTGTTCTACTGCATTGCTGTGGTTTATACATTGTGATTCTGTGTCACATTGTATTTAAAACATGGTTTTAGCAGGTTAAAATATTGGAAACCACAGTTATAAGTAATAAAAATCATAAAACCTAGAAATGGAAGGGGATTTTTTTAGTTTAAAATATTTCAAATAGATGGCTACCTGATTCAAAAATGCCTGCAATAAATTTGGAGCTTAACAAATCTTCTGAAATTATTAAATTAGTCAAATTCAGAATTAAAATAGAGCAAGATGTAAAAGTGACATAATGTATAGGAGAACTCATATACTATTTTATTTTCGCCTGGCCTAGTCCCATCAGATAGGAAATCTAAAACCTTCAGACAAAAGATTTTCCTAAAAGCTCACAGAATTTAATAATAGAGAAGAAACTAGCCCCCAGGTATTCTGCCTCTAGGATTCTTCTCTTGTTTTATCTCTAACCCTACATTTCCACTTTTTTCTTTTTTTTTTTTTTTCTTTTTTTGAGACAAGGTCTCGCTCTGTTGCCCAGGCTAGAG
>NW_012148186.1:247167-249827 GCF_000956105.1 Propithecus coquereli
CTTGATCAAAAGCAATGCTGTGTGGGATAGCATGATGGGGGATAAGGCATTTTGTAAGTCTGTGGATGGTAATTATGGGAGAAGGTTTATGCGTCATATTGGCAAATCCATATCCACAGTGTCTATTGCAGTAAGAATAAAATGCTATGTCTTCCATAATAGAATTTTCTGTACCATGGGAGAACATGGTGAAAAGGCAGCCACCTGTAAGCCAGGTAGAAAGCCCTCACCGCTGAACCTAATCAGCCTCCACTTTGATCTTGGACTCCTTAACCTCCAGAACTGTGAGAAATAAATTCCTTTTCCTTAAATCATCAAAATAGGTATTTTATTATGGCAGCCTGTTTTGGGAAAATCCCAGGATGGTATAGAAAAAGCGCTCTCCAAACTGAGATGGTGTTGAGAAACCAGAGAATGACTTAGACAAGTTCAGTTTGTGAGTTAGATGAATTTATTAGAGGTTATTTACACAGGACTCTCACTCCTAGTCAAGACAGGAACCCTCCAGGCACTCACTCCTAGGCAGTAGCAGGAGCTCTTTGGAGAGTAAAATCCACACTGCCTGCCATGGTAAAGTCTTAAATTCCTTTTGGCAAGTGATACACAGCTCTCTCTCAGTGTGACTGCATGCTTACATACCATGCAGGTTAAGCATGCGCAGTACTTCCTGTTAGGCAGGGGCTTTAGTATTACAATTAACTAAAGGGTGTTATAAGGCACGTAGGGCAGCTTAAAAAATTTTAAACTGGTCTCAAGACTGATAGTCATCTATGCAAAAAGAGCTACTTAAGAATATCCTTTATGCTTTGTATTTCTTTCAGCTTCCTTGCTTTGATCTATATCTCTATGTTCAAAAAAAATCTGCACAAATACTGTTAAACATTAAAAGCCAGTGGTGGGGAAGTAGTATTTTTTTCCCTCAGAGCCTGAGCTGACTAATACATGCCACATATGTGTCATAAATAGAAGAAAGACCCTTAAGAGGAGATTAGTCAAACTACATTTGATTTGTTTGTTGTTTCTTGTTTGTTTGTTTTGCTGTTTTAGAAGTCATTCAGCCTATTCTAGTCAATCCATTTTGGGTGTGGATGTGAGGGATGGTGACCTGTGCATGATAGAAGCAAAATGCCAATGTGTACTACTACTCCTATTCATTCCTTCACAGCTGTAGGCACCCAAAACATTGGATTTCAAAAGACAGAGCCCTCCCTGGTTTCAAGAAAGAGAAAAACAGTTTTTCTAAGGACTTAGGCACAGATTTATTCTTATTTGAAATCTATGGAGATTGTCAGAGGGTTTCAGAGATCTTGTAGAATAAAACAGAGAATCTAGAAGTTCTGTAAGTAGTGCAATAGAGGAGCAGGACCTCAAGTCAGAAGAGTGGATTTAGAAAGTGACTACTATTCAGGAACGCTGTATGAGTGATCTAAAAGGACCTTGCAATTGGTACCATTTATTTGCCTGGAAATATTAGACAAGATTTTTGAGGCACCTGACCAACCTGCATCAGGTTCCTCACTAAGGGAACATGGCACAGTCTGAACCTAATGTCCCAGACAATCTACCATTGCATTACTACAGGATGTAGGGTAAGGGCTCCCTAAAGATATTTCAGTATTAATCCCCAACACCTGTGAATAAATTGTGTTACGTAGAAAGCAGAATTAAGGTTGCTAAAAGAATTAAAGTTGCTCCTAAGCTGACCTTAAAATAGGAAAATTATACTGGATTACTCAAATAGGCTTAAAATAATTATGAGAGTCCTTAAAGGTGGATGTAAGAATTAGAATAAAGAGTCAGAGAGGTGGCACCATAAGAAGGACTAATGTTGCTGGTTTTGAAGAAAGAGCAAGGGAATCATAAGCCAAGGAAAGCAGGCAGCCTCTAGAAACTGAAAAACGCAAGGAAACAGATTTTCCCTAGAGCTTCCAGAAAGGAATACAACCAACCAACACAGTGAGATCTGTGTTAGACTTCTATCTATAGAGCAGTTATTTAATAAATCTGTTTAAACCACAAATTTATGGTAATTTGTTATTGCAGAAGTAGTAAAATAATACAATTAATAATGCCAAGAATTTTATTTTTTAGCCATCATGACAATTTCATGGGGAATCTTTCCCAGTTCCAAGCAGGATAACTCATAAGACCAAAGCAAGTCCCTGGTCATTTAGTAGAGTGGTGTACAGAATATCCCGTACTTGTCTTTGCAGATGAAACTGAGCTCATTCCGCTACACTATCATAGGGTAATGATAATGAGGAGAGGACATCAAAATGTGTATTCAAAAACAAGCTATGCCTGGAAATAAGTAGTAGAAAGTAGTCTTTCTGGGAGAAGATTAGGAGAAAGCAGTATTCTTAAGCTAGATCGGAAGGATAAGAATGGATTTAATGATACATTCCATTTCTCGGGAAGATAATGACTTGTGATCTGAAGCAGCAGTGACAGGCGATTCTCCACCACAGCCACGGGCAGACGAAGAGAGGGAAAGCCTCCCAGGATTTTACATGCATGCATCTGTTTACATCTGGTACAAGAATCACTTCCACCACACTCTGTTGATCAAAGCAAGTCACAAGGCCAGCCTAGATTTCAGAGGAAGACAAATAAACTCTATCTCTTGATGAGGAGATTCTCAAAGTTATATGTCCGGGGGC
>NW_012148186.1:249877-251338 GCF_000956105.1 Propithecus coquereli
CTGTGGATATGAGTCATCCTCTTTAGCCATCAAGCCCTGCCATTGTCCAGTGGGCTCATGAACAAAGTGGCAGGGATGGAGGGCATGTCGCGTCCTCAGCAACACCGACTTCCATTCATGAAGGCTAATGTAGTTATGGCCACTGCTTAGTGTCCAATCTGTCAGCAGCAAAAGCCAACACTGGCTCCCTGATATGATACTATTCCCTGAAGTAATAAGTTAGCAAACTAGTGGCAGGTTGATTATATTGTATTACTTCTATTATGGAAGACATAGCACTTTATTCTTACTGAAATAGACACTATGGATATGGATTTGCGAATCTGACACATAAATCTTTTCCCAAAATTAGCATCGATAAACTTATGGAATGCCTTATCCTCCATCATGCTATCCCACACAGCATTGCTTTTGATCAAGGAACTCACATCACAGCAAAATAAATGTGGCAGTGAACACATATTCATGGAATTTACTAGCCTTACCCTTTTCCCAATATCCAGGAATCGTAGGTCCAGGAATTAAGGGGTGGATATGAGAGTGGCACCACTCACCATCACCACTAATGACCCACTAGAAAATTTTTGCTTCTTGTTCCTGCGACTTTATATTCTGTTGGCTTATAGGTCTTAGTTCCAGATGGAAGAATGCTTTCACCAGGAGACATAGCAATGAACCACTGAGCTAAAAGTTATGACTGCCACTTTGGACTCCTCATGCCTCTCAATCAGTAGGCAGAGCAGGGAGTGACTGTGCTGGCTGGGTTGATTGATCCTGACTACCAAGGGGGACCTGGACTGCCACTCCACAGTAGAAGTAAGGAAAACTCTGTTCGGATTACGGGGGTCCCTTATGGCATCTCTTAGTATTACCATTCCCTGTGATTAAGGTCAATGGAAAATTAAGGCAACCCAATCCAGTTAGGACTATTTTTATTTTATTCAGGTCCTCAGTGGATTGGATAATGCCCACTCACATTAGAAAAGATAACATGCTTCACTCAGTCTACTGATTCAAATGCCAATCTCATCCGGAAACATCCTCACAGACATACCCAGAAATAATGTTTAACCAAATATTTGGGCAACATCTGGCCCAGTGAGGTGACACATAAAATTAACCATCACAAGTCCAACCCTTATCAACTTGGCACCTATGCACAATTCCTTAAACCATCCTTAATCTTCAAGTAAAGACAATAACAGGGTCATAAGTTCACCAAATATGATATACCTATACTGTATACAACTAAAAAGGCACTCATGCCTTCCCCAGAAAAGGAGGTAATGTCTTTGAATGATGTTCACCTTTCTTTTTGATATCCTATGACTTAACATGCTATGATACAAAATGAACAATACTTAAATACTATTATATAAAATCAATATGTGTTATGTTACCTAAGGGAATAAGGGGGAAGAAAACAAAGGTTTTTATATATATGTAAACACACAAAAACAT
>NW_012148186.1:253731-254188 GCF_000956105.1 Propithecus coquereli
CTTGTCAAATAACGCTATGTTGCTGTTTTATTTTGCTTATTGATGCTTGATAGTGAACTTCATCTTGATAATTGTGGAAACTACGCAACATTCTAATCATCTTCAGGGGAGAAGGGATGATTCTCAAATAAGAAATACTCCAGTTTTTTGGTTTTTGCTGTGTGTTTTTTTTTGTCTTTTTTGTTGTTTTTATGTTTTGTTTTTAATATATATTTTTCTGACAAAAGGAAAATCCACAACCACCTCTAACACCCTATCTACCCATTTCATAGGCTTATGTCAAGTTACTCTTGGAGATGTGTGGTCATCCACTTTGAGCACAAATTCCACCAGAAAAGGCCAGAAGTGACTAGATATTGAGCGATAGAATCAGTCAAAGACCTTTCTATTAGAAATACATTTTCTTGGCCAGGCATGGTGGCTAATGCCTGTAATCCTAACATTCTGGGAGGCTGAT
>NW_012148186.1:256758-263911 GCF_000956105.1 Propithecus coquereli
AGGAATGCTCTATGTTTAAAGCGTGTAATTAGGACAGTTATTATTTTTTCTAAAACAACCTAAGACAACCCCCTTTGGCTTTATCCTCCGGGTTAGGTTGTGTTCAGATAGTAAAGAAGAGAAGTCACAAGGGAGCTCAAAATGATAATTGAATAGGTAAATTTTATTCCAGATGTGATATATCTTCCCTCTTCACTCAGTTCTGAAGAAGAGGAACATTTAGGCTTATTCAGGCATATATTAAATAATTATACTTTCTGATACTATCTCCATTATATTTCCCTTTCCAAAGATTAGAATAGTAAGGACTACAGAGAAAGGGTAGTTATTATATGTTTGGTAAAGAGTTGTGTTCAGTGATCAATAATCAATGATTCATGCTTAAGTACACATCATAGCCATCAGCTTAGAAATATTTTCAACAGTCCATATTGTGTTCATTTAATCATTACTCTGTCCTCTCTGTCTGCAAAGAATCCATTTAATCATATGGTTTCATGATGCTAAGGGCTAGTTTAGGACACTTAGAGATCCTAAATATATATTTTAATTCAAATGGTGACTAGCACTAAACCACTAAATAAGTCTGGAAATTACCACGGGTTTCTGACTTTCCTCATAGTGACTGTGGTTTTTTTAAAGTATCAAATATAAAATTATTTTCAAAAAATATTTGGTGTTCTTCTTTCCTGGGCTCTAAGCGCAACCTTGGCCTGCCTCTTGGGTGTTCCAGTGTGACAGTGCCTCAAACGTTAACACTCCAGTAGCATCAGACTGTAACATTTAATCTGTTTCTTTATTCTTCATCTTCTTGAATATTTGAGTTAAGAATTATTTTAATAGAAACATTTGAACTTCCAAATATAGTATTTAAACAACAGCCCAAATAAAGAAAAAAAAATGTTCCCCTTAAACGAAATCGTCAGCTTTGCTGAGCATTCAGAGTCTCTGAGTATATGGTGCTATTCTGAATTCGCTCTTCAGTTTCCATTAAAGCATTATATTGAATAAGTTAAATATCTGCTCTTAATTTAAAATGGTAATGAGAAGCTGAAAATAAAAAGCAGTGCAATGAGGAATATCAGGGACATGCACGTCAACTTTAATAAAAGGATTTTTTATCCTTGCTTTAACTTTGGCTTTGTTCTTTTGGCCAAAAAAGATAATTGGAATCTTGATATAGAAAGGAAGGCTATAAAACCAAGTGCAATGACTGTAAAGATGAATGTATTAGTTCAAGTATACTTAGTATTGAAATTTAAAATCTCCTAGAAAAACAAATTTTAAAATCTATAGAAAGACATAACTAATAATTCTACCTGAAACTATTTCTTTTTGTAATTATTACAAGTATTATATGAAGATATACTTGAATCAAATCTTTTGATCAAGAATTTACCATTACCTGATAGCGTTCTTAGAGTATTTTTACCACCATATATATTTCACTATATGGTAAGTGATGGCTCATTCTGTAGAACATTATCTACTAATATATTTATAAAATGACTTATCCAAGACTCCACATGAGTAAGTAAAAGGCATTTTTCCAAATAACCCCAGAAGATATAATAATCACCCCATCATAAATAGGAGTATGTTGTCTTTAACATGGTTACAAATATGACATAATTTTAACATATGTTAGAGCCGCATGGTAGGAGAAGATAGTGGTTTAATATAGGTCAGTGAAAAGGAGGCCAGTTATAGTTTGAGATGTCAGTTTAGTCTGAAAAAAACCGTCTCCTCTGAGGAAAGCCATCAAGGGCTTGGAGTTGGGGCAGAGGTAGGTGGATAATATGGCCACAAGAGGGCAGCAGATGGTCTGAAACTAATGAGCTGAGTTGATGCATGCGGAATGGCTGCAGTTGTGAAGGTTTTTCAATAAAGAAAGAATAGTTTCCAGCCTGAATACGAAAAAGAGAAGAAGGGAGGATGGGAGGAAGGAAGGAAAAAAGAAAGGGAAGGGAGAGGTGCCAAGAAAGACAAAAGAGGGAACCACAGGTACGTTTTAACTGTAGTGTATGTGTGAGTGTGTGTTTTAAATAGGGACGCCTCGTGAGGCACGCTTGTGTGCATGTGTGCACGTCTGTGTGGGTCTGTATGCGTTTTACCAACACCTAAACTGCTCTGCCGCACAAGGCCAAGATACATAGAAATTTTAGTTCTGTCCAAATCTACTCTAAAATGTGCAATTATTGGTAAATCTCCTCCCCCACCTTTGTACGGTTTATTTTTCTCATCTACCATCATTTCTTCTCTCCTCAGTATAATAATTAGCACTTCCTCAAAACACTGATTTTGAAAATCAGGGAAAATAATCCACCTATGTCTGCCTTTGCGTCTCCACAGGCCTAACTCAGAAGCAAAAAAGTTCACTTTCCTCAATTTTATGTTTGATGTTTTATATCATTTTCAATAATTTCCGGCCAAAGGTTATCCTTCTTAGCTATGGTAAAGAGAACATAAGGTCTTCATATTAATTAATTGCTCATAGTTTTTCCCAAAGAACACAAGAACACACATAAAATAATTTACTAATTTGCTTTCCCTATACAATTAATCTACCATTAAACTACCATATTTTTTTCTCATTTTTGCCTCAGTTATATTGAATTAGATTTAAATTACAGCCAGACTTAGATGGATGTGTAACATTATGTAGTGAATGGAGACTGTTGCAGCATTCTTCAAGGGAGGAAACGTTCATTCATCCTTACATTCCGGTCCATCCTCATTAAATACGTGTTAATATACAAATCCTTGGGAAGTAGCACAAGAAGCATCAGCCTGACACAGTACAGAGTTTGGATTAAGAATTGCAGAACAGGGCTAGCTCTCCACCTCTTCTTAGAATTACATCAGATGTCCATGTCTTATTATGATATGGAATAGTGAATATTTGCCCAAGTCTCAATTATCTGGACTCAAAAGTCCAAGAAAATAAACAGAAAAAAAATTAAGAAAACATGTCAAGTATATTTACTGATACATACCAGCAATTATATCAATGTGAAACAGCATTCGAGATACATTCAGTTGACACTGCTTCCTCAGTCATTCACAAAGCTTTGAAAAGGAAGATAAGTATTCGTGACAAAATATGGATTTATCCCTCTTGTGTGCACCTGTGTGTACTTATTTGCATTTTTTTTGCAGGAAAATGATCAAATTTGGGGCATCAAAGTGGTAAAAGGTTTCATGAAGAAACTATATAATACATAAAGCTATAAATACCTCATAGACCACTATGAGGAGAGAGTAATGCTTTGCTCAAGTCAGAACACTTGCTAACTTTGAGGAAAATAATGAACGTTTATTATATGTCAGGTATTCTTTTAAGTGCTTTATGTCTATTACTCACTTTAGTCTTAAAGCAACCCTATAATTTGGTCTTATTATTGCCATATCAATTTTATAGTTGAAGAAAATAAGGCAGGGGGAGTCAAGTAACTTGCCTAAGTTCATACTGCTAGAACACGAAAAGCCTTACTGCAAAACCAGCCTTTCGTAAATGTTAGTCTCCCAGTTCAGAAGCATGGGGAGAACACACAGCTGCTTTAACTTATAGAGGTACCTTATTTTCACCCCTTTCAATTAGGAGAGAATAAGGAATTTAGCAAAAATAACTAGGGGCTACTAGAATGAACGGATGAAAGTAGTTCCTTGAACCATAGAAAAGAAAGGTTACATGTTTCAGAATGTACCTTACGAAATTAGCTCATAAGTAGCTAAAATATAATAGCTTACATAATTGTCCAGTCCTATTCTAGACCTTTCATGTGGTTTTAAATTTTCATATAATTTTTCTTCACAGTTTTGCCTTTGATATATTTCTAGCCAAAATCCTTAAAGCTTCAACAGAAAGAAAATTGACCTGAGAGTCAGTCAAAATACATGAACTCTGGAGCAAGGTTTTTCATCCTATAGACCAATTAGTCAAACCCACTCTTTTACATAAAATTATATATATATATAAATATGTATATAATTATGGCTTCCCAATATATATAAAAATATGGGTATAGAGTTAGGCAATGGCGTTTCTTTCAGTTCTGTTTTTAAAATAATTATAATCTAGCATATTTGACTATATCCTAGGTTCTGTTTTACTTTTTTCTTTTGTCATATGCTATACCCTGTGGGGAGTTGGGAGAGTTTGACCACAGAGCTGGCTCTCTGGGGCGATTGTTCCAGAGGAATTGTCTTCATAGCACAACTTCTAGCCCATCTAGGTGATCCAGGTCTTTGAAAGATGCTTTCCCCGTAGTAGAAATAAAGCTTTTCTTAGTGATTTTGTGTCTGTGTGTGCGTGCGCATGCGTAATTCTTATTAGGCCAGTGGATTAGCCTATTTCTGTTAATAATGTTGCCTTCGTGTAAATTATCATGACTCCAGACTTCCAAGTCAATTGTCCTTCACTCCTGTATCCCACATGAAGTTAGATAAAAAATCCAGCCACTTCGGCCCTAAGAAAAATGTGTGTGTATGTGTGTACTTCCCCATCTCCTCCTTCTTATTACTGTTGTCATCATTATAGTGTAGACTCTTATTACTCTTCCGGGCTGTTAAATCAGATCGTAACTTATTTCCCATCCTTCAGTCTCTCTCCACTCTAATCCATCTTCCAGGGAGCTGTCAGAGGAACCTTCCTAAGCGTGACTCTGATCATGTTACTTCTCTCCTCAAAAACCTTCAGTAATGGCCATTTTTTACCAAATCAAATGTGAACACATGACAATGTGATTAGGGCTCTCTGGAGTATGACACATAGACAGCACACTCTGAAAAGGCAAAATGGAATTTGAGACGATCTGAGCTGTGCGCTGGGCACGGAACAATTATGCTCCTCGTTGTCTTCATTTACAAAATTAGGTTAGATCAACTCATCTCAAGGTCACCTCCTGAAACTAATATTTCACAAATATACCTTTTCATCATTAACCCCTGTTTCTTTACACCCAATATCACCAACATGAACAAAACTACTGAAATTCCTCGAATACCGGCTGCATTGCTAACCAGCATGCTTGCATTCACGATGCCCTTTCTGTCTAAAGCGTCCTTCCTGTGAAAGTATCTACCAAACCCTCCTCGTCATTAGGATTCTGCTCAAACTGCCATCTAAAAATTCTCTCTTCTGCTCCCTAAGCTTTTATGAAAAATCATTGCAGTCTTCATATTTATGTTTTGGCTCCCCTCTTTAACTTAAGCATTGGGTGTGCGTAAACCGTATTTTTTTCAGCCTTTTATTTCTCTGGGACCTTGTTCATTATAGGTTTTCAATAAATAGAATGATATACTGAATTATGGGATATGAAAATCAAACAATATAAGAGACTTAAATTTCTTATATGTACTTCAAATAAAATTAATATGCCTTGGTGAAGTTGCAGAAGAAAGCTCACCTACCTCTCCTGTGATGATGCACTGAGACGCAGTGTTCTAGAAGGGCACCAGCAGGTTACAGTCAGAGGGAAGGAAGAAAATTTCTGTGTGATTTGATCTGTTTAAAAACTTTAAAATAGTATTGAATGCAGCCATTAGTGAGACCTTGAAAGAATCTTGAAAAGAAGATGTTTCTAAGAGTCAAGCTGACTTCATAGAATGTTACGAAGAACTTATCTTTATGGGAATTCAATTTTAAAACTGAAAAAAAAAATGTAATGGCATTCGTTTAAGCACACTTATTTAATTAAAAATAAGAAATTAATAAAGGCACATAATCTTCAAAGAATTTTGGGAGAGATTAGGCATTTTCTCTTTGTAGCAGAGAAGAAATGAATGTGAAAAGAAGCTATTTAGCTATGTCATGTAATAAATACGTCACCTTTCCTCTCCTAATGGTGTACAGAACTGATGATCATATATATTGGAAAGAATGTCTTAAGTCATGATTTGTGAAAATTAAACAAAACAAATCTTGGAAATATGTTATTTCCCACTCGTCTTCCCTAAGAGAGTAAAAAGTTTAACATTAAAAATAAAACAACCTATTCCAAACAGAACAAGACAGGCTTCACAAATTGTATAAAAAATAGTCATCTAATTTTGAAAAAAAGCAAAAAAGCTTTGGATTAAAAAAATATGTAGACATGCAGTACAAGACATTTTTTATCAGAACATTCTAATTTATCTTTTTTGCCTCTGGGAGCTCTCCTGCCTCCCAGTCCTCTCCCAGCACTCCATCTTTCCCCCTTAGCCATGGCTTTCCTGGGTCCTCAGGGAAAAGCAAAAAGATAGAGACTGCTGTGACTGATCGAGTCTTCAGAAAATGTTTCGAGTGCATGGTGCCTTCCAGAGTCATAGGAGCAGAGTAAGTGATCTCAGTTCAAAGGACTACATTGGATAGTTTTATAAGAAAAAGTTTTTGAGTCCCTTTACCCAACAAATTGAACCCCCCCCTACAGTTTTTTTTCAGATGTATGAAGTTATTTAAATGAATTTATAAAAAGTCTCATGCCTCTGCTCAAGTAGATGTAACATAGGCACTCTAGATGATTTAATGGTGTAGTAGAGCTCTGAGTTATTTCTCCAGGTTGTGCTAGCCGTCCTTAAATTCATTTGTTCATCCTTTGATCAGATATACTTTTAGAACTCCAGATGTACCTGACCTGATTCTGTGTTATGCTATGGAGACACATGAATATGTAAGACCAAGCCTCCATGTCCCTACCCTTTCTGTCTAAGAGCCTTCTGTTCCCTGACAAATCTGTCATTACATCCTTGCTGCTTTATCCCGGTACCCTTGTGACCAAATCATATATCATCAGGATACCAATAATGGGTTTTCTGTAAAAAATTGGCCAGCACCAACTAGCTGAGATGTGGATTTCAAACCAGATGTATTCTGAATCTGTCACACAAAACTTACATGCCAACTTACATTAAACTTTTCATCTATGATTATTAATTCACCTGAGAAAATTAAAAAAAGAAAACTGTCCTTATATGTAAAGTGGTATAATATTATTTAGACTGTGATAAATTAAAGATACATATTGTAAAATGTAGAGCAACTTCTAAAAATATAAAACAAAGAGGTATGTTAAATAAACCAAGTTAGAATAGAATAATAAAAATTTCCTTAATTAATGCAAAAGCAGGCAGGAAAAAAGATAAAAGAACAGAGGGGAATTATTTTTTAAATTAG
>NW_012148186.1:264481-266270 GCF_000956105.1 Propithecus coquereli
GATGTCAATAGCAGAAAAATATTTTAAAACCTCTAATTATTTGGAAACCTAGAAACACAAATTTAAATAACTCATGGTTCAAAGAAGGAATGGCAAATGAAATTAGAAAATATTTTGTGCTGAATAAAAATAAAAACACAAATATGTCAAAATGTGTGGGATGATGCTAAAGGAATGTGTAGAAAAACTTTTAATTGTAATTTTAAATGCTTAAAAATTTAAAAAGGGGTCTAAAAGCAATTATGTAAGTATTCATTCAAATAAACTAAAAAGGAAGAGGAAATTGAACCCATAGTGAACAAAGTTAGACAACATTAAAGATATGAAAGGAAACAAATAAAATAGACAATAAACAAACAGTGGAGAAACGCATTAATGAATTCTTTCAAAGACCAATAAAATTGGAAAATCTCTTGCTTAATGATATATAAAACTATATGTTGATGATTTTGAAAATTGAATGAAGTAGATTAATTTCTTTAAAAGACATATTACCCAAACTGATTCAGAAATTGAAAATCTGAGTGTTCTATATCTATTAACAAAATTAAATTCTTTTAGAAACTTTCTGACAAAAAAATACAAGGGCCAGATGTCTTTACTAATGAATTTCATCAAACATTTAAAGAAAGAATGCCAATCTTCTGCAAAATCTACTCAGAAAACCGAGGAGGACAGATAATTCCCTACTGAAATTTACAAAGAAAGCATAGGCTGATGCCAAAATCAGTCAAAGACATTACAAGAAAATAAAACTGCTCATCAACCCTCATGAACAGAGATGCAAAAAGCCTTCACAAAAATATTAGCAAATCTAAACCATCCATGTATAAAAAGGGCATTACACCAACGGGTTTATTTCAAGAATTTAAGGTTGATTTAAAAGGAAAAATACCATTTGAGAACTAATAAATGAGTTTGCCGATTTGCAGAATACAATGTCAACACACGAAACAATTTATATTTCTATATCCTAGAAAAAAATGAAAATCAAAATTAAAATAATAACATTTAAAACAGCATCTCAAAACAATATGCTTATGGAAAATTAGCAAAGTTTATATAAGACTTATACACTGAAAACTATAAAACACTACTGAGAAAGATTTAAGACTCTAAATGTGTTGATGAATCAGACTATTCAACATTATCAAAGTATTAATTCTCTCAAAATAGACCTCTAGATTCAACTCAATTGCAACCAAAATTTAAGCATTTTTTCATAAAAATTAATAAGCTGACACTAAAATTTATATGAAAATTTAAGGGATTAAGAATAATTAAAACAATTTTTAAAAAGAAGAACAAAAATGAAAGAATCATACTACTTGATTGCAAGATTACCCTAAAGGTACAATAATTAAGACAATGTGATACTGGCTTAAAGATAGACATATAGATCAGCAGAATATAAGAAAGACCCCAAAATAAGCCAACAAATATGTTCACTTGAATTTTAATAAGTTCTTAATGCAATAAAATCGTGAAAAGATAATGTTGGAATAATTGAGTATCCTATAGAAAAAAAAGAAAGAAAGTAAAAGACTCAAATCTTACTTCAAACCACACACACAAAAATAACTTGAAATGAATTTAGTCCTAAATATAGAAGTTAAAACTATAAAATTTTGAGAAAAAATACCTTGTAACCTTGGAGAAGGCAAATATGTCTTACAGAGTTCACCAAAAACAAAAACATAAGAGACACAATTAATGAATTGAGCTTCATTAATTTAAAAAAAATTTAAAAATACCATTGGGAAAATGAAAAGGCATAACACTGTCTAGG
>NW_012148186.1:266591-286843 GCF_000956105.1 Propithecus coquereli
ACCAGCAATTATACCTTCAGATATTTACTCAAAATAAACGAGAACATAAATCCCAAGATTTATACACAAATATTCATAGTAACTTTATTCATAACAGCCAAAATCTGAAAATAGCCCAAAAGAACATCAAAATAAATAAACAAATTGTGGTATATTTGTAGGAATATCACTCAGCAATAAAAAGGTGCAATCTAGTGTTACATACAGTGATGTGAATTGATATTTAAAACATTATAAAGATAATTTAAAAAGCTAAATGCAAAGAAAACATGTGATGCCATTATCCATCTATAGATTTTATAGTTCATAAATTAAACAATTTATTAAATTGCCTTTTAAAAATATTAGAATGGAAATAACATGACCACTATTTCTATTGTACAATACTGGCTTTATTACTTCAGAGCCCACAAAGTTAGCACGTATATCTTCTATCTAAAAAAAATGGGCTAGAGCTGACCTTAAACCAATCTAATCAATCAATTGATTATGGACAAAAATTCCCTAGAAATATCTCAAACTAATAATGCCGCAGGATGCCATTAGCAAATACTAAGAACATATTTTACGGTTTTCTCTCACAAAAAAAGAGTGTTCTCCTTGGTAGTAAGTTCTGAATCATAAGGAGGCCAGGGAGTTTCAGAAGGCCTGTTCAACCTAGGTAGAAGGAGCAGACAGCCAAGTTCTTTGTATATTCAGTGATGCCCTTGTTCCACACAAGGCTATTCTCCTGTCAGCATTTAATAAATGGCAAACTACAAAAAAGCTAACCTTGATAATTGTAGGGTAAAGTCGAGGAAGTTTAATTTTACTTGGAAATAAAAAGGGATATGTTTCCAATCTACAGTCTGTAAGAGCATGAAAAAAAGGACAAACATGTTAACAGTCCATAACTCTCACCCTTTTGTGTTCTCAAACTATCCCTTTATTCAACAGCTTTGGCCACAAGGAGAAATAATACAACTAATTTTCTGAACAGGAAAAAGACACAGCAAGAAAGTGGTTCATGAAGCAGAGACTCTCTGAGTGCCTTACACAGTTCATCTGTGCACACAGATCTGGCCTCTAATGAAGCCATTTACATGCAGATGCAGGCCTGAGTGTGTGGACACCAGTCCCAACTCTGGGAATTGTTGTTTCATCTAATCAAAAGAAATTTGCACATGAAAGCCACATCCGTGTTCATTAACCCCACAGCTCTCTCAATATTGCTTCTCTATTATTCCTAACAAAATTGCAAACCTTCATATGATTAGGTACCCCACTTCGGAGCTTTATTTTCCTCCCACCCCCAACCTCAGCCTGCATCTGAATGTAAAAGTGATTGTGGGTCCGTAAAACTGAATAATCTGTAAATACATTTATCAAAAACTAACCGCGAGCACCTTTTCCACATTGATTGGCCTACATAGACACATCTTTACTATCCCCAACCAGGGAGAGTCTTTTATGCTGACAATCTTATCATCACTAAAAAATATAAAAATGCTATTCAGGGTGGAAATCCCAAGACAGTAAGTCTAATTGTCAACTTTATTTTCATGTGCAAACAAAATGAAAATCAGATGGGTCTGGTAGCAAATATTACTCACACATTACATTGAAACACAAAAGCCATAATAAAGGCATTTGCAACAAGTCCTAAAAGCAAAATTTATGGTTTTTCCATTGATTCAGGTCCATCACAGTCTCAATGATAATTCTGTCTTCTGTGACACATGCAGATGTTAACTGTGCAGACCTGTGTCCGTGATCCTGCTTCTTTGCTTTCTCACAGGGGACAAACAGGATGCAGAATATTTGCAGCCATTCACGTTATCATAGGTGATCCTGATGCTGGCCTTTCAATGTATGTACTAAAAGTATAGTAATAAATATACTGGAATTCTTATTTTCCTTACACTAGAAAATTGAGTTTCTCTTTCTGCAGAATTAGAAGAGTAAGAATAACTTAGCTTTGTTAATGCAATTCAGCAGTGACCTGCCAGGAACTCTGGGGCTTAGAGGCCAAGCAGATCTTCCTGCCCACTCAATGTCTGGCCTTTTTGCTGAAGCTGCCAACAATGGTCTTAATTAGTGCCAATTATGATTTTTTTTTAATGTGGACACCTGCATAATGCGAACTAGATGGAAAGTCCTACCACATTTTCTATCATCTATCAAACAGCTGTCAGTGGCTGACAATTTTGGTTGTTATTGTTCCAGCAGGGATTCAGATTACTAGCCTAGAGGTATATTTCTTTATGTCTCATTCGTATTAATCCTTTAAATTATCTAGACCCCTATTATTTTCTTTTCTAAATCTATATCGTTATTTTCAGGAAAAAAAAAAAAAACACAGTTTGTAGATCTTCTGTAAAAAAAACCAACCATAGTATGATACCATGTTTTCATTGTATCAAGTGACTTTAAAAATTATGTATTTCGATTGTTGTTATTGAAGTATTGGCCACAACTGTGAAGCCTATCAAGTCCTGCCATAGAAAGGCAGACTTTGGATTCAAATGTCAACTAGAAAGTCAAGCATTCCTTAGGGAAAGGCTAAACTTTCCACCCAGTGGTTATGCAACCATGTTCCATGGATACATCTCAGATATCACTATAGAGGCTCAAGACAAGGAGATAGGAGTTAACACCCCACTACATTGCCGCAGTTGCCACCCAGAGGAGTTTTATAATGCTTTTCTGAAACTAGAAATATACATAAGATAATTTTTGAAGAAAGTTTCTGCAGCTAAAAGAATTTGAAATCATTGTTATATGCAGAAGATAAGAACGAAATGGAGAAATAAGAAGAAATTATCTATTATCACTTATGAAAGTAAAAGGAAATTGAAAATGGCACTATCACATTTTCTAGTAGCAACAATTCTCCCATGGAATCACTTTATTGCTCCAGTTGATGGGAGAGTAGTAAAACAACTGTTGGATTTCATTTTCAATTGTTGCTTAGTCTGTAAGAATGTTCAGCAAGTAGATTTGTAAAAACTTTGAAACAGCCCATCTGTTCACTTTAAAGGATGAAGGAAAAGAAGGTAATTAGGGGGAAAAAAAAGGAAGAAGGGAGATGAGATAACAGGAAACATTTCTTGTTTCATATTTGTAAGTTATAGCTTTAAATAAAAATCTTTGCATTCTGGAACAGTTCTTAGTCAAGAGAAAATTCCCGAAAAATTGGTCAAGAAGTAGAAAACACATATTGTATTTCTGAGTCATTTCAGCTTTATATAACATCTCATAATCAAACTCCTTATATGGAGTTTCCAAATTCATAAATGAATAAAAGACTCATTCAATAATTCACTCACTCATTTACCAATTATTAAACAATAACTAGATGCTAGACACTATGCATCTAGTGGTTAGAAGCACATTCAGTGTAAAAGACTACAATCCAGAGTGGTAAATTATTTGGTAACAGTAGGCACAGAGTATCTGGGAATTTTCAGCTTAGAAATCATAGAAGTCTTCTTGATGAAATGATGCTTAGGGAACAAAAGTCACTAAATAGAGAAAGAGGAAAAGGGTAATCCAATTCAGGCACATGGCGAAAAAATAAATCATTTTTGTGGAATAAAGGGAAAGGAAACATTAAATATGAGGTTAATATCTTAGTCTTAAAACAATTTTCCTTAAATTACTGTTAAAATATTTACTATAGCTGAATGGTAGCTCTTCTGAAAGTAAAACAATGAAATGCTAAATAGAGTCAAAAATCAAAAGTTGTATTTTGTTTTTGAAGAAAAGGGTAGCATCTATTTGGTCTTATGCTGGCTGCAGTTACCCTCTGAAGAATATTTTGCTAACCGATTCCAAACAAAAATTGTGAAAAGGGATTAAGAACACATCCTATAAATGAACAGTAAATTAATATTTATATTGACCTGAGCATAAGGAGATAAAAACTGAAGGTATAGAATGGGGGATTTTTGGGGAGAAGAGGAAAGCCAAACTTCTCAAAATAGTCTATCATAATTTCCCATTATTCAGTCTACAGAAAACTAGTCTGAGAGGGGCTCCAGGAAAAATGAATTCTATGTTCAATGAATTTTGGAATCACTTTGTTCCAAAGCCAATTGTTGGAAATTCACAGTGCATATAAAAATAATAAACATCATATGAAGTCTTTCTTTAAAGAAACCCTATTAACACTGTATTACTTAAAATTTCCCCAAATCATTTTATTCCAGAACACTTTGTTTATATAACTGTCACACTGATAATATCCTATGGAACTGGAGACTTTTTTAAAACACTTTGTGAAATTCTTGATTATATCTACATTATTTTCCTGGAAAAGAAATAATAATAGCAAAAGCATTAAGTATTTTATCCATTGACACCATTGTGCCCATGGACTATAGGTAGGTAGCGAAAGACAATTTCCAAACATCCATGGCTTCTCCATGCCGTACCCAAAATTTAAACAGTAGTTTTTAATCCAACTTAAAGTCTGTAATTATCAAGGAGGTACACAATCCTCTCCGATGTCCATTCCCTTATTAATATTCTATTTCAATGGCTTCTTTTTGCAACACATTTTTTCAGAACATTACAATATTTGACACTAAGAACTGTCACCTTGAAATGCTCCCTCCCTTCTTCTACTTTCCAATGACTTTGGAAATTACTCTTTTCTCCCACCCCCTTATCATCAACCATTTTCCTTTGAGTTAGTTGCTGTTTTATCCTCCTCCATTTCTGGACTTTTTATTCTCTGAGTTTCGGTGTTGGGCATCTGTTATTTCTGCATTTTATTGCTTTCTTTGTGTAACTGGATCATGTCTAACAACTTAACGTAATACTTGATGATCCTTAAATGTATATTTTAGCTTCTTTTAAGGTCCATCCCTATAAATTGGGTATCTGTCATCGTTCTTAAATTTAATAATTGGGTACTAAAATCATTATTGTTTTTATCAAAGTAAAGATTTTAGTTTAATAAGTTTTGTAGGAACGAGATTTTGACAGTACTTGTCCTTCACACCTATGTCCATCCAAAATCATGTTTCTTTTACCCCCCATTCCTTTCATTCTAGTATCTTCTCAAGTTTGTACCATTATATATGGCTTCTGCCTCCCTACATCTTAACTCCATAATTTCACATTCATATATCGGTCTTCCTAAAATATAAAAATCTTTATGATAATATCTTATCACAAATCATTTTATTGTTATTTATTTTTTGAAAAACACATAGTAAAAAATTATATATACTCTACATAAAAGTTAATAAATTCAGAAAAGAACAAAAGAATCACCCAGAATGTCCTTCATCTATTGATAACCAGAGTTAATATTTTTATGTGTTTTTTAATAATATCAGTATCTGCTTCTAACCTAATTTACTAAAGGGTATTATATTTGTGTCATAAATAGTCTTCTAAAACATGAGGTTTAATGAATGTTTCATGTTCCAAGAACTATCCTAATTTATTTAACTGTATTCCCATTATTGGACATTTTGTTGAAACATAGTTTCCCAATACTGTTAATACTATAGAGCACTCCTTTTTAAATCACCTCTGATTTTTTTTCTCTAGGGTGAATTCCTAGAAGTGGCAATTTTGAGTCAAAGGATATGAAAATTTTCAGAAATATTGAACCAATTTTCACTAGCATCAGCAGGCTAGGATTTCTTCTAAAACTTCTTATAATTTCTTAGTACTGGTGTATAAATTCCAAAACCTCAGCTTGGCTTTCAAAACTCTATCTAACCTCATTTCACACTACTATAAATATTCCATTGAGACCATTATGGTTTCCAGACTCTCATTTAAATACAACATACTTTTGATCTCAGGCTTCTATTTATGTTATTCATTTTTTTCAGAAAGATCTTTTTCTTCTTCCTCTATCTATACAAATCATGTTCATCTATCAAATTCTTGCTTATCTGGCACATCTTCCATTGGCTTTGCTTCAGAAATCTCTTTCTCCTTTCTCTGAACTCCTATGTCATTACCGGTTATTTTGATTTTGATTTGAATTATTGATTAGTTTGCATAAATTTTTTCTGAGTTTTAATTTGACTTTTTGCCCTCTCTAAAGCTGTAAGCTACTTCATATGTTTGTACATTTAACAAGATACTATGCATCATATAATGCTTAATGAATATTTGTCAAATGAATACAAAAATAAAAGTTACTGAGATAGTAACTTACATATTAGTGAAACATCTGGCTAATGTTATATTCATTTTATTGACTCATTCTTCCTTGATAGTTGCAATTTTAGCAAGATCTTATAAGAGATCATCAAGAAAAAATATTTTCAGAATGCTTTATTTTCTCAATTATCCTTTTCTTTGTCTTTATATTTTAAAAGAAGTTGAAGCAGTTCATTTACAATCAGATTACAACCTACTAACACCCAAAATAAGTCTTAGAGTAAAGTTATCCCTCAAAACATGCTGTACTCAAGAACTGAGAAAATTATGAGAGAAGAAATTTTAAAAATGATGTATTCTTGGAAATCGTTAAGAGGATTTGTTTCATCGCAATACTTGGTAAAGTACCAGAATATTTTCCACAACATGTATAGTTTCGTGACCACAGTCAAGCTTGGCAGTAACTTAACAATTAATTGTAACAAAAATTTTCAGAGTTACGACAAAATCAGAAAAAGGGAGAGAATTTGACTCACAAGTAGATTCAGGGTAGTGGCCATTAGCATGTGGAAATAAGATTTGTTTCTACAGCTCCTTACAACATAAGTTTGTGATACTTTGATTCAAATGTACATTATTGGCTTCTTTAATTTGAATAACATTAAGCCAGATCTTAGAATGATGCTGGCTAGATTTGTGGTCTTGCCTTCTTTATGACTATAAGATATTTATAGATGGCATTAAATTTCATCTAGTTGTAAAGACCCCAGCCGCCATTAAGAGAACACTAAAAGTTGTTCTGGGTGTTCTGATATAGTTGAATTTTAGGAAGCATTAAGCTTAATAATAATAGTAGTTAAAGGATTACTCCTACCTCAAAATGACATTTCTGGCTCTATATGTTTTCAAATAATTTAGAAATACAGACTTCATTCCACACTTTGATGTTATATTGCTACAGCCTTACCAGGTTCATTGCCTGCCTCTCAAGAGGAAGCCAATACACTGAGACAGCAGGGGTTACAGCAGAGAAAGAGTTTAATATGGCAGGTGCCATATGAGGAGATGGGAGGAAGTTCTCAGATCTGTCTCCCCGAGAATTTGAGAGAAAGAGTTTTTAAAGGTAGTTTGGTGGGCAAAGGGATAGGCAATTGGGTTTGCTAAATGGCTGGGTTCAGAACAGAACCATAGGGATGTAAAAATTGTCTTCTTTGCTGAGTAAGTTCTTGGGTTGGGGTTGCCAGACCAGTTGAGTCGGTGCCTTGGTATGGGCCACTGGTCTGGGTGGGTCAGCCAATCACTGGAATGCAGGGTCTGGAAGATATCTCAGAAATAGCCTTAGGTTTCACAAGGGTGATATTATCGAAGGGTGATGCAGCAATGCAGAAAGCTAAGAATCTTTATGACCATCAGCTATATGACTACTGAGTAGTAAGCAATTATAGAAAAGCAAGCAAGGGAACAATGGCTGGTGCATGTGTGTGTGTGTGTGTATATATATATTTTTTTTCACTACCATAGTTCCCACCTTGTGGCCCTTTATTAATTTTATAAAGGGTGGTTTCTATATAAGTTTAATTGTATTAAAGTACCTGTGCAGAAAATTACAGCAGTGAAAAATAACCTTTTAATACTGTGGTCCCCAACCCCTGTGCTGTGGACCAGTACTGATTTGTGGCCTGTTAGGAGCAGGGCCACATAGCAGGAGGTGAGTGGTGGGGGGCGAGCAAGTGAAGCTTCATCTGTATTTGCAGCCACTCCCCATTGCTCACATCACCATCTCAGCTCTGCTTCCTGTCAGATCAGCAAC
This sequence comes from Propithecus coquereli, assembly GCF_000956105.1. NCBI lineage: Eukaryota > Metazoa > Chordata > Mammalia > Primates > Indriidae > Propithecus > Propithecus coquereli. The sequence continues at coordinate 274,513 of NW_012148186.1, forward strand.
AGCATTAGATTCTCACAGGAATGTGAACCCTACTGTAAATTGTGCACGTGAGGGATCTAGGTTGCGTGCTCCTTACGAGAATCTAATGTCTGATCATCTGAGGTAGAGCTGAGGTGGTGATGCTAGCACTGGGAAGCAGCTGCAAATACAGATTATCATTAGTACAGAGGTTTGACTGCACAATAAATGTAATGCTCTTGAATCATCCCGAAACCATCCCTCCTCCCCCTAGTCCATGAAAAAATTGTCTTCCATGAAACTGGTCCCTGGTGCCAAAAAGGTTGGGGACTGCTGCTTTAATACACCAAACACATTCCAACTTTTATCTCATCAGAGCATTTGACTTAGTTTTTTTTTTCCCCCTACTGATTTCTAAAATGGACTATGATTTTACCTTGGCCAAATACTTGGTTCCATCCACTAAATGATTATCCGTCACCATGAAAGAATCTGGAAGTACTTCTTCAATTTGCAATCATTATTTCTCTTTAATAACTCAAAGGAAATCAGGGCAATCTAATTAACTCCACAAGGACAAAGAGAGGTTTCAAAAGGTGAGTTACCTGATGTTAAAGAATGAGATATATTACTTTGTCTCTGACTTCTCCAACTTCTGCTGCACTCTTGTGAAGATATACATCCTTCACTGATCTAAAGTTGGGCCATAAAATAGAATTAGGAAATTGCTAGCACAGACCATAAAATCCTTGTTCTAAAACTCCTTAATGGTGTTCTAGTTTTTCATACAGACATTTTAGTTAAGATTTTACATTTTTATCTTTAATAATTTATCTACCAGAAACAGTTGAAGAATGAAAACAAAATACTCAGAAGAGCTAAATCTCTGATTCGTGTGTTTAGAAGAGGACTGACTTTTTATGTCTCAAGGATTTTTGCAATAATTTTCCATGTGTTATCTCTTTAATTCTGGAAATATCCCTGTGAGTTAGATTATCTTTCTGATCTCCATTTTTATAAATGGAGGCAGTACATTCTAGACAAGATAGTTTAGTAATGTCACAAACGAAAATCAAACAGTTAATAAATCAGGATCTTAGGCAGTGATTTGACTATGAATTTTAGAAAAATAAATAGAGAATTTACACTTTAAAAGGATCAAGGAAAACCATTTGAAAAAGAAAAAAAAAAAAAAAGACTGCTTGCTTTGTTTTTGATCCTGGGCAGAAATTCTTTAACATCTCACTGATGCCCTGAATAGGCTATGATCCCAGGTCCAAGGACTGAATCCAACCAGCACCTGTGCATGAGGCTGAGTCATTTGTGTGATACTTCTTGCTGCCTTGAAAAGACCCCATGCCTAGAACAGAAAGTACTTTCAGGCAAAGAATGGCATTGACTTGACCTATTCCCCAGCTGCCTGGAGAGAAGTTCACACACGTCTAAGACTGTTTGCCTATCCAAAGGAAGCTTTAGTTGAATTGCTCATTCATCATCCCAACATCATTAATTCAGGGTTGCTCTCTGTGAGGGTGCTCTATTACTCCTCAGTAATATCAAAAAGGCTAAAGTTATACAAACAAGACAACTCTGTCCTCCAACCTATTGTGCAAGGAAGCTTACAATGTCTGTCTGTCTCTTTCTAGGTTGCTATGATTCCCTGCTAATGAAAAGATGAATAAGGGCATATGTTAATGAGGCATCAAGTGCAAATTGAATGTAAATAAAAGGGAGAACTTCTAGTCATGAAAAATATTTGAAGGTGATTTCTCTTCCTCCCTCTTTGCCTCAGAATTCACTTGTTCTTGTCGTCCTTTCTTTATTCCCCTAAAACAGTTGTTGAGAAAATAAATCATTGATATTGAAGATATTTTATGTCTATGTGTATGTGAAGAAAAGAAACAAAACTATTTAAAATGTTGTTCATATAAAACTTGTTAATATCCTTATTTGTTGCTTCATATGTTTAACCAACACATCCAGATTTTAAATAATGAAAGACTGGTTTCCATGAATATATAAAAAGTCATATTTTTTGAACTTAGAAACTATTCAAGAAAAAACGATTTGACATTTTCTATTAATATAAGAATGATTTGAAACAATATGGTTTTTCTAATCGTGAGTCTCTTGATGCATGCATATCACTAATTCAAAGTGAAAAATTCTTTCACAAAGTTTTGGTTTGTTTGCATTTGACAAAAGGTGTGGGGAAAAAAGGTAAACTTTTTCAGAAGGCTATATATAATCAGCAATATAGATTCTAATTCTTTAATCTTTTTCCCATAAGTTTCCTTGTAACTTGTCACTTACAAATATCAGCCCTATATTGATTATTTCTGTATTACTCCATCAGAGTGAATGCATTAATATGACATGGTGATATGCCACAAACTAGCTTCCTGGTATTTTATGTCTCCTACAGTTTTTATTTATGAAAAAATATATAGGCAAATACCAACAGATGAAAATTTGATATCTATTTCTTACCTGGAATGTTCTGAAAATAACATTGAAAAGAAAATACACAGCAATGCCTAAGAATCTTACAGAGTCACATGCAATCAATTCAGGATCACATAGAAAGTCAAAATCATGAGGAAACGTTTGTCAGTAAGCAACTTCTTTCCTATAATGCCAAAACCATGCTTTTCAGACAGATAACCATCTCTGAATAATGGCAGGATAAAGTAAAGGAAATGATCTGTATAGAGATGGTGCCTACTAACCTACATAGCAGTATGATAGACAGTGTATAATAATGTCTTACTCACTCGTACCTTGTCTCTGCTACCAGAATCCCAGGAACTGCATGAAACCACCAACTCTATAAAATTCTGCACATGATGGAATGTCCATTTTCTGGCTTGAGATTGGATTTATGGTTGCCATGGTGATATATCTTGCTTTAAACTTTGTTGATACACAGGGTTTTGAATTTCACTATTGCAAAAGATAGTGGCTTATCACCTATGTGATCTACATAGAGAAGCTAAGGACAGGAATTTATACCTAGAGCTCCTATTTTCTGAATCCACTGTACAATTCCTCTAGGAGGGCCAGTTCCTCAACACCACTTGCCCAGAGCTTGTTGAGCTATCCTTTTTGTTCTCCTTGTTGTTGTTTTTGGTAACAGGAAATCTAAGATTTTGTCTGGAAAATTGAGTATGTTGGGGGATAGCCAATATAGTTCAGGCTCCATCTCTTTAAGTTTTCACCATACCCACTGATTTCGTCTCATTCATGAGAACTAGTCCTATTCGATTTGTCACAAGCTTTCATAAACTCTGGAATATATTCTCTCTGATTACTTGCCTTGAAAATAATATAGGCCTAGGAAGCTAAACAACTTAAAATTTCCATTATATTGTGAGATCTTTGCAATATGGAAAGATTGTGTTTTAGGACATAGAAACTATGATTTAATGTTCTCTTAGATTAAGGGGTAACAGTATATCTTTATTAAATGCCAGCATCAAGGGAAATTTCCATTTGGAATGAAACTTAGAAGAATGTTTTCTTGGTCAGAAACTTAGGAAAGTGTAGTTCTCGTAAGAACCTCAACACAAAAACATTGTTTTATGTTCAAATATGTAGATTTTTGTCTCTGAATATTGGCATCTTTCTTAAAATAACTAGAATGTCTAGATTTATTTGTTTCTGTAAATTTTCCTGAATATAGAATTTATGAACTTATATTTCTTTCTTGTAACTTAGGAATAAAGCAGTTAATTTTATTTTAAAGCTATATTCTGAATATTTAATTTAAAGGGCATTTAGAAGAAATTGAGTTCATTTCTAATAAAAAATATTAAAATCTTCAGTGATTAGAAATTCTAGCCACTATGAATAATGTTTATGAACATGCAACACTAAAAGATTGGGAAAGGAGGGAATTTGGACAATGAAATATCTTCCTTATCTTGGCTTAAAGGAATAAAAAAGTGGTAATATTGTAATATCATCATAGAAATTGGAAACATAAGAGTAATTTTGGAATTTTTTTAAGTTTCCAAAATTTCTAAGTATCAAATTTTGCAATACTCATGTTTCAATGTTTTATAGGTTTCCAAAAATGATTTACTAGGTTCAAAATATTTGCATCTCCAAAATAATAGCAATTTCATTCTAATTCTCTGAGAAATGTTTAGATATTTCCTGTATTTGTTTTTTGTGTTGGGAAGTTCCAAATAAAAACTTTACATAGGCACCTCAAACATTCTGTACATACCAATTAGATCCCTTATCGTTTTGTATTCACCCAATTATAGTTGTGATTTGATGGCTTTAGTTAGAGAAGATATTTAGTACGTTTAGAGATTTTTTTTTCCGGAGAATTAACTGGGCTTCTAGGAGTTAGTTGTATTTATATTTAAAACATTCATCTCCCTTTTGACTTTCTGAGATCAATCACTGGAAAACATATGCATAAAAGAAAATAGACGTTCAACTTAGTGCCTATGTCCACTCGTGTGTACAAACATGTATTAGTATTATATCCCCACAGTTATTACTCCATACAGTGCATGGCCTATGCATGCTATTGATCCAGCTTCCCATTTGGACATATAGAGAGTAGTTTATAAATATGTACATAGGTGTAGAGTTTATATGGGCTCAATCTATTCTTGCTGCAGTGAACTCCACAAAGCATTACAGTTTTCATCTACTTTTTTCCCCCGACAATAGCAGGATTTCATTGTGTGCTGCTAGAAATCATATTTCCAGTTGTGACTGAGAGTAAACAAACGCAAAACAGAATCTCTAGGTCTCTTTATTGATGCTGCTCTGGGAAGAGGCAGTGCATTAATAAGTGGGAAAAAAGTAGGGGAGGGAGGTTCTAAATTCAATGTGGTGAAAAGAAGGGAAGAAACCCTGAAAGGAAAGTCACTTACTTTTCAAGCCTACCTGATAAACAAATTAATTTCCTCTTTTCTTTCTCCAGGCTCCAAAATGCCTGTGTAGGGGGTAGGGGCGAGGGGTTTGTGGAAAGGAGGAAAAAAGGGCATTAGGGACGAGATGGAGTTATCTATACGGGATTTTTTTAATTATGTAAGGTGACTGCATTTGAGGGAATTAAGGCTGCCTTGTTACAGATAGCTTTCTTTTCAGAACAAAGGATTCCACTTGGTTTTAAAACTGCTTGTTTAAATTTAACAGTGGAAAGGGACTCACAAACAACTGGTGCTTATATGTACTCAACACATCAGTCTGCCCTGGCACGTTTTCAAGACTTAGAGAATGATAATAATAGGAACTTCTGTGCAAAGCATTATTTGCTGTGAATATTTGTACAGAAAATACACTCGCAACTGAATTAATAAAGCAGCAGTCTACAAATTATTAATGGAAACATGGAATTTTAGATAGTTGTTAAAATGTTTGTTACAGAGAACTTTCTTTGTGCAAGCATTCTTCAAAATCCTGATATGCATTTTGTTCATGAGGTGTGAATATAAACGAAATTGTCCCCTCTGACCTATGAGAATGTTCATCTAAAGGATTAGAAGCAGGAATGGGGTTTCTAAAAACTAGATTACAGGGTCCGACACACTAGATATACTTCTTTTCAAGCTGCTCTACCTACATGTTAGTTTGGGAAATGGATCCGACGGGTCTGTTGGCACCGTTTTTATTTGGGAGACTTCAACTCACTACCTTGTAGCACTGTTGCCACCACAGGTGACTGCTCCTCCCTTTTGTTTACTTCATCACAATTAATTTCTTACACAGTGGAAGCGAACGGGGAGATTTCAACTGTTGGTAAATAAAAGACCGTGCATGAGTGCCTCTTAAATAGCTTATTATCGCGTGCAATCAAACTGAATAACGGCCGGCGAGGAGAGTTCCTACGCATTGGCACATGCCCGTGGGCTGAGCTCTGCTCTGGAATGTCACCACGCAACAAAGCCCGGGGTGGATAATGCATCAGCAGCGCTGGGGCGCTAGGCATGTCACGCAGGTGGGGAGAAATCAGCGAGGTGAGGTAACTGTAAGTGTGCCAATGACACGGGAATAGTATTAGATGGATAGGGGGCAAGTGAAAAGACAAAGAAGCCAAGAAATTGAAGAAAACAGCTTTCACCACTAAATGGAAATTACCTTGAATGCTGCATTGCACCAGTGACTTTGACAGCTGAAGCAGCAGCAAAGAGAACTTGACTAAGATATTGGCCGTGCTGTTTGCTTTGCAAGGGGCTAAGTGCAGTTGACTTTCGCCTGACAAGATCAATCACCATTCATACAACACAATGAGCCAAATTCAAGAATGTTTTCTTGGGGACATTCATAAAAAGATTGAAAAGCAGTAGGCTGTTCCTATGCCTGGATCCACAGGGCCACAGGAATACATTTGCCAAATGGCCATTTACCTATGAATTTTCTCGTGTGTTATATAAAATTTCTCCTTGGGAATGTTTACTATTACATGAACATAATTAAACTTTCATGGTCTTTATCAGTCAGAAAATGAATACACAGATTTCAAATAATCTTAAATCCACACTTACTTTTGCCCCATTTTAAAGTAGATTTCACAAACTTGAGCCTCATTTTCTTTCTCTCTCTCTCCACTGTGTTGTCCTACAGAATGTGGTATGAATTTGGCAGATTGGCCTGCACTAGCTATTTGGTTCTGCAGTGAGTTAGCGTTGTCACACACACATGTTCGTACACATACACACGCACACACCAAGTCAAGTGAACCTCGTTATAGGCTGGCACTCCTCGTGACAGACAAGGAACATCCGTGCTGCTTTGTCTGCAAACAGTGTGTCTGCCAGGGAATCTGATTCACAAATCCTTTAAAAACCACAGCCTCCCTCTCTTCTCTCACTCCTTTTTGCATGAAGATGTGAATATGAATTGAAATTCCAAATTAACTGTTCCATATAAAGCTTAAGGTTTTCATTAATATTTAAATTGAACTATCAGACATGATGTTGTGATATTATATTTCATACCAACAGCTTGCATGTAGAGGTTTTTAAATCTTAAGTTTACATCATTTCATAAGAAAAAAAATAATTGATCCCCCATCCCCTGCAAACAGTGGTACTGTTGAAACTAACCTGAACTGTGTAAGAAACAACAAAAGCATGAAATTAGCCAAATAAGCTCAGGGATCATCTCTGTCATTGCACGTCACCTTGAATCCCAGAGCTCTATGCTCTGTAAAATAGGCCCATTCCAGCACTTAAAAGGGAAGCAGCTACAGTTGTTTGGTCAGCAGCTATTTGTTTGGCTTTTTCCAGTGCCTGGCATAAAATATGCACTCAATAAATATCTACTTAATATTGAGCAAATGGAAATGTGAGCTATATATTGTGGTAGACACAAACACATAATAAACAGCTTCCATCCTTGATTATATTAGAGTATTGACAAAATATTCTTATGATTCCCAGAGTAAAAATGGAAAGACTTTCTTGAGTAGGAATGACAAAAATTGGTCTGAATGAACAGAATGAGGTAGAATAACGATGGCGTTCCAAAAAATTGAAATGCCATTACAAAGAAAAAAAAAAAAAAAACATTTCAGAGTGTTGAAGACTAGCAAAGGGGCATTTCGATGTTCAGAGAGACCAGAGCAGAAGGTTCATGTAGGGAAGCAGTAGAGGTCATGGTGGAAAAGAGAAGTTGGGAACAGATCATGGAATATCCTGAATGTCAGGCCTTTGAACCTTCTAATCCATCCCTTGAGAAAGAAGCCACTGAAGGATGCTTTGGCAAAAGAGCGATATGGAAATGAGTATACTGAGGAGATTAGCCTACCTACCCCAGAGTCATGTCCATCTTTCTAATGGAAAACTGTAAGTATTTAATCCAGGAAATTTCAAAATTTTCTAAGTGAGAAGCAGCACACCCTAAGCACTGGTGCTATAGCCACCTTTCTCTGAGCTATTGATCTTTTAATTATCTTATAATGGTTACGTCAGTCTTTAATATGCTTTTATGTCTAATTATCTGCTCCTTCTCAGTCTCCTTTGCAAGCTTATCTTTCTTTACTAGGCTATTGAATGCTGGAGCATCTCCTGCATGCCAGGATTCAGACTGACTCCATACTCCTTTTCTAAGCTCCTTCCTAAGCTCCTATTTTTTACATGTGTGATTAGCACAGCTACCTACCAACAGATGTCATACGAAATTGGATCTTCGAGCCAGCTCATTCTTCTGAGCACTTAACTCTTACAACCAACTGCTCCATTTACATTTCTTTTTGGGCACCTTAAGAAAACTAATCACCAGATGAGATGCTAAACATGTATTTAATATCATCTATCTCCCCTTGCAAAAATGTAGACTCTTTGTGGGCAGCAATTTGTATCTTTTTTATTTTTTCACCAATGCATTTCTGCATCCCCACAGGGCCTTACACATAGATTCAAAGATTTTTGAATGAGTAAATGGCTGAATCTCTGGTCCAAGCTGTTGTCAGTTATCATCTCCAGGGGCATCCTGAATTAGACTACTTCACTTATTAACATTGTTTAGAATTACTGGCAATTAGTGATAATAAAAAATGAACTGGCTTTTAATTGATTATATTATTCTTTTTACATTTTCTACAAAGAGTGCATCCCTTCATTACCCAGACCTAAGGTTAACAGCTCTCACTACCTGCCCCTTGGTAAATTATGGATAATCCCTATCTTAAACGATTTAGCTTAACACTGAATTAGTTTGTTTTCATTCACTTTTTTCTATGTCAAACTCCACAGGATAGTCATATACACTCTTTTAAAATATATATATATATGATCATAACAACATCCTACTTAAAACACCAACAAGGCTTCCTATTGTTGCTAAGATAAAAACAGCACATGATTATCGTAGCAAACAAAGCTTTGCATAATCCAGCTCTTACTTACTTCTCTATCTCTTTGAGTAACACTCCTTTGCTCATGCACACTCTTCATCTCTTTGCTCCAGCCACATTGGTCTTGCTGCTTTAGACTCTCATACTTGGCACACCCCTGCAGTACGCAGAAGATTCCCCTTCCTCTCTTCACTTACCTCACTGCACTGTCCCCTTAGACGTAGGCTCAGAGATGCTCTTTATCAGGGAAGACTTTTGTGATCTCCTTGATCCAGTCAAGTGTCCCTTGTAGGACTTTTAACTAGACTTTGACATTTGTATATGTGGCTTTGTTCACATTTGCAAACAATTAACAAATACTTATTAGGTGTCATCTATGACTCATGAACTGTCCTAAGCACTTGAAATACAACAATAAAAAATAGCAATCATGCAGCTATCATTCAAGTGGTGCAGCCAGATATTAGCCAGTATAATACACATTATAGGGTTAGGCTGTGCTAAAAGGAAGAAAGAAAACAAAGCAGGATAAGTGGTTAAGGACAGTAGATAGTATTATTTACGGTAAGGTGGTCAGGAAAATTATTTCTGAATTAAGGATATTTGAAAAAAGAACAGAGTGAAGTGAAGGAGAAAATGTTATAACAATTTAAGCAAAGATCACCACAAGCAGAGGAAATAGCAAGAGCAAAGGACTTGAGGGAGTAGTGTGCGTGGTAAGTTCAAAATCCAGCAAGATCACTGGTTGTGGCGAGAAGAGTGAGTTAATGGGAAATGGGATGAGAAGAGACACAGATGGGTTGAGATCATATAGGATATTATAAGCCAAGAAAAGAGTTTGAAATTTGGATTTTATTCTGAGTGTGCTGGGAAGGTGTTTGAGAAGAGTAATGCAATAATCCAATTTTAGTTTTAAATGATTCACTATGTCTGACATGTGGAGAATAGTGAAAGAGCAGTCAGTCAAAGAGCAGAAGCAAAGGGACCAGTCAGGACACTGTTACTGCAGTGTGGACAATGGTGGCATCTGCCTGCTCTAGGAGGATAATGAGAACGATGATAAGATGTCAGTCATACTCAGAATAAATTTTGACAATAGAGCCAACAGAACTTATTCATGGTTCTGTTGTGGGGAATGAGAGAACGAGAAGAATCAAAGATGACTCCAAGGTTTTGGGTCTGAACAACTGGTTGATGGTGTTATCATTTACTGAAGTATGGGACATTGTGAGAGGAACAAGCAGTTGAATATTTGGACTTTGGACATGTTAATTTTGTGTGTTTTTTGAACATCAAAGTAAAGATGTCAAGTATGCAGTTGGATATATGAACCAAAGTTCAAGTTTTAGGACATCGTTTATTTTGCTGATTTTAACAGAACTGAAAGACTATACTTCCTTCACAATAATTTGAAAATAATTACTTGCTTTATAACAGTCAAGGTGGAGCCAAACTATTCGATTCCTATATGTGCTGCCATTGGAGAAATTTGTGGGCATGAACAAACCTGATACATCTATTCTAGCCTTAAATACTGACGACACCAAAGTAGGTGCTAAATAAACACTATTTTGTTACTATTTTCTTTTGGTAACCAAGAGAAACAGAAAAAGAAAATGACAACAACCCAGTCTTTGGCACAATGCAGCCCTGAAGAGAATTTATAAAACATAATTTGTTAAACTGTCTAAAAGCAAAGAATTAGAAAAGATGAGAGAATACATGAAATAGAAAGAGTAGTCAACAGGGAATTCATCTTTGGATTCCGGCTCTTGCAAACACATATTGGGTAATAATACCCTCATTTGTTCCAATACCCTTGGGACAATACCCTCATTTCTCTGGCCTTCAGTAAAATCTTCTCAGAAGCGTTACACAATCTTAGTATTCCTCCAAACTCAAAAGAAATCAGACTCATTTTTTTGATCGCTTAGCTTTCAAAACCTTTCTAAGGTTTTGGATTGCAGGTTTACTTTATTTTATACAGAAATATTAATACCCATTTCAGAAACTCCTTTACCTGGGCCATACATCATTAGTACAATGTTATTCTCTTACCAATCAATTAACATATCAACTTCCTTAGCCACTTATCAAATGGAGAAATTCTCAGCTTATGTATGTTTTATACCTTTGTTAGCCATTTTGTGGAATGAAAATTAAATTCAATCATAAATTGGATTTGAGAATGCCAGGAGAAAGGAGGGTACCGTTAGTGTTTAAAGAACAGTTCTATGAATACTTTCATCCGCATGGACTTAAAAAAACAAAAAAACCTGTGAAAAGGTAATATAGGCACTTCCGTTTAATAAATTATGAATGGAAAATCTGTCAAAAATTTTAAAAATATATCTAATATAGTCTCCCTTTGACTTGATAGTCTAGAAATATTTGAGGACACTTACCGAAAGAGAAGAGGCTCAAAATAAATATGAGGCCTACAGGACTACTTGACATACCGCCTTTTGGAGAAATGAATGCTTACATTTTAAACTAAATGACTACCAGTCAAGAGATTTTTTTTGACTCCTTCTGAGACGTAGCCCTAATATAAAGAAAGGATATTCTACAGGGACTAGTCTAATTTCTATTTAATAGATATAATATATGACCATTTTAGAATAATATAGAACTTATGAATAATATGGAACTTATGAATAAATTAAAATTATATACTACCATTACAATGGATATTCATAACCTAATTTATCTATCTTTAATTTTCCTTCTTTAGCTTTGTGTGAAGTAACTCTTTCCTTCCTCCAGGAAAAAATTCACTGACTTCTTTACTGTATTTTCCAGTATGTAGTTTCCAAAACTGTGTTAAACAGAAGTTAATGGTCAAGAAGATGTTAATAGGTGATCTACAATAATAGCAATAATAATGAAGCAATAGGAGATCATGTTGAAAGAAGTTGGAGAAATGCTTCATGATACATTTAGAGTATTAATGCCTCCAGAAAGTCCCACAGAAAAAATAGCTGATTAAATTTGTGTACATCAGCAATTCCCATATTTATTGATCAGAAAAAAAAAATTTTCCTTTATTACATATGAACAATTCCTAGGCCCATTCTCAAGCCCCCGTGTTGTATAAAACACAGTTTTTGTAATTTTTTCAAGTGACAGATAAAATTGTATGTATTTATCATATACAGCATGCTGTTTTGAAGTATATATACATTGTGGAATACCATTTTGAAAGCACTTCCCCGGTAGCTGACGAATAACTGTGCTATATAGTACTTCCTACATTGTATTGCATTAGACAATGACCTGTTTGCATGTAGGGCATTGCTTTATTATTATTTTTTTAGATTGTATAATAGATCCAATCTACAGTAAGTGTTTTCTAGTATTAAGTTGATTATGGTAATAATTATTTTATTTAGTTATATTTTTGTATATGGCATTTATATATAGAAATCCATTAGTTTATTACTTCTATCCAAAAGAATTGTTTGGCCAAATCTGAACACATTCCCCATATAAGCTCATGCAGCTCTTTCAGCCTGTTGTGACTTTTCATGCTAGATTGGCTTGTTAAAATCA